>NC_140559.1:28402450-28832450 GCF_057381845.1 Rhamphochromis longiceps
ATATTTGTTGAAGGGGAGATAGTCATGGACAACATTGGATCTCTGGCCCAAGCTTGTGCATTGATGCTTGGAGTAATCTATGCACTAAACCTAGCCTTCCCCAAGGAATTGAAGGACTATTATGAATTCATTTAGAAAGTGTTGATGGGATTGGATGGTGAAAAGCTCTCCCCCAAAGTCTTTGGGCTGAAGAACAAAATTGCTACTGGATAGGAAGATTTCTAAAACCACACATCAAGAGAATGCTGTTATGTAAATTACCAATGACTGGTGCTCTTGTGAATAGGAGTGAAACTCTTGTACAACCATCATTTGTTCTGTGTTATGTTTTGATTGAACATTTTAACTTTCAATAATGAATGTTTCACGTGTGGTACATTTGAGTAGCTTGAAGAGCAACTTTGTAATTATTCAGTTATAGCTGCTGCCCTGCGTATAATCAGTGTTAACTCAACCGAATTTAAAAAAATAAACAAAAAAAAAACATTCATGATTACCACACTGCAGCACACTGGTAACACTTTAAAGACTATTAATTGTTTTGAAGCGAGTATGTTAGGTCAGAAAATATGTAAAACATTCAGAATCTTCAAGGAAGGACTAGAATGGAAAGACAGTGGTCAATAAGCAGTAAGGAAAACACAAGTTTAATTTTAAGTCTAATTACCTTATTAAAATGCAATTTCTAAATATGGATCGCAGAACAGCAAGTCTGAAACTGGTTAGTTTGTGGATGCATCAGTTTCTAATTGTGATACTTTATACTGCTGGCAGTATTTTATTCTTTTATGTAAGGAGTTTTTTTTTTCTTTTTTAGAGGAAGAGAAACATTGGTTAACATTTCTCTTGTCTGTTGTTTCTGTTTTGTTTGAATACAGCTTTTTAAAGCTACTAGTTCATAGGCAAAAGTTTTGTAATTTGTATTATACAAATTGCAGCAATTTTTCTTAGAGATGTGGATTCTTATTCTGTTTGCAACAAATTTTGCATTAATAAATGATGTGAAAGAATGTTGTAGTTTTCATTATTGACGTTTTTAAAAACTACAAATCAGGGTAAGCAATATTTTTTAAGTAAACTTAACTTAATTGAAATAGAGAGAAATTAACAATTTGATTGATTTGAATATAAGTTTGGGACATAAGTGTAAAGGAAACAAATTATTCTGGTACATTTAACACGACCTTAGTTGGACTTACTAATAATATTTGACTAAGACGTATCCACAACAGTTAAGTTAAAGTAGCTTAAAAATATATGTTGGTTTTACTCGCTTAAATTAAATTCAGTGTACTTAAAAAATATTTCTGGATTCAAACAAATTTATTTCGTGCAACCACTTGTCATAAAAAAATTGAGTAAATTGAACAAAACATTTTTTTCAGTGTATTTTCATGAATGTTAGCAGACATTTCAATAAATCACTGCATCGTTTCACATTTTCCTACAAAGAATGCAATGAAGGACAGCTCAATAGTTCCATGGCTTTATATTCACACGCTGCACAGTTTATTTCTCAAACTATTTTTTTTTTTTAAACAAGTAAAATAATGTTCTCCATGTGGAGTGCTTTGAGGTAAATCCAGCACTGTTATGGACATTTTATAAATATAAAATGACAGCAGTCTTTTACATTTATATTTCTAGTTGAATTTTGTTTTATACATTAGTTTACACATTTTAAAAGATGGTGGTGAGATGTAGGTTTGGAGACGTGTCATTGACAAAAAGACTGGAGGCCGAGCTGAAGCTTGAACACAAAATGTTGGAAATATTTGGATTAAATCATCTGTAGGTGGAACAAGGATGGCCAGAGTAAAACGTGGAGTTATACTGTTGGCTGTTGTTCTACTAGTATCTCAGAATGGTTACTGTGTTTGGACATTGCTTCATATGGAGTTATTTCTATGTGACAAACACCTTGATTAAAATTTTAAGCTTGGGTTACTTTAGCTGTAAAAATGAAGAAAAGACTTCAGTATAATTCATCACCTTTACAGGTATCCCACACACCAACTCCTGTGACTAATACTGTGATATTTTACATTAGTCCGTACTACTGGCTATGGATTCCTCTCAGGTCATTAGTATTTGGTGTTATTTTGAACAAGTTCTGAATGTTGTGGACCAAATATTTGTTTTCTGCTTTGAACATTGTCAACCGTCTTTAAATTTAAAAATATGACATTTAAGGAAAAGTAGATTTGATGATTCTTTTGTGTTGGTTTTATTTATGATCCTTGTTGTTCTTTGTTGCTGAATGTATATTGGATGGTGTGTTTACAGGTGTCTCCCCACATTTACACAGTATATCATATACTGAAGTATAATAGAACAGAGTATATAATAATGTTTGATTTCAGAGATTTTAACTTTACAGAGCGTTGTGAGAGACTTTGAAATTTTGCCTTTTAACTTACTTTAACATGTGGAATCCAGGATAGTTTGTGCTTACTCAAGAAACATAATTTCAGATACTGTAATTCAATGTTATTTATTGTCAGTTTACTATTGGTAGAATATATGTCAGTAATGTACAATATGGACAGAAACATGTCAGGGGGGGAAAAACAAGTTGTCTAAAGTTGTGAGTGTGTCTGCTCCTCTCTGTCTCCTCAACAGGATCATTTGTAGTGGATGTGACACAGAGCTCCTATCAGGCAGAGGAGAACCACAACATCACACTGGAGTGGACGTTCACCACCAAACCAGACACGTCCATCTCAGCACTGAAGATCCTCTGTAGCCTGAATAATGACTTAACTCTGTATTATCTTCGTGATGGTGTCGAGTTCTCAGAGGATGAAGAGTTTTCAGGACGAGTCCAGAGTGACAAAGACGCCCTCAGAGAAGGACGAATCAGACTCCAGCTGTCCAGACTCAGGACTGAGGACTCGGGTCTGTACCTGTGTGAGGTGGACACAGGTTATGGCCGCGGCTACAACAGCTGCAGACTCACCGTCTCTGGTAAGACGATTCATTTATACACATGTGATCACTGTGATCTTAGACCAGAAATTGAGATAAGAATGTACTTATAAATCTAACATGAAACAAAAATAATTTTTCTCTTTTCACAGCTGTTACGAGTATTTTTTTTTTTCTTGTACACACATATTTCCATTCTATATACATGCATAGTTGTGTTCAAATTTTTCATCTTCAATGACTTTAAAACAAGAGTTGGGCACAAGTTTGAGTCATTGTGCAGTTTGTTTACTGAAGATCCAAAAAACTCAAAGATCATCAGTTTGATCTGTGGGGAAAAGAGCAGCGTGTTGTTGTGTGACTGCAAGTTTGTGCCATCACCATGTGAGCTGCTTAAAATGTGACGATAATTTAAAAGAAATTCACGTTGACATCCTTTTGGACATTAGCACCAACTTGAACATTTCAATGTTATTCTGTGATTCAAAACTCAAATGTCAACATTCTGGTTCTTACGTCTTTATTCTTGTACCTATTATGACTCAACTGATTTTTGTGGTTTTCTAGATGCAAAATTTGCTAAAACCTCAACAACGAGTACACTGCTGCTTTTCCCAACTCCAGATCCTGAGGATGTGACTCAGAGACATGGTGAGAAGACAGTCCAACTGTTCTCTGCATCATTCTTCTTTGGGTTGTGTATTTGTGGTGAGCTCTTTTCTTGTTCTTTTTTTTTTTCTACATCAGCAGGTCGATCCTGGGTCCCTGTGGTGATTGTTGTCATCACCGTACCATTAGTTTTGGCTCTCGCTGGTTTTGCTGCATATTTCTCTCTCCACATCTTGCAGAAACGTAAAGTAAGAAACAAACAAACACAAACATGTTGTTGCTTCTTGCACCATCAGACTGACTCATTATTCTACTTCTTTCAGCAGAAGCATCCAGAGGATGACGAGACACAAAAACAACCACTATCAGTGTAGCTGCTGTACTCAAAGGAGCAATTTATTTTTCCTGGATCTTCACATTTATGTTAGATTCAAACCATCAACCACAGGGTGACACTCGGGCCCAGCAGCACTGAGATCATCATAAGGTCACTCCTACAAAAGGATGTGAGATTGACTTGAACTTTGACCCCAGCTGAAGACTCGAGCTTCATCCAGCTTATTTATCGAGCTCATTTTCACACAAACAAAGTGACGTACAAGAAAACCCAGAGTGGAAGATCAGAGGATCTAAACAGGAAATATTTCTTACAGACGTCTTCAGTCAGAGTTGCTGCTGTCAGACTCTGGAGGATCTGCTTGGAAACAGCAGTGAAACTGATGGATTTCCTCCTTCAATACAAAACTGTGAAGTTCAGCCTGGAGAAGAAACACTCCTCTGCCTCACTGTCAGCATGTTTAATGAATTTACTTACTCTTTGTTTGTTTGTTTGTTTGTTTGTTTGTTTGTTTGTTAAAGGTGAACTTAAACCTTTCAGTGAGACCTCAAAGTGTCTCTGAGGGACTAATTAAAGGGTTAAAATCCTCCCTGATCATCACTGTGCTGGGCTGACATAGATCATTCCCAAACAAGCAGTCTTTTCCATTCCATTTGCATTCATTACAGATGACAGTGGATATTTCCAGCACAGTTCATGTGGAAAGTTCGGGGGGAGTCACCTGAAAATTGTGTTGGTGACACAGAAGACTGGAAAAGCACCAACAAGTTTTAAAGTAGTAGAAAGAGAATTTATGGAGCTCATAAGGAGAACTCCTTTGTTTTACTGATCTCACTGTATGAAAGCAGACTTTGTTACCACAGCTGATGAGCTCTGATTGTTTTTTGTTTTCTTTCTTTCATCTTTACTGTCTGAGAGAACCTGAGCTATAAGCTGATTACTTTAAACACCCTTCGTTAATCATCTGCTGCACTTTATAAACATCCAAAACAAGGTGATTTACATCTCTGGATTTTTAAAGCTACAAATAATTCATTAAATTTAATGTTAAACTTCCTGCTGGTCAGGACTCGATGTTCAGTCTGTAAAGTTTATTCTGATTTATGATCGTGTTTTCAGTTTAGTGCTGAGAGTTGCGAGTGTAAAAGTGTCCAACGGTTTTATTTGTTAATTTTTATTAAATCTTTGGATCGTTTTTAAGTCTTAAGTTTTATATTTACAGTGTCTTCACTGTGTTGCTGAACAGACAAACAGGAACTTTAATGCTCCATGTTCATTATGTGTCACTGTAATTAAGTAGAGATGTCTTTTACTACCGAATGTAAGATAGAAGATGTAAGAAATTGTAAAATTAAATGAGAGATGATAAAAGCTTCACTTGTTTTACTGGAGATGAAATGTTGATGTTCACCTTAATTCTGACTCATCTTTTCAGTGCAATACCAGAGCTGGACACTAGAGGCCACCGTCTGATTTTTGTTTTAAAGCAGTAAACATTGTCACTGATTTGTTCCACACATGAGTGTGAGTCTACGCTTCCTACGTACAAACACGTCTCTGCAGCCTCTGTGACTGCTGCAGTCAGTGGGAGTTATTGTTAATGTCCTGCAGGCCTGTAGGGGGCGACAAACAGACTTTAAAAGTAGCTACAGCCCTCGAGGCCTGGAGTTCGACACCCCTGAGCTACAGTGATCAACTTCCTTTTAAAGTGTTTTGAATGAGCGTTTTGTCCACCATCACCATCAACAGATACAGCAGTCCCCTGTCAATCACAAGTTAAGCCTACCGTAAAGCAGGCCTGTCCTCATGTTCTTTACTCTGATGGGACCATCGTTACCAACTGAAGGTCATGTTGTATCAAATGCTCCTTTTATCTGTTGCTCATGAGGAAAATAAATTACCAGACAAACTAATTCAAAAAGAAAAAAATACAGAGAAAATGACTCTTCTCTCTTTTTTTTAGAGTCGAGTCTTCAGGAGCTAAAGTTTTGAGATCAGTGACAGAGATTTAATTTTGACAGTCTTGAGTTTGAGTTTGCATTCATAAACATTAAAACAAATCTTCTTAACAATGCAGAATTCACTCGGCTCCACAGCTTCAGGATAATACAGGATGGATCTGTATTAGGTTTGTTTACAGCTGGAGCTGCAGAAACCTATTTGCTGCTTTTTTCTAGACTTGGGCATCACAGTTTGATCAGAGTGTAACTCTGACTTGTTGAGATATTAGAATTACTTCTGTTACAGTCATATTTTATATTCATGTAGCACAATGAGTACTGTATTTCCATATTGCATTATTAGCCACTGTTAGTAGCCAACCACATTAGATATCTGAGCATCCCTGACTCACTCACCTGTTGCCGTGCGCATCCAGCTCTTCGGTCACCTGACGTCCCAGCTGTCACTGGTAGGACTTGCCTACATGTAGCTGCTGCCTCAGCCTGAATTGGCTACACTTTTGTTGATTGGTGCCACTCATGTTTTGTAAAGATCATTTCCAGATTATTTCCCTGAAGCCTTCCATCGACTCCTGACATATTTTTATTTTGTGCCGTACCTTTATTATTTTACTTGGTAGTAAACAAGTGTGTTTGCAAATTTGGTGACGCTGTTTGTTCAGCATGTAACTTTGATTTGTTACGATCTCAGCCTTACATCCATTATTGTATTTTTGCTATAAATGCTAATTGTATGATACATTGCAGGAAGTCGGGGCTGAGCGAGCAGCTGATAACTTTATAGTGAGGCCGCCGCTGCTTCTCTGGGCTACGTTTACAGAATATTCCTCTTTGCCTTGTGTTCATTTTACTTTTGCCTTTTTCTTTGTGCTTTTTGCTTTGTTTGGCCTTCTCACTGGAAGTTGGAAGTTTTAGAATAGCAATTGAGCCTTACATGCAATATATGGAAGCCTGTTAATGTATTAAATTATTAAGTTAGATTCAGTGAAGCTATCTGCTCTAAACTGAAGGAATTTTTTTTTTGTTTGTTCATTTGCTTTCTGAATGTTTTGATTTGTAGATTCTCTTTTGTGTGACACCACTGAAGACTGAAGGAGGCCCTTTTTCTAGCTGCAGATTACCAGTGTGTTTCTGCAGTACAGTTAACCACAGAGGATGCATTTGTTTTGGAGTTTAATTACTTTAACAACTTGTGTTTCTTTTATTCAGAAGCTGAAGGCCAAAAGTGGAGGCAACTGTGTGCCTTGGTGGTGGGACCATCTGTGCGCAGTGCTTATTTATGCACTCTTGGTTTGAGTGTGTGAAGATGAGCTGCATGTATGAGTTGGTGATCTTTCTGGACCTTCTCATCTGGTAATCCACAGCTCGGAATTGTGCATGTACAATCAATTCATTGGTTCACTTATTTCGTATTTTAAACAGCTGTCAAAATGTTTATTTTACACTGAACCACGTCTGTCTCAAGTATAACTGACCTGTGTGCCTTCTTCATAATTAACATCGTCTCAACTCAGTATTCTGTGGTTGAAATTCCCAGGGTGACACTGTCAGGTTTTCATTGAATTGTAAAAGTTTTGAGCTCCTAATTGTCCCACCACCATTTTAATGTGTGAGTGTGACATCACAGCAAACATAATGATGGCATTTGGAGAGAAATTGTATTAGAAGTAAAACAAGGGAGAAAAAGGTCTGCTTCAATCTTTTTGGGGGGAGTGGGGGTGTTTCTGCAGTGGGCTTAACTACAGAGGGAGTGTTTTCATGTTTTGGAAATATTAATAACTTTTCTTTTCTTTTTTTTTTTTTAGAAGTCTTAGGTGGAGGTGGCTGGGTGTCTTTGATTATGGGACCTTCTTCCACATTCCATTTTATTACTTTTATCATTAGTAGTGGTATTATTAACCAAATGGTTCAGGTTCTGAAACCCAAGTGAAATGAAATGCTGAGCACAGTTTCTCATGGCTCCATGCTCCATTGTCACTGATGAGGCCAATCACCGTGGTGTCATCTGCAAACTTAATGATGACAAAGTAATTCATTCACATTTATAGTCTGTTTTTTCATAGTGCTCGAATAAAACGCCATATTTCCATATTTTATTCTAGGACTCGACTAGCTTCACATTCGGAATGACTGTTATTTTTGGACACTGGTACAGGCCCAGGGTCCAAAATTTCCCCATAACATCAGTGAGAGTACAGTTAGTAAGTACAGCTGTGACACTGAGTGAAATGAAACATGTGTCCTAATAGCACAACTGAAAAGGAAAGCCCTGCTGGCTTACTGTTAGTGTTAAAAAATGCTCTGGTTATGAGCACACGTACAGTATAATGTTTTACATGGAACAGGATCGCTCAGTTTAACCTCTGCTTTCCAAGCTCCTTACTACGATGACCGGGATGACAGAGAACCTTCACAGACACTCTGCTTGTAACAAGCTGCTCTGGCTCCTCCCCCTTTAAGCCAACCTTGCTCTGATTTTGTCTTTTTAAACACAACGTTTTTGTAGCAACAGCTTCCTCCATGATATTCCATTCAGAAAACCTTTGATGGATGCTGACTTTATTAAAGCAAACGTTGCTCTGAGATCAGTCAGTTATGAGATGGTGACGAGAACAGGATGAGACGACAAAAAAAAAGAGTGACCAGGTAAATAAGGTGAAACCGCACCGGCTGTAACAATTACAGTCTTGGAAATTGATATCACCATGGTGACAAATAACACCGAACACAATAATGAAAGCAATAAAGCCGTGGTAATCAAACATGCACATTTAATCCGTGCAGTTTGTAAAGCCGGTGGTTGTGGCTCAATGTGGTGTTAAATGAGGATTTAGAGGAAAGTGGAGCCTGAACATGGAGGGTCACAGTGGATATGATCCCCAGTGTTTTTTTCCTCTTTGTGGGCAGTTTGTGAGCTTCCTGTGAGTCATGTCCTGCTGGCTGGACCGGATCCTGGTTCACCGCTTCAGCAGCCTTAACACACTCAGGTTCAGCTCAGTTATTGTTGTTGTGTCTATCCTTCTGGTCTCTCTGTGTGTCACCCAGTATCCTGTTGGTGGACCATATATTCATGTGGTTGTTCCAGATAATATAATATAATATAATATAATATAATATAATATATGGTTCCACACAGTTCTTAACATTCTTAGCTTAAAATATATATAACCTAACAAATGTTTAGACTACTACACATGCGAGAGAAGAGATGCTGAAAAGAACGTGGGCATGCTCAGACCAGTATGTAACCAGTGGTGTAAATAGCTGTGACATTTAGTGTCCAGATTCTGGTACTGCTTTTCTCAAGCAGTCAGTTTAGTCCTTTAAAGGGTCAAAAATATCAAGAAAATTAAAGGATAAAAGAACAAATGATTTTAAATGTGGAAAGATTAAAATACAAGTTTTGCATAAAATGTGCTTATGCATTACTTAGTTGTTTGTTACTAGAGACACTAAGATAATGTATTTTGGTGTTTTTTATGACATGAAATTGCAATGAATGCACCAAATATGCTCACAGTGAGGGTGGAGTTTTAAGGAGCTGCTGGGAAGAAGGATTACTCACATTGAACAACTGCTGAATGTTGCTATAGTTACCCTCATAATTTAAAGATTAGTTAGTAAAAAAAATGTTAATGATTTGTAAGAAATGTGCAGCGAAATCCAGTCTGAAATATCACACAAGGTAAAATCACCGGATGTGCTTTGAATGATGAGAACAGTCAGTGTTTACTGACATCTACTGTTCATTTAATGGAATTTCATTGGAAGACGTGCAAATAAAGTTTAGGTGCAGCTGCCTTGTGTTTTATCATGACGAGACCCCCAAAAACAAAATTGAAGAATGATAGTGAAGGAAATTGTAGTCCTATAGAACTAAACAGGGTTCATGCATATTTACTGGACATGCACAAACAGCTGGCTATGAAATGAAAGTGCTATCTGAAGACTGCCTGTTTTTCCATCATTTAATCTGCTGTCATTTAAATGTCATAGACCACCTTTACGTCTTCATGAGCCAAACAGTAAAGAAAATGACCACACTTACACTGTTTATCCTGTACAAACTGCAGTTCAATACAATACAAAGTACACCTAAATGAATAAAATAAACCAGAAAATGAAGTCATATAATAGCCAAGAAAGACATAATGATGTAAAAAGACACAATAAGTCACAACCAAGTAAAAAGAAAAAAATCATGAACATATAGTTAAATAAATAAAAGGTTCAGTAAAGTTGTCAACAGCCTGTTTAAACAATTTCAGGGAGATTATCCATGTTCTTACCTGTAAAACTTTACAATTGGTTTCTTTATTCTAACATGATTTAAGAGCCATTTATTATTAAAATATGTAACATGTTACACTAGGGTGTTAGTGTTTCCTGCTGTGTTTAGTTTATCTGCAAAAGTTTCAACAGCTGGATGAAATCATGTAAATCCAGAAAACTGGGTGAGTAAAAAGTGAAAACAGCTGCTGAAAATAAAGTAAAAGAAATCTTTTGCGACACTTGTGATGAAATGTTAAAGAATAAAAAGCTGCTGTTATTTAGCTTGTTTGGTTAGTATGAGGCGATGAAATGTGAGCAGTTCGAGGGTACAGCTCAAACTACTTTTAAATGTTGACTGTAGTGAGATCAATGTGCCAACTGGAGCTTCAGGAAGGAACCGGGTGCGTTGCATTTCTGCTCATAAAGCCGTTAAAAACACTGTTTGCAATGCTACAAATTTCATTTGATATACCTTTATTGGTCCCACAAGGGGAAATTTCAAACGTGTCAGAGCATGTGCTTCCTCATTTTGTTTACATGTTGTGCTATGAACAAGCAGCAGCATTAGCATTTAAGCAGCTAAATGATTTAGAAACGGTCACCCCCACCCCTGTATTAGGGGTCACATCAGTGTGAAAAAACTTTAAATTTGTCATTCTAGTGAACAAAGGAAAATCCCACCAATATTTACATTAGCGTTTGTTTGAAAAAAAAAAAAAGACCAACTGACCAACAGCTAACCAAATTGTGGGGCTGAAAGTCTAAATTCTAACATCTTCTGAGTGACATAACCTGGATTTATGATGGGCCGGTGTCTTTCTAACAAAAACTAATGTAAAGCATTTGAAATTATTATGTTTTTCACTCTGTCTTAGAAACTCTGTTAGACCATGAATGGCAGCATGGCAGGCCACTCTTTGGCTATAGCTATTTACTATGTTGCTTGCATTGGTTTAAATTACTCTAACATTAGAACTGGTAGATTCAAAAGAGATGAGTTTAAAAAGGAATCTTAAAGAAATGTTTTGTGTTTAACCAGGACTTGACTGAGGCCACTGCACAGATTGAGAAAACCACAATGAACATCTGTCTCCAGAGGATGCACCAGGCAATGACTTTTCTGATGTTGGCATCATCATCGAGGGTATAGTAGTTCTTCAAGATCTGGATAACGTGACCTTTGCAGTAGCCATGCTGTTTGGACCTTTTTTATTCCTTCAACATGAGTTACCCATCGCAGCTCTGCTACACTTTTGAGGTGATTCAAAGGGTGGTAATGGAGTTGGATGCAACTCAGCTCTCAAGAAAAGCTCACAACTAAGACAAAACTGCTCCTGCAAGGAAAGCTCACTGTTATGCATGCAAGGTGATCAGCTCTAGGTGAGAGGACATTTAAATCTCACACTTGTTCTGCTGCATTTTTGAAGCTTAATTCCAGGAACAGATCGCAGGGTTCATTTTTATATACTCTGCAACTGCCATGAGGACGAGCCGTTTTTTTTGTTGTTGTTTGTTTTTCCTTTTGCTCTGTACAAGTTCTCTGTTGGTCTGTTTGGCAGCATTTTTAAATTTCTCTTTGTATTTTTTTCTTTTACTAGTGAAGAGATGTAGCGTGAACAGTTATACAGTCTAAATATCCCATATGGGTCGTGTGAAATGGTATTTTCAGTTTCATTCAGTTGAAGTAAAGAACGTTGAATATTTCTAAGTGTGCTGTTTTGAACCATGATGTCACAGTATGATCAGTGCTGTAATTTTTGACAGTCACTGTATCAATGTTATTTTTGCGTCTCTTGAATAAAGGTTTTGACCTGCAAGTGCTAATTTCTTTAGTTATTGGGGTAAAATGGGTAATGTTAATAGGAAGGTGTTTGCCAATTCAGTAACCTAATTTAATGTTAATGGAAACTAACATTATCTCAAATTGTTTAGTTATAATTGTTGTTTAACTGAATCTTGACGTCAGAGGCCTTAAATAGAATGTTTTGATTTGTTCTTTCCCAACATTTTTCAAAAGAAACAGTCTAATTTCTTTGCTGTGATTGATACCAGAGAACATGGAAGAACTGACATTATTTAACTGTTGATTTATGTAGATTCAGTGGAGGAGTAATGTCAGTTTAATTCTTTACCTACTGTCAATGCAGTGAAATTAGACATTTCGTTTTGAAAGGTTACTGGTGGATGCCAGCAACCATCTTGGAAGAGAACAATACAATCTGTTATAAGGCCTCCATTTGAAAATTGTGTATTTGATACTAGAATATAATAGCAAAATGTAATTTGAAGATAACATGTAGTATTTAAGTGACCAAGTAGTATTGGGTAAAAGTTATTGAATGGTGTTGGGATAAAGTGAGAAAATTGTGAAGGATTAAAATATTCCAAGAGCTCAAATTACTTCATCAAAACATGTTTAAGTCACATTTTATCAACACAAATTGCACAGGCTTATTGAACATGAATAAATTGTGTTAATTTAACTCAATTGTTTAAGTTGCTGCCAAAGCAAAACATCTGTGTGCAACAAATGTCCACCATTGAATTAAGTAAATCCAACAACATATTTTTTTCACTGCATTCTGAGCTGAAGAAGCTTCTGATAGGTTACTAGAGTCCATTTGGATAAATTGGTGGCACACCTGTGGATGCATATAAGGCAAAACACAGAGCCTGTTTCTTTGAAATGGGAAAATCAAGAGATGTCAACCAAAACACCAGGAAAAGAATTGTGGAGCTCCATAAGTGTGGCTCAGTTTTGAATACAATTTGGTGCCATTTACAATTAAGAAATACAGATAGTTTCTCTCTTTACTCTTAAAGTTAACAAATATGTTTTTTATATTCATCAATCTAAAAAAATAAACATTTAGTCTGATTTGATGTTACAATTAAAAAGTGTTTGTGTTTATCTGAAGAGTGTGTAAATATCTGGTTTCAACTGTATATTTGATGATGTTGGTGTTTGGCTTGATTGTCAGCACAAAGAGGGAGAGAGAGGAACAGAGAGGGAGAGAGAGGGAACAAGAGCAGGTGAGACACACATGTTAGTCAAATGGTTGTTTACCAAAAGTATCACTGTATCATAGGTATGTATCTCGTACCTAGTGTTTGATTTGAGATCAACTGTGTTATTACAGTATGTCAAAATGAAAACATGACTGTAAATTCAGACACGTGAGGTTGTGCTAAAAAAGATGATACCAAACAAGGCAAAGTAAATAGTTTTTAAAGGTAAAATGTGGAGGGAAAATCAAAAGTCGTTAAAAATGGCCAATAATACCCTGGACCCCAGAGGGTTAAACATTTTTTTTTTTAAAGTAACACAATAGTTACTTTTCAAGTAATTTATTACTTTTAGAATATTGTAACTCAGTTACTAACTCAGTTCCTTTTTTGAAGAAGTAATTAATAACTATGATTAATTACTTTTTCAAAGTAACTTGCCCAACACTGCTCAGGAGAACATTCACTGACTTCCTCCACAGTCTTCATATAGATGCTTGTGGGGGGTGTTTAACTCACTGAAACTCTTTGGACAGCAGCTACACACCTCAGTGACGACCCCTGAATGAGATATTGAGAGAAATGCTATGAACACATTCTTCATCACACTGAAACAGACTGACTAATAAAACCTGCTGCATTATTAAATACATTTATGTTTCATATCAGTCATGTGGTCTTCTTATTTTGCTCTTCCCTTTCAGCCAGGATTGTGACAGTACAGAAAATGAAATCTTACCTCAAACATATGCTTTTTCAAAGCATTGCAGTATCAGCGCCTGTGGTGCAGGTTTCCTCTGTCTGCTGTTTCCAGACAGAGCTGCTGGAGTCTGACCTGTGGCACCATCTGATACTCAGATATGCACCAGCATAAAACCAAGCAAACTTTGAACTATTCAGTCTGCTGGAGTTGTAAAACATGTAAAATCATCAACCATTACACGAGTATAACCACAAAGAAAAATATTTGAATGATTTATGTCTATACATTATTCAGACTTTTGTATAGATTGTCTTCCTGTTGTCAGGAATAATATGACATGGTGGTCACTTAATCCTGGAACTACATTAACACAACAATGCATTATTTTTTGTTCTACATTTTTTGTTGTTGTCATATACTTTATTCTTTATTGAACTTCTGGACGGTCAACCTAAAATCCTTCATATCCAAAGCCTGATACAGTGTGTTTTGTTTCTCTTCTGTTACTCCGATTAAAAGACACATTTCATAAAAATATTTACTGTCAATCTGAGAGACTCTCCTGCTGTCACTAAAAGTCTTCATGAATAAAACATTTAAACAACTTCCAGAACAAACTTACTATTTATTCAATGAACATGAGTAAGACTGCTTAGAGTTCCTGCTTTTCCACAATGAGCACACACAGCAACTCAGTACACCCACTGACAGTGTTGTAATCAAACATGGAGGCAAATACAACTGGTGGACCTGACAATTCTGGTATTCTGTGGCAAATGTCAGTCAGGCTCCACAGTGCTGGGCAGTAAGCACAGGGCCCACTAGAGGGTATTGGTTTCTCAGGCACCCTCATGAATTCTGTTTCTGGTTGTTGCTCAGAGACATTCACCAGTGACCTGCTGGAGATCATTTTTTAGCTCTGGCAGTGCTCATCCTGTTGCTCTGTGCACAAAACATCAGACATTTGAACTGCTGATGGTTTAAAGACCTTCTTTGACCCTGCCCACCTGTCCTAGAGTACCTGCCTGTCCTTGAATGTCCTCCATGCTCTGTAGACTGTGCTGAGAGACACAGCAAACCTTCTTGTAATGGAACTCACTGATGTGATATCCTAAGGAGTTGGACTACCTGTGAGATCCTAATGTTACCAGCAGTGACACTGACCCTAGCCAAATTCAAAACTAGTCAAAAACAGTCTGAAAAGATGAGGAGAGAAAACTGAGATTGGCCTCTAACTGTAAAACCATGGTTGACCCTCTGGGGCTCCTGATGCTCATTTCATTATCAACCCGCTCTGCTACTTCAGGGACCACATCAACATCTCAGACATTTTAATGGCTTGATGCTACACTCTGATTAAAAGTGTTACTTTACATGTTTTATACATGTATGACAATAACTTTTGAATTTAAATAAAAATGTGCATATTTACCTGAAACACACTCAGTGCTTTTCACAGCTGATGAAAACCAAAAACAATAAATACATTCTGAATGGTTTGTTGCTGCCTGCAGGCTCATTGGATCAGAAAGTTTTGTGAGTGGAGATTTTCCTTCTTCTAACTGTACTGACTGACCTTTGACCTCATGTGTTGATGACTCTTCACCTCTGTCTCCTCTCACAGGGAGAAGATGATCTGCAGGATCCTGCTGCTCATCATCCTCACCTCATGTGTGTCTGGTTAGTTTACAGCTTCACTTTATGAACTCCAAATAAAGCTCAACAACAGATTTGTTCCAGTTCTCAGTGTGTCTGCTCCTCTCTTTCCCGCTCTGTCTCCTCAACAGGATCATTTGTAGTCAATGTGACACAGACCTGCTATCAGGCAGAGGAGAACCACAACATCACACTGGAGTGGACGTTCACCACCAAACCTGACGGATCCACCAAAACTCTCAACATCCTCTGTGAACTCTTCATCAGTGATAAACTCTCAGTCCTGTATCAGGTTCATGAAGGTGTTGAGGTGTCAGAGTCTCAGGATGAAAAGTTTTCAGGACGAGTCCAGAGCGACAAAGACGCCCTCAGTGAAGGACGAATCAGACTCCAGCTGTCCAGACTCAGGACTGATGACTCGGGTCTGTACCTGTGTGAGGTGGACACTGATTATGGCTTCAGTGTTGGAAGATGTCGACTCAACGTCACTGGTGAGATGATTAAGTAGAAAAATAATAGTAATTTTTTGTACATCTGTATCACTGCTGTAGTGACTCAGCTGTTGAACAACAGATTTTATCAAGCTTTAACTGTATGATTCATTTATAACTGTAATATTTAATATTATGAAAGTCCAGATGGCTGACATTTAACAGCTGCTGATCAGGTCCAACCTCAGAGATCAACTTTGAGTGGAGAAGTAAAGAGTTGCGGAAAAGCCATGCTGAGCACTATACAGGGTCTAACAGCACTAACAGCTCCTCTGTCTGCCATGCTGGCTGCTTTCATTTGGTTTATTGTAGGAAGGAAATAAAAGAGCAAAATCAAAAAACAACAAGTTACCCTCAACCTAAAGACTACACGACTCTCTTCCTTTGACTAGTGGCGGAAAATAACTTGTAGAATAAAATGTAAAATTTCCTGGTTCTGAATTTAAGTTAATGCAGCTGAAATAATCTGCAATCTTATAAATAACATTTCTATTGTAATAATTGTTCATAAAAAAGTTTCTTAAATCGCTTTTGATAATTTCCACATAGTGATAAAATTTTTCCCCACACAGGGTGGTGTAGTGTTTGGGTCAGCTGGACCTGTAGGACACACATGTTTGTCATACTTTGCAAACACATCACATCACAGGACTTTCTTCCACATGACTTCCTCAAACGTGATCTCAAACCATTTTTACATCTCTGCTCCTCGGCTCACTTCCTCCATTCAGGCTGTTTTTCTTTTCATTTCCTCACAAAGACACAGATAAATATAAAGAAGAATGTTTTGTGCTGTGAATCATTCAGAGTTACTCTTGTAGACTCACAGAATAAAAACTCAGAGCTGGAAATGATCAGAATATTTTTTACTTCATGTTCAGATGTTGAAAAGCTCAGCTCAGCGACTTGTCGTCATGGTGAGTTCTTGTCCGTAAGTCACATGTTATGGAGTTTGATGGTGACCTGGATCTCTGCTCTAAGATGGTCTCAGGTGTTAATGCGAACGGTCTCCATCTGTGTCTGACCAGCCTGGCTGATGACCTTTGACCCCTTTGACGAGGCATACATGAACAAATTTAAATCATGTTTGTGTTTGTTTGTTTCTTACTTTTAGTTTCTGAAAAATGTAGCGAGAGAAATATGCAGCAAAACCTTCGATGACATTGATGACCACAGAGACCCTGGATCGACCTGCTCAAGCAGCTCAAAAGAAAAACATGGTCACCAGAAACAGACCAAAAACCAGGCAAACACTGTGACCACAGGTGAGAGTAGGGATCTAAATTGAGAGCTTTGCTTTTATGCACAGCTCTCTTCACCACGACGGACCATTGTAGCATCCACATCACTGCAGTCATGGTCCCAATCTGTCTATTGATCTCCTGTGCCCCTCTCCCCCACAAGGCCCAGAGATACTTAAACTCCTCCACTTGGAGCAGAAACTCATCCCAGAGTCAGAGTGAGGCCTTGACTCTTTTCTGGCTTAGGATCATGGCCTGAGATTTGTAAGTGCTGATTTTCATTCCTGCTGTTTCTCTGTGCAAGCTCATCAAAAATTAAAATACATGATGAGTTTTAGGTACAGAAAAAAAATGTTCTGTAGCTGAAGATGAACCAATAGCTACTGATGGATGTTTCAGGATTTTGATTGAAGTTATTGTTTCCTCTACTTTTACATGAAAGTGCTTTGGGTCAGCTAATATTTGTTTTAACATATGCTACATTGATGAAAGGGATATACATTAATCATATAAAACAATATTTATAACACATACATAAATACATAAAGTAATGTGTTTAGCTAGAGTAGTTTAATTTGTCCTGCGGTCTTCTCACTCTGCCTGTTGGCTCACTTGGTTCCTAGAGAACAAGATGTGTTACGGTATGTTTGTCATATTTTCTCTTATTTCAGTAAAATGTGTGGAACAAATGTCAGGCTGTTTAAATAATTGTAACATTGTATTATTGTAGTATTGTTGCCTGCAGGTTCCCATGAGTTATGTTTGTTAAGAGTTATGTGCTGCTGCTTGGTCCTCTCTCCTCCAGCTCCTGTGTTCATGCAAATTGCACCATATAAACGCTAAGAAAATAAAATTGTAGTGATGTGTGTTTATTGTATCCATTGAATCAACAAGACAGAGATAACCTACCAGTCAATTTGAAATGCTTGTTTCATGCTCGTAAGCAGAGTTGGATGCTGAACATCAGACAAAGCAAAGTTTCTCTCACATTTACATTTAACCCAAACACTAGTGATGTGACGTTCTGTATCGAGGCTTCGAAGCTTGTGTCGAGTAATGGAGGGGGCGTTTCCGCGATGCGCGTATCGAGGCTTGCTTCATTTATGGGAGGAGCTGAAAATGATGACGTCCGAAGCCTCGCTGCCCGGCTGTACCACGTGACTGGTTCATGAAGCGGTTCGAACTTTGCCGCGAGATATGACAGCGATATAAACCCCTCAGACTCCATTCAAAATGTGGGTGTTTGATGGAGAGTTGGGGTTAGTGAGAGTTTGGAGACAGTTTGGAGGTTTATGAGAGTGAGGAGAGAAAGTCAGGAGAGAATGGAGCCAACTAAGAAGAGGAGGATGTCCTCCCCTGTGTGGGAACATTTTGATCTTATTCCTTCCAACAAGGTATGTAAATTTCTACAGAAGATGTATTTTCATAATACTGATGGTGCAATACAATTTATGTTAAGTGGCTTTACTTTTGTACAAGGTGAAGTGTTTGCTATGTGCCAGGGAGCTGGGATATAACAACAACACCTCATCCATGCTTAGGCACTACAGAGCTTTGCATGAGAATAAGGGGAACACCGATTGTGGAGCAAGACCAGGTGAGCCATCAAATGCAATGATAATATAGCATGCAGTAATGTTACTAAATGATATAACAATATTATACAACTGTAATAAGTTACGTGTGTGATATTTATATTTGTGCTTTGTCTTTATTGTCTTTCCTCAGGAGAACAATCTCCAATAGATGAAGACCTGGTTACCATGGTGATTGAGGACTCCCAGCCATTTAGCATTGTGGAGGACAAAGGATTCAAAAGATTTGTTAAATCATTAAATCCTAGCTATGTTCTCCCCACTAAAAAGGACGTAAAAGCAGTGAAAATTTAGTTTTTACAGAATAAAATATGGGCAGGACTGACGCCTCAGTGTGTAGCTGTCCATACCTCAACGTTACAAAAGCACAACTACCGTCCACACCCCAACCACACCTCACAGTAAATGATCATTTCCATTTTAAGCATTTCCAAATAATCATTTTCCGTACTGCCAGTATAAATATACAAAGTATACTGCCATCACTACAATATACATGTTTTACACACTCCTTTTGTTGTTGACATTTACAGGCTGTGTGCAAAAGGCCACACTCTTCAAATTCATGCCAACTAATATTTTTACGTCCAGTAGGTGTCCTACTAGAGCAAATGAAGCTTCAAGAAGCTTTGCGCTGGGGTGAACCAATTGGATGAAAAGCTTCAGTGCTTCATGAAGCTTCATCTGCCCATCACTACCAAACACCTCTGGAGCATCTGGCTTTATAGACAACTTCTATCCAGCATGAATATGTAGCCCCCCAAATGTCACACATCATCTATGTCTTCCCAGAATACAGCGTTTACATTAGAATATGTTTTAGCCTATATAGTTAGGCGTTAGGTCTATAGTTAGGTCTCTGTGTCTGATCATCTGTGTACTATGTGGTATGTGTCAGTCAATCTATTATTATATGTAGACTTTGTGTGTGTTCTCAGTTGTGCGTTGAGTCAAATGTGAAAGAAAGCATCCCAACAGAAAATCAGTCAAATTCAGTTTGATTTATAGAGCGTTTTAATAAACAAGATCAACAAAACCTAAAAAAATTGAAAAGCAAAACAATAAAAACAACAATAAATACAAGGAAGTAGACATCGCTCATTTAAAGTTAAAAGCAAAGGAAGAAAATTATTTTTATCCTGCATTTTATATAACAGGCAGTGGCATATTAACGTGGTCAGGGGGTATAACTGAAAAAGCCATTCTGGTCATTCAGTTGAGACTTTGGAACCACCAGAATTAGCTGATCCAGGTAACAGTAATCCATACAGTGACATGCTCAATGCTGCATACTGACATCAGTTATTAACAACTAAACTTGATACACCATATTGGATTGGATTTAAACATTTAGCTTTTAGATGACACTAAAAAAAGAAAAAAAAAAAAGAAAAAGGGATGGGTTCTGTTCTGTTTTCAGTTTCGTCATTTTCTTTGATTACCTCACTCATTGCATTTTTTTCTCAAATTCCAGCAGTCCCTTTGTTGAGATTAGTTTTATACTCATCAAGGATTGGATGTCATTTTCTTCTTTTTTCTGTTGACGTCCATCATTCCTGTTGTCTAAAAATACAGATAAACAGCAGAGTTACTATTTGTGTAAATATTTGCTAGACTTGGATATTGTTTGCTGTAATCTGGGAATTAAGTGTAAATAGCTTTTTCATAATGGTCATAAACATGAATAGGAGAAAATTTAAACTGCATTATTTCATTTTTCCTGAAATAACAGATAAGAATTAGAACAGAGTTTCAAGTCAGTTTTAAGTATAGTCTTCCATGGTTTCACAAGGGGTTCCTCTTCATTCATTTATCCTTCTGCTTTTAATTCCTCACCTGAGATTTCCTAGTAAAATATCATAATTCCACCCATGGCAAATAACTTTTGCAAACACTGATTTAAATAGCACTGTAAATAAAATAAAAAAAACTAAAAAAAAGAAAAAAAAAAAAAGAAAAAAAAGATCCTTTCACAGCAATCGACTGAAACGTATGCATTTTATGATTTTTCAGAGGAAACACAAATCAGAAAAAAGCTGGAATAAAGAGGAACAAATTTCAACCGGCCTTTATGTAATTCAGTGACATATAGTAGTACTAAAGCAAAATAGTGTGTTGCAGATTCTGAGTTTCTTGTAAAGAGAAGATAAATTAATTAACAACCTACCAGTTTCCTTTGGTCTGAACTTCCATTTAATAGAAACAACAAGAAAAATCAGAAAGCAAACAACCACTACTACAGTGAGAATGATAACTTGAACAGTGGTTATGGTATCAGTTGTAAAATTGTCTGAAAAGACAAAAAGAAAAAAAAGAAAATTATATAAAACTGGTCACAAGGCAATTTTTTTATTATAATACAGCAAATTTATGTTTCTTAAACATGAGTCATTATTACCTGGAACATGTATGTGTGTCTCTCTGCTCTGGTTGGTGTTCCTCTGTTGGACTCTGCAGGTGATGTTGTTGCTGTGTCTCTTCTCCACAGTCACTCTGCTGCTGACAGTATAGAGGTCATCAGGACCTCTGAGGGTCTCTGTAGGTCCAGCAGAGAGGAGGTTTCCCTCACCGTCCAACCACAGCAGCTCAGGCTCTGGATACCAGCCTGCAGACTCACACTGTAACACCATCCTCCTGCTGTCATTTGACATCACCTTCATGACGGGTGTAGATGCTGAAGCTGATGAAGGGGGAAGAAGGTATTGTAAACTCTTTTCCACTGATCATAAAGCTTCTTTAAATCAGGTTTGTTTAAATGTTTAGACTCACCAACAGTGAGAACAATGGAAGCTTCTTCACGTATCCAGGGAATGAAGCATCTGTACGTTCCTTCATCAGAGAGTTTCACTTTGAATATTTTAAGCGAGACATTCCCTTTGATCAGTTCATCCACAAAGACTCGTGTACGAAAGTGATAAGATGGATTTTGGTTCTCAAACACCAGCCGTCCATCTTTATGAAGATGGACGACATCTGGCCCCTCTGGCCAACACCAGTAGGCGGTAGGTGAAGTGTCTTGCCCAAGGACACAACGACCGAGACTGTCCGAGCCGGATATCGTTTGCTGTAATCTGGGAATTAAGTTGAAATAGCTTTTTCATATTGATCATATTTATGAATAGGAGAAAATGAAAGCAGTATTATTTCATTTTCACAGAAGTGTGTAAAATTATAAGGAAGTTGTGAGTCAGTCATGGGTCCACCGGGGGCTCCTCTTCAGTGATTTTTCCTTTTCGTTTTTGATTCCTTACATGAGATTTAAGATTAAATACCTGGTACCAACCTGCAGTTTGTTGTTGGAGTACTCCACCCACATTACTGCAACTGGGATTTGAGTGGTTTGAAAGTGAGCAGAGTCTACATTTCCTCTTTGCATTAGCCTTTTTACAATGTCATGAAAAACAACTCTAGTTAAATACAGGAACTAATGACTGCTTGATTGTTCTGTTTTTTTTTTTTTGTTGTTTTTTAAATGGTGCTTCTTTGTTTAAGGTTTGTTGTGGTAAAAACACTCTTTCGAAACTTGAAAGCAAAGTGAATCACATCACAAATGAACAAAAACTTGTTTGGTCATTAATTATTTGTCTCTGGTTGAATGTCTGAATATAAAACATATAGATCTTAAACTATGATTTTATTTGTTGATTTTTCATGTGTCTTAAAACCTAACCATATTTGATTCTCAGCACTTTAAAGAAAAGCTTCATTGTTGGATTAAATGTCAGTCTGCTGGGTCACTGAAGCAGAAACTGACTTTTTGGACTTTTGTTTCTACCACATGAAACTACAGAAACATTTTTTTTTTTACTAAACTTTATTGTGATGTTTTACTGTCTCACTAAAGTCTGCAGAGTTCTGCTTGTATGATGTTTTTATGGTGAACATCAGCATCATTGTGTTTTTGTTCAAACTGCAGCTGACTTTGTTATTAAACATTTTTGTTTAAAAAGTTATTGCAACAGAGGTTAAAATTAAAAGGTTAAAATTAAAGAGCATCACTCACTACAGTAACAGAGACTTTAGTCCATGAGCTCCTTGGTCTTGCTGACGTTTAGGAAGAGGTTGTTCTCCTGACACCAATTCTCCAGGTTCGCAATCTCCTCCAGGTGGGCCTTTTCGGTGTTGTCAGAGATCAGGCCCACCACAACAGTGTTGTCAGCAAACTTGACAATGGAGGTGGTGTCTGATGCGGTTACACAGTCGTAAGTATACAGTGAGTTATTGGACTGTAACAGGTTTCATTCATAAAAGTGGCAGCATCGCGTCACTCCACCAATGACCACCTCAGTGGCTTCAAGTGTAGGATTAGCCTCTGCACTCTCCTTTTCTTGAACTTCTCTTGTCTACATCTTTCCTTTTCCTATCCCCGGTCATCTCTATTGCATTCGCAATAACTTAAAACTTAAAATAAATATAATAAATAAATAACAAGGATTAATCAAGTGGACCAGTATGGCAATGCTGTAATGATCCACTTGGCAAATTAAAAACTGTTGGGCATTTTTTTTTCTTGCCTGTCCCGTTTGGCTCTTTTGCCATCAGAATTATTGTCTAAAGGCGAAGAAAGATGCCCAACGGATTTACTTTACCAAATTGACCATCCCAGCCTTGCCGTATTGGTCTATTTGATTCACCTTTTATTGTTTGTTTTATTTTCACTTTGCTAAATACAAGACAGACATGACTGTGGAAAAGAAAGAGAGGTAGGGAAAGAAAAACAGCAGTGAAGAGGGACGGGGATAAAGGGCAAAAACCACAAACCAACAAAATAAGCAGACAAAAATACATATATCAATCACCTGGATCACCTGTTGAGAAAAAACAAAGAGAAAACAAGCAAAAAAAAAGCAACATAAAACATACATCATGATGATATATGTGAATATAACAGTAAATACTAAATATTAAATATTATTGTGCAGCACGTAAGATCGACAGCGCACAGTGTGCTTTGAAGTAGGAGCCAAAAAGGGTGTAGTTTGTGTGTGTGAGCACCCGTGTGTATAACTGTGAGTATGAGCGCGCTTGTATTTAAAAGGTTCCTTCATGTAATGATCTGCTAGAGGGTGTGGGGGCCACAGCCCCGTCCTCCAGGGTGTGAAGCAGGTATGGAGGAGATCAAAACTCCAGACATCCAGAGGCCCTCAGAACACAAGAGACCATGGTGAGAGTGAACCCCCTCCATGGGTTAACCCTAACCCACTCTGTTTCACTCTTCAGTTTCATTAAAGGTGACAACTACTTTGCGTTCATTTAGTATATAACTGGTAAGTAATGCAAACAGCCATTTTCCGTGTTGAAATATTTCCAGTATTATTTTTCTAATGCTCACATGGAATTTAAAAAAATATCCAGTTTTCAAAACCCCAAAAGAGACAGTGTCATGTTACAGCAGAGGCTCAAAGGAGTTTTCCTTTTTGCGCCATCACAAGAAGAACACTAGATGTCAGCAAACACCAAACATGACTAAAGTAGTTTGTGTTTCATAGTTTTTCAGGTTCACAGAAATTTGCTTTTTCCCCAGCAGAACAATCATGAAACTGTTTCAGAGTCTCTGTTTTTTCCAAACTTCACGAGATTATTATTGTTGATTTTGTAGTTTGTAGATTTGTTTCTGATCTTTTTGAACAAATCAACCAACAAATCAGTGATTTTTCACAGCGTTGTCTCTGATTCACTGTGAAAGGAGTTCTGATGTTGTGTAAAGACTGAATAATGACCATAAACACTTAACTCTGTATTACCTACATGATGGTGTTGAGTTCTCAGAGGATGAAGAGTTTTCAGGACGAGTCCAGAGTGACAAAGAAGAAGAAGGACGAATCAGACTCCAGCTGTCCAGACTCAGGACTGAGTCTCTGGTAAGACAATTCATTTATACACATGTGATCACTGTGAGCTGTTAAAATAGATCAAGGTTGGATCCAAAGATAAAATATATTTGTAAACATAATGTTTAGTTGTTTGATAGTTTCAACATCCTGTTTGAATAATAATGAAGTCGGCAGGGTCTAAACTCAGGCAGCTGTTTGTGTCATTGGTGCTTCTGGGAGCATTTAAATGAAACAATCACATCGACACAGTTTACTAGTGCTAAACAACAAAACTTTAGAATCAGAATACAGATTCATATAAATGTTATTATTAAATTATATTATTAAAATAACACAAATAAATTGTACACACACATTTTATATATAACACTAACCACAAAGACCAAATCAGTCTTTGTATCAGGATGTAAACGTGTTTATTTCTGCTGTACAGTGAAACATTTTAACAGCAGTCTGTGAGCACCGAGTCACTTTTGAAACCTCGTGTGGACATTAGAGGAACTGCAGTTTGTGCTTCTTCTGTCCTGACTTCATGTTTCAGTCCCTGGTAGAAACATGAAGTCAGCTGACTTCAGAGCCGAGTGTGGATTTATATTGTGAGAAACATGTAGAAGTATGAACAGGTCTGAATTTTCAGTGAGGATCAAACAAACATCAGAGAAATTTAAAAGCTCATAATAATCAAATGTCTACAAACTCAGTTTTATATGAATACATTCCAATAAAAGATCATCGATCAAATTCAGAAAATATTTATGACCAAGAAGTTTGTGTCACTGTTCTTAATTTTCAGAAGCAGAAACGACTCAACAGCCCCAAAATCTCCAAACACCAGATTTAAATAAAGAGACCAAAGTTTAAGGTAACACATTTTTATAAGTCTTTACAAAAACACAGCAGACATGAGGTCACACAAGAGGAATCCACTTTAATATATAACTGATCATGAATTCATGTTTGTGGCATCAGAAATGAGTAAATTAAATCTAATTCCAGCTTCTGTCTGTGAAATATCATGAAGATACTGTTCAACACTAACAATAAATCATTTTATTATTTTTGCAGTAACCTTTTCTTTCTTTTTTTAAAGAAAGAAACTGCTGCTGTGGTGGTGTTCATCTTGTTGAATTTATTTTATTTTTATTTTCGCTTGTTACAGATGGGACAGATATGGCTGGGGGACAAGGAGAAAAAAACTGAAAGAAAAAGAGGGAGAGAAAGACAAACAGAGGAGAGAGGAGATAGTGAGAAAGGGGGGAAGAAAAAAACACCTGGATCACCTGTCGAGAGAAGAAAAAGACAGAAAAGAAAACAATTAATAAAGAGCAACATAATAAAAACAACACAATCACAATAAACAAGCTAACAGTAAATAACAGTAGATACTAAATATTAAATGTTATTGTGCAGTACGCAAGATCAACAGTGCACAATGTGCTTTAAGTTAGCAGCCAAGAAACGTGTTTGTGTCTGTGAACACTCGTGTGCACACCTGTGTGGATCAGCACGCTTGTATTCAAAAGGTTTCTCCATGTAACGATCTGCTAGAGAGTGTGGGGAGCCATAGCCCTGTCCCTGAGGACATGAAGCAGGTATGGAGGAGATCCAGGCCCCAGACATCCAGAGGCCCCAGAGTACAAGAACCCAAGGAGGACCACTAAACGGTAACCGTGCCACCCTCCTGGGAAGAGCCCCAGATGAGGGGTATCCCAGGAACCACCGAGCAGAGGCCAGAGGGGTTTGCAGTGACATGCCTGTGGGCTCTGCCGGCAGCCAGCTGTGCCAGAGTGAATTTCATAATGCTGGATTAATCAAGGGCTCTTGGCAGTTTCCCTTATCTTCAGAGTCCAAGGAACAAATGGCCTTGTCATTCTGCTTGTTCAGAGCCCCTCACCACTTTCCACGTCTCATGGACCAGGTGCTGCATTACCATTTTAAAAAGCATTTTGAAAATCAATTTATTAAATTGGAATTCGAAAATGAATTTACAAATGCAGAATTTATTCTACAATTAATTATTAAGCACAGAATTCTTTCTATTTCGATGTGCGTGGCTCTTGTGGTCCTCCATATTGTTGATCACATTGGTCTCCTTTAGTCAAAAAACCATGTGTTTTTAAACCGTCAGTGAAATGACCGTGTCCCAATTAAAAGTAAAAGCAAAATCTTTTAAGAATGGCTCAGACATAAATATGAGGGGTGGGGCTATGTGCTAAGTGTTGTTGATATTTCACCATGGTGACAATAGTGTTGAATTCTCCTGTTTCCAGGAAACAAAAACAAACAAATACACACACCTTCATAAGTCACCAAGGTGTATGCTAAACTGATCCCCACCTCACTGAGTGACATTCCTGAACTTTTCTGAAATAATGGTTTTGTCATTAAAGACTTCAGGTTTGGAGTCGAGTCTGGGTAGTGGCTTCCCTGTTTTTACTTCCTGGTTTATTTGTGACTCCGCCTTCTGTTTCTTATGCAGTTATGCTCCACGTCTTTGTCTTGATGTCTTTTTGACTGCTTCTGTCAATTTAACTGAGGCTCCTGTTTGTGCTCCTTCTTTTGTGCATTTGTTGTTTTCTGGCCTTCTACACTTCTAAAATCTCACTTGTTCTTTGTTCGACCTGCCTCCAGTGATTTGGGTCCTCCAAATTTTATTAATAGATCTAATAGCCTGTAGATTGATGTCTGTAATTGCTCACCCAGCTACTCTTGTCTGGATGTTGATGTGTTGGGAAAAATCTACAGGTCTTATCTCTTGATTCAGAGCATGGGAATGCACACCCACGCACATACATGACAAAAACATGATATGCTTTCTTCCACACCTAAGCAACAGGTGAACACATCAAAATATTTGTTTCCTTTTCAGTGTGCCAGTGTGCCGTCCATACACTGCATTAACATGTTTCTCTCTAAATTCTTTAAAAACTGATTTGATGGCGCTGACTCTGGAGTTGTAACATGTCGATATTAGAGCAGAGTTTAGGTCTGAATGATTTTTATTGTGACCGTTTTTAATGACTGTCTCGGAAGACACACAAACATAACACTTTTCTAATGTTTTCAGTGCTCACATGTGTTAAAAAACATTGCATGATGGTTCTTTTTCCTAAAGATTTGTTTCATACAGAATGACTCATCCTCACACACCAGTGCAAAGAACTTGATGAAGAAGGTCTGAGCATGAGGATCTTCTCATTCAGTTTGAGGACTGAAGTTAACAGGTGGACAGCTTATGTTGTCCTAATGGAGCTACAGGCCAGTTTCCCTGAAACCTTAAGAGAACGAATACACAGAGCTGCTGTCTCAATACCTCATTTCTCCAACTTATCAACCTGAACTATCTTCAGGCCGTTTTTTTTTTTTGTTGTTGTTTTTTTACTGCATATTGCACTTTTAGTCTCATCCAAGCTCAAAGATTTGACATTTTGCAAACCCACTCTTTCGTTGTCAATAACAGAGGTGTCAGAGTGTTATATCATTATGTTGTTACCATGTTACATGTACTTATTTATTTGCTACTAAAATGTTTTGTTTTCAGTTTATTTTCAAATGATTCTGTGTTAGGAAGTTCTGTGAGAAATGGCTTTTCCTGTCCTGAGGCTGAAGGAGATTTGCACTGATTTTGGAGTGGTGTCAGCATCGCCCAGTCTTGTTTTGACATAGCTGAAAGTGGTTGAACAAGACCAAACAAATCCCTGTTGTGTGTGTATATCTGTTACAGATGGTTAGACTATACTTCATATAAGTCATGCAGTACAAAAATAAAATTTCAAGAGGTTTTAACACCACTAACTGAAACAAGTCACCAGCATGTGAACAGTTTAAACATTCGCCTAATAAAGATAAATAGACAATCTGGGTTACATAAAGTGGTGTAAAATATTTCTACATCTTATTTTTTGGCTCACGAAGACGTAGATCCACTGTGGTCTACACAACTTCAATGAAAGCAGGTGAAATGTGGACAAACAGGCATTCTTGAAACAGCACCTTCATTCCTTAATCATCTATTTGTGAATGGATGTGTGTTTATTGAATGTGGTCTTAGGAGCTTGGAAACAACACACAGAGGTGTCTATGAGCATCATGAGTGTTCATGTGACTCTACCTCGTTGGTTTTCCTGCAATCACCTGTTTCATTGATTTTCTGACTCCTGAGTGGTGAGTGAAGTCTCATGGGGGCTGTGCACAGAAAGTGTTGTTGTTGTTGATGTGTGTGGAGAGTAAAGGTGCTGCTAAGAAAGTTATGTCTCCATTTTGTTGGTTTTAACATTTCAGAAAGATTCAGAACCCTCACATTATATACGCCTAAAAGAGAAATAATGTCAGCTTCCTGAAAACACTATTGGACTGTCTAAAAGACATCAAAGCACAGATGGCCTTAATTATTTTTTTTTTTATTTTCAATGAAAGTAAAACTAAAGTTATTGTGCTCAGACCCAGTGGTTTCCGTGTGTGAGCTGCTTCTCTCTTGGACCTGGGCCCACTGCAGCCATATGGTACTCCATTAGAATAGAATAGAATAGAATAGAATTCAACTTTATTGTCATTGCACATGCACAGGTACAGGGCAACGAAATGCAGTTTGCATCCATCCAGAAGTGCTTTAGTGATATAGATATATTACAATATATATTAGCAATAATATAGATATGTGAGTATATTACAGAAATGGGTCTATTATGGTATGTTATAATGTACACGGTATGAAGTATGTTGTGAATATTCTATAACTATAAGTATGTACAGGCTGTAGTGAGTACAAGCTATGTACAGGATATGAACAGGATATAAATATGAAAAACTTTACAGAATATGAAATAAATAACTTTACAGAAATCTGAGATATACAGCTATACAGAAATGGGAACTATGCAAGTTGTAAACAGTTGTAGGATTAAAAATTATCGAATGTACAGAATGATTATTTACACAGAGCTATACAGTAGTGCAGTTAAGATAAGTGAGGGTGTAGATAGTTTCTACAGAGGCTATATAAAGTGCTAGTGGTTGTGAGTGGTGGTTCAGTCCATGTTATTATTGTGTTTGAGGGTACAGTTGTCCATTGTGGGTGTGTGTATGTTCAGTCCATGAGTTTAACGTGGGTCAGATGTCAGGAGGCAGAGTTCAGGAGTCTGACAGCTGTGGGGAAGAAGCTGTTCCGGTACCTGGTGGTCTTAGTCCGGAGGCTCCTGTGGCGCCTCCCAGAGGGCAGGAGGGTGAAGAGTCCATGTGATGGGTGACTGGGGTCTTTGATGATTTTCCCAGCCCTTTTCAGACACCGCTTCCTGTAGATGTCTTTTATGGCAGGAAGTGGTGCTCCGGCGATGCGCTGGGCAGTTTTCACGACCCTCTGCAACGCCTTCCGGTCCGAGGCAGAGCAGTTCCCGTACCAGACTGTTATACAGTTGGTCAGGATGCTCTCGATGGTGCAGCGATAGAAGTTCACCAGGATGTCTGAGGACAGGTGGTTCTTCCTCAGAGTCCTCAAGAAGAAGAGGCGCTGGTGAGCCTTCTTGACCAGCTTGGAGCAGTTGGTCGTCCAGGTGAGATCCTCGGAGATGTGGACTCCCAGGAACTTGAAGCTGCTCACACGCTCCACAGCCGTCCCCTTAATGTGGATGGGTGGATGTGGGTCAGCATTCCTCCTGTAGTCCACGATGAGCTCCTTGGTCTTCTCGGTGTTAAGCAGCAGGTTGTTTCTGTCGCACCACTCAGCCAGACGATCCACCTCCTCCCTGTAGGCGGCCTCATCGTTGTCACTGATGAGGCCAATCACCGTGGTGTCATCTGCAAACTTAATGATGGTGTTGGAACCATCAGCAGGTCTGCAGTCATGGGTGAAGAGGGAGTAGAGGAAAGGGCTCATCACACAGCCTTGTGGTACACCGGTGTTCATTGTGATGGTAGATGAGCAGCGGTTATCCAGCCGGACATGTTGGGGGCGGTTGGTCAGGAAGTCCAGTAACCATTTGCAGATGAGGGAACTGATACCCAGGTCTGTCAGTTTCCTGATGAGTTGTGAGGGGTGGATTGTATTGAATGCTGAACTGAAGTCTATAAACAGCATTCTGGCGTAGGTGTTGTTGTTGTCCAGGTGTGAGAGGACAGAGTGCATTGCGATGGAGACTGCATCCTCTGTGCTCCTGTTCCGGCGGTATGCGAATTGGTGGGGGTCCAGGGTGGGGGGGAGACAGGATTTGAAGTGTGCTAGGACCAGTCGCTCTAAGCACTTAGTGATGATGGGGGTGAGTGCTACTGGGCGGTAATCATTGAGGCAAGATGGGTTGGAGTTTTTGGGTATCGGGACGATGGAGGTGGATTTGAAGCAGGCCGGTACCACAGCGTGGGCCAAGGACAGATTGAATATGTCTGTGAGCACTCCTGCAAGCTCCCCAGAACACGCTCTGAGAACACGCCCGGGGATGCCATCAGGGCCTGCAGCCTTGTGGACATTGATCCTGCTCAGCACCGCTCCTACATCGGTGGGGGAGAGAGTCATAGGTTGGTGGTCTGGCGTCATGTCTGCTTTGGTTGTGGTTGTGGGGTTCCCTCGCTCAAAACGAGCATAAAAGTTGTTGAGCTCGTTGAGGAAGGAGACATCAGAGGATGCGGGGGAGGGTTTGGTGGTCCTGTAGTCTGTGATGGTCTGGAGTCCTTGCCACATGCGTCGGGGGTTGGAGTTGGAGAAGTGTTCTTCTACCTTCTTTTTGTAATGGTGTTTGGCTTTTTTGATGCCCTTCTTTAGATTAGCCCTGGCTGTACTGTAGGCGTGTGCATCTCCTGACCTAAAGGCAGTGTTGCGGGCCTTCAGGAGGAGACGAACATCCCGGTTCATCCAAGGCTTCTGGTTGGGGTACATGGTGATCCGTTTCTGGGTGGTGACACTGTCTGTGGTTTTGGAGATGTAATCCAGTACAGATGAGGCGTACTGGTCCAGGTCTGTGTGGGTGAACATATTCCAGTCTGTGTTTTTAAATCTGTCCTGGAGCACTGCGTCTGTCCCCTCTGGCCACACTTTAATTGTCCTCACAGCAGGTTTCACACGTTGGATGAGTGGTGAATACCGTGGTGTGAGGAACAGGGAGAGATGGTCCGATTGTCCAATGTGGGGGAGGGGTGTGGCTTTGTAGGCTCCAGCCAGGTTGGAATACACATGGTCTAAAGTCTTGTCTCCTCTGGTGTGGCAGGAGACATGTTGGTGGAATCTGGGGAGGACTGTCTTTAAGTTGGTGTGGTTGAAGTCGCCAGCAACAATAAAAGCAGCCTCGGGGTGTTTATTCTGGTGTTTGTTAATGGCTGCAGAAAGTTCTTTCATGGCCAACCTAGCATTAGCGTCGGGGGGTATATACACGGCAGTGAGTATGATCGAAGTGAATTCTCTGGGGAGATAATAAGGTCTGCATTTGACCATTAAAAACTCCGCATTAGGTGAGCAGTGACTCTCAGTAGTAGTGGAGTTCATGCACCAAGCATTGTTAATATAAATGCACAAACCTCCACCTCTGGTCTTGCCGGAGTCATCTGCTAGCCTGTCGGCTCGGTGTGTGTGGCGTCCTGCTAACTCGATAGCATTGTCCGGGCAGCTGTTGTTCAGCCATGTTTCGGTGAAAAACATGACATTTGAGTCCATAATCCGTCTGTTGTTAGTGATGGAGAGCCGTATCTCATCCATTTTGTTTGCCAGAGAACGGACATTGGCGAGAATTAGTGATGAACTTTGGAGTCAAATATGCATATTTCCACCATTTTGGTATAAATGTCTGTTTTGAGTTTAAGATATTACTTCTTAAAACTTTTAATGGATCATTCATATCTGAGTTCCTCATGTGTTCCATCAAGATCACTAAGGTCCATGGACCAGCTGCCCCTGTCTGTCCCTCAAACCAGACTGAGAACCAGCATCATTGAGTCTTTTCAGTCATCGCATCAAACTGATGATCTCCCTGCCCAGGTTAGGCTGGCCCCTTGTTGGCTGATTTTGAAACATATCTTAAAACCGATGTTATTCCTTGGCTTTAACTTAGAATAGCTGTGTTCAAGTTTTTATTATAATAATTTTTCTTGTTACTGATTGGCTGTGTGGTGTTCTGGTGATACAACATTTTGTGTAACTTGTGTTTTTGAAAACTTCTGACCAAAGAAAAAGAAACCAAAACAACTTACTGACAACTCAAAGTGTTACTAACCACAAGTGAGATTTCAAGGTTCTTTATTTGTCACATGCATAGTTATACAAGTATAACACACAGGGAAATGTAACCTGACGCGCTCCTCGACTTGTGCAAAAAAAGGAGGGGGGGGGGGCACACACACACACACACACACTGTGAATGTGCAGTAGTAGCAGCATGTATGCAGATTTGATGTTCATCCAGCACTTTAATCTGAACAGTTCAAGCACTTTAGTTAACTCACATGCTGTAACCCATAATTTCCTTTGGGATTAATAAAGTATTCTGATTCTGATTTATAATTGGAATCAGTTGAAAAAGCCTGTAGTGCATTTTAATATCCCTGAAACCCAACAGATGTACAAAAACTACAAACAGAACTTTCATTCAGTACAATAACAAAAAAACAACACTAAAAAAAAAAAAATTGGACTACCATCAGGCATAAATAAATAAAATACAACAACAGTAATAAAACATTATGATGTGATGACCACACTGATGGCACAACAAAGTTTATACAGACAAACAAAAGCAATAAATCCAGAAAAATCTTCATCTTCTAAATGCTTCTGTTAAAAGAAGGTGAATAAGCCAGGTTGTCAGTCAGTAAATAAACCAACTAAAAACATATTAAAAAATGACAATCACAAAAACTCAACCAAACAAAAATGATGCATGGAAAATTCTTGAAGTTTGGAGGAATCTGGTATTTAGCTCCGCCGGTCCACAAAGTGGTAGGGTAGATTACATTAAATTAAAAAAAATAAATTAAATTTATTGCTGGACCTGAGTGTGGTTGCTGGTTTGAATCCCTGACCTGACTGCGAAGATCCAGCAAAGATAAATCTCTAACACTCTCAGCTCCATTAAGACCATTATTACTTTGAGTAAAGCAGCTAGACTTGTAGTGGTTGTTTTTGTGTCTCATCCTCTGGATGCTTCTGTTGAAAAATGTAGAGTAATGAGTCAGTCTGACAACACAAGAAGCAACAACATGTTTGTGTTTGTTTGTTTCTTACTTTTAGCTTCAGAAAAATGTGGCGAGAGAAAAATGCAGCAAAACCAGCGAGAGCCACAACTGATAATAAGGTGATGACAGCGATGACCACAGGGACCCTGGATCGACCTGCTGATGTAGAAAACAAAAGAAGGTCACTACAAATACACAAAACCCCAAACAGGGATGATGCAGAGAAGAGTTGGACTGTTTTCTCACCATTTGTTGGAGTCGTGGCCTGATGATCTGGAGTTTGGAGGCTTCTGGAAAGCAGCAGCGTTTCCATTGTCGAGGTTTCAGCAAAGTTTGCATCTAGACAAACACAAAAATCATTAGAGTCATAATCAGTTGATAAAAATATATGACGTAAGAACCAGAGTGTTTGCAATTTGATGTTTGAACCACAGAACGACATTGAAATGTCAAGTTGGTACTAATGTCTTTAATCAAATAGCATTCAGTTTATCAAAAGTCAATAAAAAGTTCAACAGGATGTGAATTTCTTTTTAAATTATCGTCACATTTTAAGTTCCTCACACAGTGACAGACACATGGCACAAACTTGCAGTGACAAGTAACAAGAAGATGCTTATTTTCCCACAGATCAAACTGATGATCTTTGAGTCTTTGTACAGTTTGTTTACTGAAGATCAAAATTAATTCAAACTTGTGCCCAACTCTTGTTTTAAACTAATTAAAGACAAAAGCTGTAGAGTTCAAAGAAACCATTTAAAAAATATATAATAATAATAATGATAAAGATAATAAAGCATTCACACTAATTACCATCAGATTCAAGCACATGATGACGAGTCAATGTAAACAAAGAACAAAGAAATATAACCCCTGGTACAGCTGTAAAACGAAACCAATAATCTTCTGTTTATTTGGTGTAACATTTACATATACATTCTTATCTCAAGTTCATTGATCACATGTGTATAAATGAATTGTCTTACCAGAGACGGTGACTCTGCAGCTGTTGTAGCCGCGACCATAACCTGTGTCCACCTCACACAGGTACAGACCCGAGTCCTCAGTCCTGAGTCTGGACAGCTGGAGTCTGAGTCGTCCTTTTCTGAGGGCGTCTTTGTCACTCTGGACTCGTCCTGAAAACTTTTTGTCCTGATCCTCTGAGAACTCGACACCATCATAAAGATGATAAAAAGTCCAGTATTTATGGCCATTATTCAGGATACAGAAGACCTTCAGTGATGAGAGGGACGTGTCTGGTTTGGTGGTGAACGTCCACTCCAGTGTGATGTTGTGGTTCTCCTCTGCCTGATAGGAGCTCTGTGTCACATCCACTACAAATGATCCTGTTGAGGAGACAGAGAGGAGCAGACACACAACTTTATACAACATCAGAACTTTTTTTCCTGACATGCTCATGTCCATATTGTACATTACTGACATATATGTGAAATTTCAAACTAATTGAAAATCTTATTGTTTGCTGAGGATACAAACTTGGTTTGACTATAATAAATCAACATTGAAACTGAGTACAAACAAAATTGATAATATTTGGGAATCACACATATTCGACCAATAGAATATATATACACACATACGTACACACGCAGTATTGTCCCATTAGACTTCCTTGAATTATATATTGTGTAAGTGTGGGGAAACACATACATTCTGCAAAGAAGAGCAATAAGGATAATAAGTAAAACCACTTCAAGAGAACCAGCAAATCCACTTTTCCTCAAATGTAATATTCTTAAATTTAAAGACTTGGTTGACGTCAGAACTGCACAATGTACAAAGCAGCAAATAAATCTTTGTCCCACAACATTCAGAACTTGTTCCAAATAAGACCAAATACTCATGACCTGGTAGGAATGCTTATGTTAAGCAAGACAGTAGCAAGGACTACATTAAAATATCCCAGCATTAAATTTGGTCTGCGAAATAAACCGTGCAGCTTGTGAATACAAAGCTGTGGAAGTAGTGAGCTGCATTTCATTGCTTTCAATTCTTTGTAGGAAAATGTGAAATGGATGCAGTGGTTTATTGAAATGTGTGCCAACATTCATGGAAATACAGTAAATAAGGTAAACACAGAGTCTGTGCTAATCCAATGAACTAGAACGTAATAGAAACGTTATTTACCTTTAACAAAATCCAAGTGAAGAATTGAAGTCCACAGTGGGACCACAAGGAAAGGCATGAAATCCATGATCCAGATCTTCTTCTTCATCTTCACATTCAGGCTGCAGACAAAAATATAACTGTTACGTCTCAACACACAGACATGCTGCATGTTCAGCAGCATGTCAGCCGCTACGATACTGACCAACTACTAATGTTAGCTGGTGGCTGCGAGCAACAACACCAACAACCAACAGAAATCTACTAAGTTAGGGGAATCCTGAGCAACACCTAAAAATCTCTAAAACGATTGAAAACTAAACTGAAATCAGAAAAATACAACACAGTGAGCAGCATGCAGAGGTAATTTACAGGAACATGCTTTAGAAATCCCCACAAACCATCATAAATCTGTTTTTATTTATTCTGAACAGGAAAGTGTGGTCAAATCTGGCAAAATCAGACAAAAATCAAATGTTGCTGGATTTAAAAAAAACTAAGTTTTTCTTTTCTAAATGAAATTCTGTGTAAAACTGACTGAACCTCTGTTACCTGGAAACATCATCACGGTTTTCCAGCAGAGAAGATTTTACCAACTGTGTTTGCAGGAGCAGCTGACGTCTTCATCTCTGATAAACAGCACATTAGTGGGAAAAGCTTAAACAAATGGTTGGAATTCAGTTGAATCCAGTGACGTCTGTATAGGTATTTATCTCTAGGACAGAAAAGTTACAAGCACCAAAACAGCAGTGAAGACTGAGGCATGCATCAATAATTTATAGTTCAGCTTGTTCAAGATTATGGGAGTTTGCTGGAGCTGAGTATGACAGTGAGTGAAACCAGACGCTCCGGTCTGATCAGCTTGTAAAAGCATTTGTTCTTCAGCACACTACAAACACAGGTGAGCTGATGCATGGCATCAGATCAGTACAGATTACAATAAGGTATAAACCATTCTGAGATACCAATAACAGAGCAACAGCAGCCAACAGTATAACTTCACATTCTATACTATAATTTGCATAAATAGTTCATAGATGAATTCTTGGCCTCTCAGCAGAGAAAAAAAATGCTTCAGTCGGACAGAATGAGCCGAACATTAATCGTATCATATCAAGTTTGGTATCATTACTTTAGTTTCTGTGCTCTACATTCAGCACGAGTCTCTGGGGTGATTCTCCCAGAGCAGTTCACATTGAAATAACTGCAAATGACCTGCAGCCTCTGACTGTGTGGAAGATCGGGGTTTTTACAACTTTGTCGACACACAAACTACACTACAAGACACATCTGTCATTATTATTGCTTTTGAACAAAGATCCTCAGACTGAGGAAAGAAGAATGTAAGTTTTAAAACATAAGCTGTTGTCCAGAAATAATTCTGAGCAGATTTTATGTTTGCAGATTTATTTCCTTACGGTAATAAATATATGTGTCTGAAATCTCTATTACATGATATTGGGATATCATGGGAGTATAGACTGCAGCTCACTAAATCCTGTCTATCCATGTTATACTGTAGCTATATTTTATGTGTGTAATATCATTATTGTAAGCAATGATAGTGACTGTAGCTGACTGAACTCTGGCAGTACATCACATTTTATAGTCTTGTTTTAGGGGTTGACTAACAGTATATGACTTTTTACCCGCAGTGGAAACCATAAATCATTTATTGGTCATTAATAATGTTTATGATTTAGCTACTGTAATATGTATTAACATCATAAATCATGACACAGTCTTCTTCCACTCAAAGTGCATGGGCTGCTATTAGAAGTTAAAGGCGTCAGTAATATTTTGCAGCATAGCTGAGAATAGTTTAACTCTGGACCAACCTGCTGTGACAAACCAGCGATTATTTCACCCACTCCTTGCAGACACGACAGTCATAGTACCCACTAAAGTTAGCTTTAAGCTGAAAGCAGAGTTTAAGTAAAACATCGGTTTACCTTGAACAGGTGTGATTAAGAAAGCCGAGCACAAGATTAAAGTCCAGAGTGGAAAAGTGTAAGAAGACGAGCTGAGCCGGGACATAACAACAAGTGCAGAGACTGACAGGGCAACTCAGACTTCCTCCTAAACTCTCCTAAACTCCTAAACGCGACTGCTGAGTGGCTGTCAGGGAGACGATCTAATTAAGACGTCATGCGTAATTTTGGGGCGTGTCATTGGTCGCCATGAGGACACAACAAAAACATTCCCAGATCTCTTCTGGTTTATCCAGTTGCTAAAGTCCCACACCTCCTGTTTGCGGCTCTGGGACTGAGGTTTACTGGGTTTGTGCCCCGTGTCATGAAACAGTATGACTGAAGCTGTGTTGTAATCACCAGTGACATAGTAGCGTGTAGTGTAGTCTAACAGAGTTAGAAAACAGCTTAATGAATTTCCTCAAAATTGATGTGGACAAATACGGCAACTCCATTGTTACTCCAGGTCCCAAATCGCTGCACAGTGCATGCCTCAGCAAAAGAAAATAATCCCAAGATGGAGAATTGAATGTGCAGTTGTATCACACACTGTTGATGACGACTGTGCGCTGTTATCTTTGTACCAGTTGCCAGAGTAAAGAGGGAGCCCAGGTAATGTTCCCTCTAATTTTTCATGTATCTGAGCGAATACACAAACTCCCTGAGCGGTCCCTTGGACCACTGTGAGCAACAGCAGACGTGTGCACTGTGGTCACGCCAGCATCAAATCCATCCAGGTTGCACGGTTTATTGAAATAATCAAATTACAGCATTTACATTTATGTTAGACTACTTTTAATTAACTGCTTTAGCCCACTTACAATGAAAATTAAAAAAAATCTTGTTCATGACCTGTGTAGTATGTTAACACTGTTGGAAGTAAAAAATAACTTGAACTCCAATTTTGAAAACACGTGTTTAAAAAAACAAACACAAAAAACTGTCATATGCTGTAGGAGTGTCTGAAACTGCAGTTCACTGCACAAAAGTGAACTTTTGTGCAGTGAACTTTTGTGCTGTCGCTCCCGTGTCGACCTTCTTCTCAGTTTTGGACTCATGCTCATGAGTTTTGCATTTGGGTCCTTATCTGCCTGCACAGAGCTAGTTCATGATAGCATCAGTGCAAAAAGGGCATAAACACAAAGCGCGGACCCGCCAAAACATCAGAATCAGTGAGATGTCGCCTTTCTCACCCGACGGCACGGACACGATCAGGGCTGAAAGCCAACAGCTTTCCAAAACTGAGTCCAGAAATATACAAAAACAGTTCAAAACAAAAAAATGCTGGAGTCCAAGGAGGCAGTGTCCATAGAGATCAGAAGGTCGACGCGGGAGCGACAGCACAAAAGTTCACAGTTCAGCTGTTCCTGGGTGGAAGACGGCGGTGACTCCACATCTCGTTGGCATTCAGATAAAGAGCTTTGTAGTCTTAAAAACTCAATGCACTAAAGCACTAAAACATCTTTGTGTAATAAACTTCATATTAAACCTTTGGGGTCCAGGGTCCAAAACAAAATATCCATCAAGGGCACAGGAGCACAGGGAACAGTCCAAAACCAAATGTCCACCAACAAGACAGGAGCTCAAGGAACAGTTCATTATACGCTATTATAAGTTCAGGGGGTTGGCCCCCGGGGGCCGATGGCTCAATAGCTCATAATTGGTCTTCTGTAAATATATTGAAGGTCTTCACCCTCTCCACCAGAATCCCGCTGATGTATAATTGGGGATCCTGGTGAAGAGCGTGTACAAGAGTGGACTGAGCACACAGCCTTGGGGAGTCACTGTGCTCACTATCTTTGTACCTGATGTCATTGTACCAACTCTGACTGACTGAGGTCTGGCTGTAAGGAAGTCAAGTCAAGTCAAGAAAGCCTACAGTGGCTTGCAAAAGTATTCGGCCCCCTTTAACTTTTCCACATTTTGTCACATTACAGCCACAAACATGGTGCACACGTGAGAAGTGGAACAAAAATCATACATGATTCCAAACATTTTTTACAAATAAATAACTGCAAAGTGGGGTGTGCATAATTATTCAGCCCCCTGAGTCAATACTTTGAAGAACCACCTTTTGCTGCAATTACAGCTGCCAGTCTTTTGGGGTATGTCTCTACCAGCTTTGCACATCTAGAGACTGAAATCCTTGCCCATTCTCATCAGAAGCTGAAGTTCATTCAGTAAACAGATGTGACAGAACAGCTGGATGTCTGTCAGTAATCAGCAGCTGATGTGAAACGTGAAGAAAAAAAAAACTTAAATAATAAATAAAATAAAAAAATGAAATAATACAGACAGCATGAACATCTCTTCAATTTGTTATGAATACACTGTTACCATAAAACAATCTACAGCACAAAATATAAACCATTTAGAAATCATAATAAAAATCAAAGTTGGTGGAAGCAGGTCTTGATTTAGGAGATTGCTGCCATCTACTGGCTGATCTGCAGTTATGCTGCTTGATGAGACCCCTGAAGTTCTCAGAACATTTTATGTGCTGTCCAGTATCTGCTGCACCACCCATGGGAAGTATTTCAAGCATCAGTGACTTCAAAGTTTGTCTCCTTCAGTCTCACAGAAACATAAAGGATCAACTAATTTAATTACTTTATATTAACAAGGTTAAATATATTGCATAGTTTAGAATATAACATATATTTAAACACTGTAGTGCAAAAAAAACATATTCACCAATAGGGCTGCCACAATTAGTCGACTATTAAAAATGTCGACAACTAATTTAATTGTCGACATGTCATTTGAAGCTTTGTAAAATCCTGAAAGACGCAAGAATAAGTAGTAGGATTTAAGAGTGTAATAACCAACTGAAACAGAAGAGGGCAGCACTGCATGTCCAGGGATGCCAGCTGTTAAACCCCAAAGAAGAAGAAGAAGCAGCATCTGGTTTCATACCTGTGTCCAAATTTAGCGGCCTGGGTCGCTCAGACCCAGGGTCCCTGACAGAGACAATCTGAAAATTTCATTAAAAGTTTAATAAACTATCATCTTGTCTTTTTTTTAGTTAGCACATACCTTAAACACTTAAAGCTGTAAGCTAAGTTACATAAGAGCAGATGCATGCTGGTGCAATAAGCTGTACGTTTTACGTCCAATGGATGATGATCTGATTAGTCGATTAATCGCAAAAATAATCGGTGACTAGTCGACTATCAAAATAATTGTTAGTGGCAGCCCTACTCACCAATAAAACATTTTCCAAAACACAAAATTGAAACTTTTTGTCATTGACATTGTGCACATGTGCAATGTTAAACACTGACCCTGGATCAGAGTCTATCGTTCAGTATTTAGTCAAACGTGTTGAGTTTGATGAGCAGCTCACAGCTGGAGCTCTGTGTGTTCAGTCTGAAGGTTTCAGGTAAACCAGCCTGTAGCTCCAGGTCGGCTGCACAGTTTGTGACAAACATCAGAGCTCCGTCTGTTCACATCAGGCTGCTCTCGTCCTTCCTTCTCCTCCCACATTTATACTGTTGTCACTCTGAAAACTTCACATCTGCTTCTTCCTCCTCAACAATTAATCTTTACAGTCTGATCTGCAGCTTCAAGGACCTCTCTGCTCCTGACTTTGTGTTGCTTTCATTAACGTTTAAACCTTCTTCATCAAACCATCAACACTTCTGTGTGTGAGGAGGAGTCACTCTGTTTAAACACTGAAAGACAATTTAAAATTCAGCATTATTCTGAATATTACAAGTTTAACAAACTTCAAAACTGTGACACAAATAAAACTAAAATCTGTTAAAAGTGCTCTGATTATCTTATATTTACAGCTTTTATAAAACTTAGAAGAAAATAAACTTTGTCTCTGTTAGACTTACACACATGTGGAATAATCCTAGTGCTCCTTTTAGTCTGGGACTAGGATTAATCCATGTCTGATAAACTGTTTTACCTTACTGTGAAAACATACAGCTGCGAATTTATCACCCGGTCTATCTGTACTGTACATAACGACATAGTGAGTGCATGATCATAATGTTTATAAAAGTTATGAAGAATTCAGGCTTTTCTTTCTTTTCTGCTTGAGTTGTTTCTGTCGCCTGTGGTTCTGAAATAAGAACAAAATTTACATATAAATGAATACTAAGTAATAATACAGCAGTCTCACAAATGGGGCCGCATCCCCATGACAACTTGTGTGCTTACAACATAAAGGTGTTTCCAGAGCCACTGATGGAAACAAGCCACACCTACAGCATGTGTCACAGTAAAAATATGTGCCACTAAACACTGAATTTGAATTATTTATATTTTAAAGGGAATTAATTCATTTAAAGCTGATTTTTAGAGATATTAAGGTTAATGTGAAATTAATACTTTTATATTTGCTTCACATAAAATCCACAGCTGCAGTTCCTCTAATGTCCACACGAGGACAGTGACCCAGTCCTTGTAGACCAGGAGTCCGCAACCTTTCTGATGACGAGTGCCATCTAAAATTTCCTTTAGAAGTCAATGTTCCATACGATTGCATTAGCAATAAATTTAATAATGCTCTATATTAACATTTACACACTATATAGAACAACTTCATAGAATTATATTTGTTCGCAGATGTTGGCAGCTATCAGCGAATAGTTATCAGCTATTTTTAAACAAAAAATGTTGATTTTCAACTGATGAGCTACTTAAACTTGAATAAATCCACTTTGTTTCCACAGTCAGTGAAATGAAGATGACCAAGATAACTGTGATGATGATTTTGTTTCCATGACTTTCATCATGAATCTGTTGATCAGACTTATTCAGTATCTCTGCAGTCAGCACAGTTAAGCAGCCACAGTTTGATCATCCACCAAAATCTAAAGTCAATTTAAACAGCTCACAGGAAACTTGATTCACCGAGATGTTTTGAAATCATGAAGAAGAAACTGGATGGTTGTAATTTACATGTGAGCTCTGAAAACATGTCACATTAGAAGGATTTCAGCCTGTAAACATCCACAGCAAACATCCACTCCCACTGAGATCTGCTCCATGATAAATGTGAGAGAAACTAAACACTGATGACATTTTAACGGTGTCCCTCCTGCAGATGGAGCTCAACATCAACTAATAACACAGATGTTACTGTAAACATTTATCAGCTCAGTTTGGAAACACAGAGACTCTGAAACTGTTTCGGGATTGTGCTGCTGGAGAAACAAAGCAGAACTCTTCACTGTGGACATGAACAATGAGGAAACACAAACTACTGCTGTGTTTAACATAGTCATCAGGTGTTTACAGACATCTAGTCTTCCTTTTGTGCACTGCATAAAAATGCAACCTACTTCCCTTGAGTCTCTGATGTAACCTGACAGTCTCGTTGGTTGTTTAGAAAATGGGAGGGTTGTTAAATTTTATGTAATCATTAGAAAAATAATACTGGAAACATTTCAATGGGGAAAATGGTTGTTAGTATTACTTACCAGTTAAATACAAAATGAACTCAAAGTAGAGTCTGATAAAAAGAAATTCATTTACCTTTAATAAAACTGAAGCAGAGGATGAAAATCCAGAGGGAAACCCCTCCATGGAGGGTCGGCAGCAACCCGCTTTCAAATGGAGGCATTCAGAGACTCTGGTAATCTAAAGAAGAAAGAAAAATAAAAACACGTCACGCAAATGTCCAACCACACAGCCACAGGACACAGGTATAAAAGTGCATCTGTGTCAGATTGGACAACTAAACCAGGAGACAAACAGGAGAGGAGGGTGTGGTTCAGGAGTGAGATAACCAGTAAATAATGCCGTTAAATCTCAACGCACAGACATGAAACTCATATTTTAAGATCAGACTGAACTTTTACTTCCATTTTACTTGATATCTATTAACAAATAATCCTCAATAAAGCCAATAAATATGGCGTTATTTTTGTGCCACTATTTTGAGCCCCTGTAAAAAAACATTTACAAAGTGTTGCATTTTGAGGAGAAATTTATTTTGAGTGAAGAAAAGCTAAATTTGAGTGAACAGAAATCATTGCTGCGTGCAAAAAATGTATTTCGGTGTTTGCTCTTATCCATATACACACACAATAACAGCCCCTCTCGCTCAGGTTTTGCATTTGCTCTTTCTCAGATCTCTGCGGACCCGCTCGCAATGTGTTGCTCGCACCCTCAACATCTCTGCTCCTGCACATTCAACTCTTTCTGTACAGTGTTATATTTGTGCCACAAAACCAACCAATCACAGACTTGGATGAAAAAATTCCGATTGGCTGTTCCGATTGGCTCGCTAGCCACTGTAGCCAAACCCAGGCAAATATCCCAGAATGCATTTCGTCCAAAACTCAAACGAGGCAGTTGAGATGTTTGCAAACGTGGTAGCCAACAGGCACGTGCAGAGGGCGGTTGACCACCTGCCCCTTCAAACATATCTGCACGGCCCTGGTAACCAACTACAACAAATGTCTTAGCGCTGTACTCACCAGCAAGTGTCCAAATACTAGGTCATGCTTTATTCGTGGATCAAACACTTATGTCAGTCAATAACTGGCAAGATCATTTATATCTTTTATGTAATGTTTTTTTATGTCTGTAGTTTTGGTTGTAATTCTCTCTCTGTTTATTAAAATGAAACTGCCATAAAATTCGAGACTGTCCACTTCTTTTTTTGAGCAAACCTACAGATTCTTACAAATTCAGCAGCTACCTGCTGAATTAAATGCAAACCTAAGTTTCAGACTCTGCTTTATTACAGTACATAAAATAAAATTCTTACCACTTTGGGTTTGTTTCAACTTCCACAGAAAAACCACGACAAGAAAAACCATGCGAGAAAAAAAAAATGATGGTAAAGACAATGAATCCAGATTCCCTGATGACATCACTTTCAAGAAGAAAGCAAAAATATTTTAAAACCTAAAACAGAAATGATAGAAATAATGAAATAGTTTGTTTCTGAATGTGAGTCATTATTACCTGGAACATGTCTGTGTATCTCTCTGCTCTGGTTGGTGTTCCTCTGTTGGACTATGCAGGTGATGTTGTTGCTGTGTCTCTTCTCCACAGTCAGTGTTGGGGAGTAACGGAATACATGTACCGCCGTTACGTATTTAAAATACAAAATATGAGTAACTGTATTCTGTTACAGTTACCGTTTAAAAAGGTGGTATTCAGAATACAGTTACTTTGTTGAAATAAATGGATTACACTGCGGTACTTTCCTGTTTCATATTGTCGCGGGTCAGGACTGTTTGGGTTTTGTTTGACAGCTACGTTCTGTTGTTCCAGGCGGCAGCGTTACGGTTGCCATGGTTACAGGGCGACACTCTCGCTCTCTCTCTGCGACTGTGTGTTTCCTGGGTGAGAGAGTGCCTTTTCGTTGTTGTTGTTGTTGTGCTAAGCTAACAGGCAGAATGCTACAAGCATAGCTCTAAAGAATGTAGCATCATGGGCAGTGTAGTCCGTGTTGCAGGGAGAATGGACTGCCATACACGTTATGTGTCTGTGAGCGCGAGGAGGGAGAAAAAGGGGAGTGGAAAGGTACGAGTTGTCATCGAGCAAAAACGGCAGCTGGAAGCATGTAAATGTAATAATAACCACTGCAGCCAAGAAGAGTGCCTGACGAGCCCAGTTGTAAGTAAGCTATTAAAACTCGACTGTACACCGTGTTCGTGTTTTCCTCCGAAAACAATAAGTTCCGTTGGAGCAGTCTTTCAACGCCTCTCTCTGTCTCTCGCAAGAAAAGTTGACCCACACAACAAAGTAGAGCTATTTTTCGGCTACGAGCCGACAGGGACCCCGCCGTATTAGTCAGCGGTGTCATGGTCTGGTTGGGCACCTGCAGGTCTCAGACAGCGGCTCCTCCTCCTTTAGGCGGAGTCCGGTTGCCCCTCCCTGGCTGACCACCTGTGAGCAATCGTGCCAGCGGTATAGCAGACCTGCGCTCTCAACCACTCATCGCCTGAGTATCTGCTATTCCCATGTTAGTTCAGTGGAGCATCCTAAACCTTGTCTTAACGCCGTGTGATGACTGACCTGTCTTTTCTTGTCCTCAGCGATAGCACCCGGAGTGGAGATCTTGTTCCCCTCGCTCCCGTCCTCCTGGACCTGGGCCGCCAGCTGCTTACACAACGTGGCCTGCCGGCCCACCGCTCACCTGCCATCCTCCCCACGCCTCGACCGCTTCCGGGTTTTCCGCTCCACCTGTCCCCTCCATCTGAAACCAAGTAAGGCAATTCAATTCAACTGCGGAGGATTATTGGTTGTCTGCTGGATCCCTCTGATCGTGATCTCCTCTTGTTCCAGTGCCCCCGGCCCCTACCTAGTCCTGTTTCTACCTCCCCGCTGTCCCCGCTGTTCAGCCGTCTCCTAGAGGTGTCTAGGTCGCCCTCATTATCACCGACGAATCCTACGCGCCACTAGTGTGGTGGCGTCGCTTTGTGTTTCACCTTTGTTTACCTGTGGGCGGAAATAAATCATTTGTTTTCTGTCACCTCGCTTCCGGGTTGGTTTCTGCGCCTGTGTCCATCCCTGTTCCCTCGTGCCGTTGAGCCGTGACAAGCGGTCCCTTTACTACAGTTTGGAGTCGCGGACCTTCAGTAATAGTAATAAATCACACAGCAATAGTACATTCACGTTGTTGTAAAAAGCATGATAATATATTAAGTAATCCAAAGTATTCAGAATACGTTACTGTCATTGAGTAACGTAACGGAATACGTTACAGAATACATTTTGGGGCATGTATTCTGTAATCTGTAATGGAATACATTTTAAAAGTAACCTTCCCAACACTGTCCACAGTCACTCTGCTGCTGACAGTATAGAGGTCATCAGGACCTCTGAGGGTCTCTGTAGGTCCAGCAGAGAGGAGGTTTCCCTCACCGTCCAACCACAGCAGCTCAGGCTCTGGATACCAGCCTGCAGACTCACACTGTAACACCACCCTGCTGCTGACATTTGACATCACCTTCATGACGGGTGTAGATGCTGAAGCTGAGGAAGGAAAAATGTATTCACCCACTGCATGTGTGACACCAGTCAAACATTTAGATACACCGAAGCAAGAAGACCAGAAGTATGAAATACAGTGGTCCGTCGCTATAACGCAGTTCACCTTTAGCGGTATCGCTGTTTCGCGGTTTTTTTTTTGTGCAATTTTGCATGGTGCTTTTTTTTTTTTTTTTTTTTGTTTTTACCGTGCATTGTGTTCTGCGTCTTGATTGGCTGTAGACCATTGTCAATCAATCTTGTGCCGTGTCTCCTGTCAGTACAGAAAGCGTTCAGCTTGTCAAATTTACATAAGTCTTCTATTGTTAGCAGTGTTACTCTGAAATGCTGTACAGTATGTTTGTAAGTTTTCTCCCAAACGAACACAACAGTGTCGATGAAACGTCTTGCACCGTCAAAGGCAACATGGGTTCCTTTGGTTTCGCTCTATAATACTGGACTTATTTTTCTACAAAGGTTTGAACTTTGAAAGTGTTTAAACGAGAGAAAAAAGTGTGAAAATGTTCATGCCTGCTTGCGAAAAGTGTATAAAGTGTGTAGTGAGGGATTTTACAGCCTTAAAACATCTATAATAATATTAAAAAATAAAGCTGGCTACTTCACGGATTTCACTTATTGCAGGTTAGTTTTAGAACGTAACTCCCACGATAAAGGAGGGAACACTGTATTGTACATTTAGAAATGTGCAGTCAGGACCATAAACTGACTTTATTATGTATTTGTACTACAAAGATATCCACTTACCTACAATAAGGTGTACATGTGACCTTTGACCCAGCTTTGGAATGAGACATCTGTACGGTCCTTGATCAGACAGCTGTACTTTAGAGAGAGTCAGTGAGATGTTTCCATGCTCCGGTTTATAAAAGGACAGTGAGGTTCTTCCAACATATGACGGCTGCTTGTCGTCCACGTTTTCTTTATTTTTCTCCCACATGTAGATAAATCCTGGTGTCAGGTGAGTTCTCGCCCACTCCAGCTGCAGCTATGAAGCATCCACAGGACGTTCCAGAGAACAGGGTAAAACAACATCATCATCCAGGAGAGCCACCACTTGCTGCAGAGGTCCTCCCTGAAAATAACCTGAAACAGATCCGATATTTCACTGATGCTCTGGGAACAATCTGGAAGGCCGTGTCAGATATGTAAATGAGCACTGAATTTTATATGGCTTCTCAGTTTGTCGCATAAAGATAGAAATGAAATTATGAAATAGTCAAGTCCTCCTTAAATTCGTTTAAAGGTTTACAGAAAACCTCAAATGTGCTGCTATAAATGTTACCTCTGCATGAGAGAAGTTTTAGAAGCAGGAAAACAACAATGGAGACTGAGGGTCAACACAGAAAGAGCACGCTGAGCTTCAGCCTCTCGTGCACGTCCTTCTTCATCTGTCTTCTGCTTCCTGAAACAATAAAACACACGTGTACTTTGATCAACCACACTTAATCTTCCTGGATCATCACAACAGAATAATGTTGTCTGTGTTGAATTTATTAAATTATATTAAATACCCAAACAATATTTTAATCTAACATGTCTCCAGGTTGTTGGTTTTTTTTTTTTTTTTTTCTGTTACCTATTTTTAATATTGGGAAGCCAATTTGAAAACACAGTTTTGCAGCAGACAATCCAACCTGTGCTAAAAGAGCTTAAAAAATAACACAAACATCTTTCAGTCTAAAAAAGTAATTTCTCAGGTTTTGGGACTCCGGTGCAACACAGTGACAGTCATTATGTACTAGTGGAGAAAAAATTGGAACAGTGGTGAATGTTCACAGACGTGTTCGGCCTACAAAAACTACCCCGAGAGCGCATTAATGACTCATCCAGGAGGTCACAATATCCGACAACAACATGTAAAGAACTGCAGGCCTTTATGATGATCAGCAAGACTCTTAGGAAAATGTTCTGTGGACTAACAAAAGATGAACTTTTTAGGTTTGTTCTGGGGCTGCTTTGCTGCTTCAGGCCCTGGAGGACTTTCCAGTCAGCAATGTGATGATTTTATTTTTTAATGTCTGTACTGAATAATGCTACAGTAATTGCTTAAAGTGAAACATATTGTCTCTATGCGGATATTAAGAAACTGAAACAATGCTCCACGTGTTACATTTTACTTTCTTTGCTGCAAATACGTCTTTAACTCTGGAAAGTACCTTTGCCTCAGGTTTGATAACTGAAGGGTTCATCTTAAAATATGTGCATTATAATTAAAACTGGGATCATTCATTCTGAATCATTGTCAGACTCTACAACAAGTCATCCAACCATCCTTTTTGAAATTAACATTATATTGAGTAGAGTTAAATTTCGAGCTGTTATTAGAACTACTTTACTAGCTTTATGATCGCAATGTTGCGAGTGGCTGAAGCAACACAGTTACTACAACCTGGAAGAAGCACCGCTCTCACAGCAGTCAGGAGTTCTGACACTTTAAACTGGATACGTTTACATGTTAAACGTCACACAGCCCGTGGAAGCAGCTTTAGTCGCATTATAAGATCGATCGTACTAAAAAACTTGTATACAAAAGAATCAGTGAAAATGTGGATTTATTCACTCGATTTTAAATCGAACATAACCTGGTCCTGGCAGGTCATGTATTCACCTTCATGTGTTTAATAAACGGGTCAAAAGAGCCTCTGTCACCAAACAGAAAACTAAAGTTTCAAGCTTAACACACTGCACGTTTTTCTCGCTTCGTAGAGGGGATTAATAATGTTAATATAACACACTGCACGTTTTTCTCGCTTCGTAGAGGGGATTAATAATGTTAATATTTGTAAGTTGCTATCAAAGGTGCTGGCAAACAGGCTGAAGATGGTGATGGATCAAATTTTACATCCAGGGCAAACTTACTGTGTGCTGTGTAGGTCTATTGTCGACAATGTGTCATTAGTTAGAGGTGTTTTGGAAGTCTCCAGTTCACTGGGTTATGATACTGATCTGATTTCTCTGGACCAAGAAAAAGCTTTTGGCTGAGTTGAGCATCGTTACCTCTGGAGTGTGCTAGAAAGGTTTGGTCTCGGCTCTGGTTTAATCGCTAAGATTATGGTTTTGTACGAGGAAATTGAAAATGTACTGAAAATAAATGGTCGTTTGTGTAAACCTTTTAAATTAACTAGAGGCATTAGGCTGGGCTGTCCACTGTCGGGTATGCTCTGTCTATCAAACCAGTGTTGCACAATGTGAGGTCATCCATTACTGGGTTGGTTTTATCTGATGTCAATATGTCTTTTAGTTTGTCTGCATATGCTGATGATATTATTGTATTTGTTAGGAGTCACCAAGATGTGAATAAGTTGGGAATAATTGTTGGGAACTTTTGCAGATTTTTAGCTGCACAGGTGAATCGGGCTAAGAGTGAGGCTCTGGCGGTGGGTGATTGGCTTACTGGGCTCCCACGACTTCCAGGTGAGCTGAAGTGGTAAAGGGAGGGTTGAAGTATCTGGGTGTGTACGTGGGAGATGAGGCTACAGAATGTAAGAACTGGGAAGGGGTGGTGGAGAAAGTTGGGGGAAAATTGGAAAAGTGGAGGTGGCTGTTGCCCCAAATGTCATAGAGGGAGAGTGCTGATTATAAATAACTTGGCCACTTCTGTTTATGGCATCAATTAGCTTGTATAGAACCCCCTCCTGGTGTGATACATGATCTTCAAGTTTTGTTGGTTTATTTCTTTTGGGACAATCAACACTGGGTACTCCAGGCAGTACTTTTTTTGCCCAAGAGGAAGGTGGACAAGGATTGGTTCACCTAGAGAGCAGAACTTTGTGTCTTTCTGTGATTTGAGATCATCACCAAAGTTTCACATTCATTTCCAGCTGAACATTGAACATTTAAAAACTGCTCTTTTGTGCGTATAACATATAAAAATTATAAAATAAAAATGTGATGATCTCAAATCACAGAAAGAAAAACACACAAAGTGTGATTTATTTATTTATATAGAAGAAAGTGTTAACAAGCTTAAGTTGAAGTGAGCAGTAAATAAAAGGGTTAAACACACAGTTTCACTCTCTAACTGCTCCTCTTCCTGGAGTGAAGCACAGCCTGATAACCTCCCTCTTCTTCCTGCTCTTAAACACAGCACCTCCTCTCTGTCCACGTGTTTCCTCGTTCCCTCCCCTTCAGATCTGCAGTTTGCCGATGGGTGTAACCAACATGTGGTGACGTGTAAGAGCTGACAGGCTCCATTCACTGCAGAAACATGTTGTTGAGATCAGAGCTCAGACTAGTTTCAGTTATAAGGAAGAGAAACTCACACAGTCACTGACACTGAGAGGAGAAATGGCGCATAAAGGAGTTCAGCTGGACCGAGAAACCTTCTCTTGTTCCATCTGTTTGGATCTACTGAAGGATCCGGTTACTATTCCCTGTGGACACAGCTACTGCAGGAACTGTATTAAAGGTTTCTGGGATGAAGAGGACAGGAAGGGAATCCACAGCTGCCCTCAGTGCAGGAAGACTTTCACACCGAGGCCTGTCCTGGAGAAAAACACCATGTTAGCAGCTTTAGTGGAGCAGCTGAAGAAGACTGGACTCCAAGCTGCTCCAGCTGATCACTGCTATGCTGGACCTGAAGATGTGGCCTGTGATGTCTGCACTGGGAGGAAGCGGAAAGCCATCAAGTCCTGTCTGGTGTGTCTGATCTCCTACTGTGAGAAACACATTCAGCTTCATTTGGAGTCTCCTGCCTTTGAAAAACACAAGCTGGTGACCCCCTCCAAGAAGCTCCAGGAGAACATCTGCTCTCGTCATGATGAGGTGATGAAGATTTTCTGTCGTACCGATCAGCAGAGTATCTGTTATCTCTGCACAATTGATGAACATAAAGGCCATGAAACAGTCCCAGCTGCAGCAGAAAGGACTGAGAAGCAGAAGGAGCTCGAGGTGAGACGACTAAACATCCAGCAGAGAATCCAGGAGCGAGAGAAAGATGTGAAGCTGCTTCAACAGGAGGTGGAGGCCATCACTGGCTCTGCTGATAAAGCAGTGGAGGACAGTGAGAAGATGTTCACTGAGCTGATCCGTCTCCTCCAGAAAAGAAGCTCTGATGTGAAGCAGCAGGTCAGATCCCAGCAGGAAACTGAAGTGAGTCGAGTCAAAGAGCTTCAGGAGAAGCTGGAGCAGGAGATCGCTGAGCTGAAGAGGAAAGACGGCGAGCTGGAGCAGCTCTCACACACAGAGGATCACAACCAGTTTCTACACAACTACCCCTCACTGTCAGCACTCAGTGAGTCTACACACTCATCCAGCATCAATATTCGTCCTCTGAGCTACTTTGAGGATGTGACAGCAGCTGTGTCAGAGACCAGAGATAAACTACAGGACATTCTGAGAGAGGAATGGACAAACATCTCACTGACAGTCACTGAAGTGGATGTTTTACTGTCACCAGCAGAGCCAAAGACCAGAGCTGGATTCTTAAAATGTTCACGTGAAATCACACTGGATCCAAACACAGCAAACACACATCTATTATTATCTGAGGGGAACAGAAAAGTAACATTGATGAATCAGCAACAGTCTTATTCTGATCATCCAGACAGATTCACAGGATGTTATCAGGTCCTGAGTAGAGAGAGTCTGACTGGACATTGTTACTTTGAGGTGGAGTGGAGAGGGATAGCAGTTTATGTCGCAGTTGCATACAAGAATATCAGGAGAGCAGGGAGCTCAGATGAATGTGGATTTGGGTGGAATGACAAAACTTAGGTCTTAACTTGTAACACAGAAAATTTTCAATTTTGGCACAACAGCCAACCGCCTGGTGCTTCACTTCGGTGGGCTCACGTTGCGTCACTCCTGTGGTGATTTCTCCTTTCAGTTGTGCGCATTTAGGAGTTTTTTCGTGGGTGTTTCTCATCGAGTTAACGGTGGAGGCTGGAAATGGAAACTGCTAACAGGCGTCTGCTGCTAGGTAGCCTGAGAGTAGTGGAGGGGAGCGGCTAAAAACAGAGATTTTTTTTTCTTTCGTGTGAAAAAAGGGGAGTATAAGCGAGTTAAACACGCTCCTGGTGGTTTTGCCTTGTAGCATGGTGGAGTAGGAGGCTCCAGCTTTGAAGCGGCTCCTCCGACCTGCCGACACCCAGCTCGCTCTCACCCCGGGGAGGCTCGTCATGGCCCCGGGCTCGCTGGTGGCGGCCTGCCGCAGCCTGGCCCTCTCTACGTGGCTGCTCTCCTTCTGCTTCGTCCACCTGCTGTGCCTGGACTTCACCGTGGCCGGGGGGGGAGGAGTGGTTCACCGCCTTCGTCAACATCACCTACGTGGACCCGGCCACCTCGGAGCTGCGCACCGAGAAGACGGAGTGCGGGCGATATGGCGAGCACTCTCCGAAGCGGGACACCAAGGGGGTGTTGGTCCTGCCCGCAGCACCGCTTGACCGCCAGGCCTGCGACCCCAACACCCGCTTCGCGGTGCCCGCTCAGGCCGGGGCCTGGGTGGCGCTCATAGCCCGGGGCAACTGCACCTACAAGGACAAGATCCGCCACGCTGCAGCCCACAACGCCTCTGCGGTGGTCATCTTTAATGTGGGCTCCACCAACACGAACGACACCATCACCATGCCTCACCCAGGTAGATGATGCTCTGCTTTATTCACCCCAATAAATGCGCATTTAACTCGATTTCCTCCCTCTGTGAAGGAGGCTTTGCTTAGCTTTTCTGAGTTGGGTAGTTAGCATAGAATAATAATATGCTAACTATCCATGTCTGCAGTGGGTAGACATGGGTGAAACACATTAATGAAATAAATGAAAACACATTAATGTAAATCTGAGAATGTTACCTGTAATGTCAGGTTCTGTGTATTAAAAGTGAGTAAACGTATCCGTGGGAGTAACGACACACACAGTAACGACTGTGTTTTCCCAGCCACGTGGGGGAGTGTTTATAAACAAACATCAGAACTTCTTGTGGAGGACTTGGTGATCTGCGCATGCGTGAATCTGAGCCTCATGAAAGTTAGTTAGTTTTCTGGTAAAACCTTTTTTCAGTGTCATGTTGTGTAAACTTTCCTCTGAAATCTGATTAAATTCATATTCACATAAATAATCTTTTTCTGTATCTGTTCGTTTGCAGTTTGTGCGGGATTCACATGAATTTCACACATGAATGTGTATGTGGTATTGGAAAAAAAATACTAATAGTAATATTTTTTTAGTATATGCCTTTATGGTGGGAACTATGGTGGGAAATGTGTTCAGTTCCCACCAGTGTTGGTCAAGTTACTTGAAAAAAGTAATCAGTAACTAATTACTAATTACTTCCCCAAAAAAGTAATCCCGTTACTTTACTGATTACTTATTTTCAAAAGTAAATAATTACTTAGTTACTTTTTAAAAACACGATTTGCAACCTGAAGAGGTGATAAAGTGATAGATCTTTCAGCCCAATTCTACTTTTTCTGCATAATCCATCATACAAAATGTAATCAAATGGAAAAGTCTCTTTTTTTTAACTTGTTTTATCAGTTTTAATCTTTTAACTTTATGCATCAAGCAAAAATTTAATTATATGCAACATTCTCTGACTTGAATAAATTAGTTTAATATTTAGACCTATTTTCTGCACGTTCCAGCACATAAAATAAAATATTTTTTGTGTTTACACTCACTCTTTCAAATAGATGCAAGCAGAGGCGGAGCCAGACATTTGAAACACCCGGGGCTTAGCCCAAAGAGTAGTATGCATGTGGGATTTTTTTTTTTTTTTTTTTTGGGGGGGGGGGGTAGAAATGACTGAAAGATTAATAGGCTTTATTTAAAAAAGAATGACTTCATATAGGGAAAAATATATATCACATGTGCAGGACACCTTAAACTAGTTTTTTAATTAAGCAGCAAGGCAGAACAAGGTCAGGGCTGTATCAAGACACGAGGACTAAACCCCAATTCAACCAGACCCAGAACTGATCCAGAATTAAAACAGGACTACAACAGTTCAAAATCAGGACTACTGAGGACTTAACCAAGACATAACCACAATCAGAACTAGATGATAGTAGCACTAAAAATCATCATAGACCTGCACTACACTTATTTATTTAATTCTACCAAAGTCCACTATTTAGTTTGAGAAAAGTTTATATAATTATTTAGCCTTGTTGTGCAAACAAGCCTGCAGAACTTAATAAATATAGAATTTGAAAAATAGCAAACCTAAAAAGAAACACTAGGTACAAGATGAGGACCTATGATACGGTGATAATTTTGGTAAACAACCATTTGACTAACATGTGTCTCACCTGCACTTGTTCATCTGTTCTGTCCTCGTTCTCCTCTCTCTCCCTCTTTGTGCTGACAATCATCAAATATACAGTTGAAACCAGATATTTACTCTTCAGATAAAAACACTTTTTTAATTGTAACATCAAATCAGACAAAATGTTTATTTTTTTAGATTGATAAATATAAAAACATATTTGTTAACTTTAAGAGTAAAGAGAGAAACTATCTGTATTTCTTAATTGCAAATGGCACCAAATTGTATTCAAAACTGAGCCACACTTATGGAGCTCCACAGTTCTTTTCCTGGTGTTTTGGTTGACATCTCTTGATTTTCCCATGTCACAGAAACAGGCTCTGTGTTTTGCCTTATATGCATCCACAGGTGTGCCACCAACTTACTCACATGGACTCTACTAACCTATCAGAAGCTTCTTCAGCTCAGAATGGAATCGTCTGGACTTTTCTTATTAATTAACAATAAACTTAGTGTATATGTACTCCTTAATATGATGAAAGTGATAAAAAATAGACAGCTCTGTCTCTCTTTATTTTGACATTTAACTAATTCAAAATATATTTCAATATTTATCTAAAACAAAAGTTTACTCTAAATTGATGTTGTACAGTAAAAATGTTTTATGTTTTCTCCCTAAAGTGTAAATATCTGGTTACAAATGTAAATATCCTGCTGTGTACTGAAATCCCTCTTGTTTTGCATACAAATATACTGAACAACATACAAAGCATAATATATAAAATAACATTTACCTGAGTTTTTTCTTTGAAAGAACCCTCTAATGTCCATTCTTATATTTCAGTACATAACTGAAACCGATTTAGTCGGGGAGGGTAAGAACTGAAAATATGAAATAAACACACGTAAGCTAAGACTCTCTAAAAAAATAGCATTTGTTCGGCTTTTCATTTCGCCATTTGTTGATTCACTCGAAGAGCAAGTAAAATAATATTGGTCAAGTGATCAGTTTCATATCAATCTTTCGTGATGCACCGTCATATTTACATTATTTGTACAGTACGAATGATTTTCTTTGGTACCTGGTCAAACTTAAGCTCTCCTTAGTATGGCTGGCTCCGTTTCTCCAACAGCGCACTCACAGGTAGCAGCTGCCCCGCCCCCTCGCTCAGTCGCTTAGTGCCTGAGCTCGGATCATACCAATATCAGGGGGGATTCACGCACAGTCGTAAATTCCCACAGTGTGCACTATGTGCTTCGAATATTGTGTGTACTTTTTGTTTTATACAGTTGTCAGCCAGGCATCTAACTATGAAAAATTAAACTCCAAAAGACCCCGGGCTTCTAACAAAACAACCCGGGCTTAAGCCCCGTAAGCCATCCCCACGCTCCGCCCCTGGATGCAAGTAAAACACAGCAGAAAATAAATAAAGTCAAAGACTCAGCGGTCCTGTTGCTCTATTTTCACCTGTAAAGCAGGACTGGGGTAGGCGGAGGTTTACCCTGGTGCAGGTGTGCCACGGTCAGTTGAAGAATCCGCGAGTTTCTCTGTGAATTTCCCATTACGTCGTTGCTCACTCGGTGCTTGCTTGGAAGTTTAGGGGGTTTTTTTTCGCTGTAAAAAGTTTTCTTCCCACGCACAACGGACGCTAATGTTTTGTCACTTTTTATAGAATCAAACTCAAAATAAGGTCAGTACTTCCACGCTTTAAACGCTGCACGCTCATACTCTCTCCCACAATCGATATATTATCCATTGTTGATCTGCACACAGCTGTTGTCACCAACAGCGCACTCGCTTACGTCACTGTCGTGAGACATTCTCGCAAAAAAATCACGGTTTTAGTAATGCAGTGATGCAGCGTTCCTACGGGAAAGTAACGGTAATCTAATTACCGATTTTGCAATAGTAATCCCTTATTTTACTCGTTACTTGAAAAAAGTAATCAGATTACAGTAACGCGTTACAAGTAACGCGTTACTGCCCATCTTTGGTTCCCACCATGGACACATTTCAATCCTTCAGGTGTTTTTTAGTGACTTCTAGAAGGAAATTGGAGTTTTGATTTATTTCTTCAGTCTGTTTCATTGTTACACTGTTAAAGACTGACACTCAGCTCTGAAAGGTTAAACCTGGATTTGTTTTAATGACTAGCAGGGGGAGACTCCTTTATCTTGAAAAACAGACCAGATTATATTGAAGTCTATGACAGAAGGACCCTCAATCTCACTATGACCTCATTATAAACTTTCCAGGTGACTTCATGATCTCCAGGTGCTGCTATATAAAAATTTTGACATTTGTAATTGTTTATTTTGCAAATTATGGGCTCTAGAATCAAAATAAGTCAATAAAGTCAGGATGCTTTAGGTCTGCTTCTAATTCCTCACATTCAACCTCTTTAAATCCAAGTCAGCTTCAAACTCTCATATAAACCTATAAATATCATCTCACATCCATCTTTTATCCTGTGACTGTGGCTGTATCCCAATTCAGAGTCTGCAGCCTTAAAGTACGCAGTCTCAACGATCCTCAAGGGCCGCTAAGGCCGGAAGTGCGAGGCTTGTGAAATGGGACGGTCTAGCCTCCGTTGCACTGCCCAGGTTGCCTAGCAACCATGATACTAACAGCTAGAAACGTTTCATACAGCTTTGTTTGACAGAAATGAAGGAGAAAATCTGTTCATTTGTTTGTTTCTTTCTACATGAGCTTTGATCATTCTCTGTAAGATTAAGCTCAGCTATTGAACGGCGTGTATTTTAAAGTAAAGGCTTTAAAACCAAGTTAGTACAAACGTCGCTAACGTCACATAACTTTGCCGGCATGTGGCCAACAGTAATGTTTTAATGTTCTTCGTTATTAAACATTTGCACATAAATAAGTGACATAATATTCAGTACTTACTTAAAGTTTACTCTTCGGGCGCCCCTCATCTGCCGTTTTTTTTTTCGGCAAAATTATCCATACCCACCCCCGCGCTATGCATTCTGGGATATGTTGGGCCACGAAGTCTACACCGCCGCATCTTTAAAATTCAGTGAAATGAAGGATGCATTTCGAGCAGCCTTCGAATTGGGACAGCCTTCGTCGTGTCGCTGTGACGTAATCGGCCTTAAAATGCGGCCTTTAAGGCTGCAGACCCTGAATTGGGATACAGCCTGTGTCTGTGCTGCTCCCAGGAGGACAGCAGTGTTTTACAAACATTACTGACAGCTGTCAGTGCTACACCTCAGCCTCACAGATACACCTGTGGTATCAGTCAGAGAATGCTACATCTCCTCGTTCTCAAGTTAACATGTTTACAGTGTTGGATGTCCATTCAGCCGACCCACTGGAGTTATGACATCACCCCATCAGCCTTCATGGTGTAAATCTGATTTAAGTCTGTCATTGGTCGTATTTATTCCAGACTGGAGGACGAGTTACAGGAAGTCAGAGTTGTGATATTTAAATGTTCATGTGATGTAAAAACTTCTTGACACAAAATTCAGTTGAATTCAATTTAAATTCTTTTATATTAATTTTGTTTACATATTCAAAATATATTATATATCGTTTTGCATAAATGATAATATTTCCATGTCCATCGTTTAACCAGGTGTTTCACACTGAGTTGTTGTCACAGCTGTGTGCAGTGCAGAGATACAGCACACAAGAGGCAGAGCTGAACAGTGAAAGACAAACTTACAGAGTTACTTAGAAATAAACACACGGACACATCCGAGTGATGACAAATTCAGGCAATAGAGCAAAAGTAAACATTTTTTTAAAAAGAGAAAAAAATAGAACAAAGATTTATATACAACGACAAGAACAGGAGTATTTCAACACTGGACTCTGATCGAGGGTTAGACACAGGAGATGGATCAGCTGCAGCTGAGAGCAGCTCTATCCTGGGAAAAACTTTGGATTGGGAACATAAACCTGACCGAGGTCTTGGAGTCTTTGTGAGAGGAACAGTTCACTGATGAGCTGACACTGAAAAATCTAAGAAGAAAATCCAGTTTCTCCCATAAAACACACATTAATAACACAGAATCTGCAGCTTTGGTGATTAGTTGTATTCTGAATGTCACAAACTGATGAATCTTTATGTGAGTCAGAGTTCTTCTCACTGAGGTTTCTGCTGTTTTGATGTTGCATTAAAACGAGACACGAGTGTAAATATCAGTCCAACTACTTTTCTTACTTTGCTTTTTCAGCACACATGACAAATAAAAAGTAGAGAAACCGTTTTACTGTCAACAAAAGTGCCAACAAGAGTGTATTAAACAATGTAAACACAAAACATGAAGCTCCATCCTGTTAATGCTGTTTTGTGTTTTACCTCAAATTCAATTCATCCTGTTGGGTTTTTTAAAAGACAATACTTTTTTTTCCTGACAGACTTACGGGTTCTTTGCAATTCTGATAAAACAGAAATCCCCATGAGATCAAAGAGATACAGGTGAATACAGCCACGACGATTGCTAGCCGGCCTGAGAAAGAAATTCCTAAGGTGCAAAAAACAGTAAAAACACAATTTAGTGTTAATGATATAAACGAGCACATTTTAAAGACAGGAAGTGGAATTAACCATTAAATAACTAGTGTTACTGTGAGAGGTGAACACCAGACTTTATTTACATGTTTCTGATGCACACAGAATTTCATTTATCTCCACTTACAGTCTGGTGACCTCCAAGTTACATCAGGCCTTTTGCCCAATGACAGCCAGGAAAGACTCGATCCCCCAAAACCCAGAACTGGATAAAACTGATATTTGACATTTTGAAGCAGAACCTCAGTATGTTTACCTGAAAGAGCTGCAGGTTTATGGGAGGATTTTACTTTGTTGATTTCCAGATTTTCAAAGTAGATCTAAGATGAAAACTGTTTGTATTGTTAGCCTGATGTTTCATTACCTCCCTACCATTACCTTTCATTAAGCCAACACTACACAGACTCAGTTTCACTTCTATAGAACGAGTCTAGTCTTAGACTCTCTTTAGTCTGAGACTAAAATGAATCCATTTCTAAAAAAAGTGGATGGGAGTGTTTTCTGTTCTGGTAAATTAACTCAGTTCTCAAATTTGGCCCATATCTCCTGACTGTACTGTATATAAACAATATAATGAATGAGTGATTTTTTTAAACTGTAAAGTTATTTTGTTTTTACCTTTGGTCTCTTCCTTCAGCTCTGGTGGTTGGAGACTTCCAGGTTGCTGAGTTGCTTCTGTCTTCCCAGGTCTTGATTCTGAAATAAAATAAAATAAAATAAAAATACTTTGTAATAAATTGAAAACTGATCTAATATTATAACAGTGAATTAAGTTGCTCAGACAGTTTTATTTCTACCAAGTGGAAACTTACAAAACTGAAACATGAAACCAACAATGAAGAACCCAAAAACAAAAACAATGTTGTGATGAGAGAAACAGTTTGTAGCTCTTCAGTGTTGGTTTCCTCACATGTCCTGATGAAGCTGCTCAGTAACAGTGTCACTGAGGTTGGACACTGTGGATTTCTGTGGTCGACTCAGACTCTGAGGCCTCCTTCAGGGATGTTACCTGGACCAGCAGCTCCATGAAGAATTAGCCTCACGTGTGTGGAAGCCACAAAGACTCTTGTGTTAAAAAGTCCAACTTAAAGCAGAAATGACCATGTTTACAGTCTTCTACATGAACCAGTGTTGGTCTCCATGGATAGTTTCATATAATCTCTGTGTAGACTTCCTATATGTCTGTTACTGTACTCAGCACTAATTAGCAGGTGTGTGTCTGTGTGATGCAGTTTATGGATGTAATTTTCTAACTACACAGTTTTTCTGGTAATTCTATTAAAAATGCTCCAAAAGGAAACATCAGCTCTAGAACAGTGAAGAAGATCCAGTTCATGGACTCAAGTCAGTGAAAGTGGGGCTACAGCTGCTGGTGTCTGAAACTCCATCAATCAAACAGGATATTTATAAAGACACAGTTTTTATGAAAGTGGAAACTAAAGATTTGTGTTCATCACTTTGAAACCCTGTAACAATTATACACACCAATTTTATCTCAGGTTTGAACCATGATTGACGTTAACAGCTCACAGTGATCACATGTGTATAAATGAATTGTCTTACCAGAGACGGTGACTCTGCAGCTGTTGTAGCCGCGGCCATAACCTGTGTCCACCTCACACAGGTACAGACCCGAGTCCTTAGTCCTGAGTCTGGACAGCTGGAGTCTGATTCGTCCTTCTCTGAGGGCGTCTTTGTCACTCTGGACTCGTCCTGAAAACTCTTCATCCTCTGAGAACTCGACACCACCATGAAGAAAATACAGAGTTATGTGTTTATGATCATTATTCATGTAACAGAGGATCTCCAGTGCTGAGATGGACGTGTCTGGTTTGGTGGTGAACGTCCACTCCAGTGTGATGTTGTGGTTCTCCTCTGCCTGATAGGAGATCTGTGTCACATCCACTACAAATGATCCTGTTGAGGAGACAGAGAGGAGCAGACACACTCACAACTTTATACAACATCAGACAGTAAAACACAGGAATAAATTAAATGTCATTTCTGTTATAAATCTAAAGAACTTCAAGGCCCCCACTACAGCCTGTCATATTTGTCCATTTATTCAGAACGCCATAATCTGCTCCTTGTTGTTTTGGCTCCTGCTGAAGATGCTTTACGTTTCCAACATTTTGTTTCCAACAATCATGATGCCTAGAATCACATTTTGTTAGGTGACGGCTGTGTGCGGACAGGGATAGGACCCAAGATGCAGTCTCCAGAGAGAAACTTAAACCAAAACAGCTTTAATATTGAACTCAAACATAACATAACTGGAAAAAAGTCAAAATAAACTAACGCCGGCGGACTGACAAAACACACAGCAAAATAAACAGTAGACCGCGACACGGACACAGAGAAACACAGGGCTTAAATACACAGAGGGAGCAATCAGGGAATGAGTAACAGGAGGGAAACACAGCTGGGACAAATCAGAACTGACGAGACCAAAGAAGCGTAACCTGAACTCACTGAGAAAAGACAGAAACCTTCAAAGTAAAACAGGAAACACATAACACAGACTGAACAAAGACACAGACTCACATGCAGGCACTACAAAGGGAACAGAGACGTGGGACCAGGGCAGACACAGACACTGACTGGACGTGGAAATACAGCAGACAAGGAAGACAGCAACAAAGGAACACAGACAGAAAACCAAAACACTAAAACTCTAACCAAACCCCACCCAGAGGACCTTAACTAAGAAAAACCTGTAAAGCAACGCTAGAATATAATGAAATAACAAAATCAAATAACCAAAAACACAAAACACTGGGTCAACCGACCCAGGAACCCTAACACATTTATTTTTTAACAATCTTTCCTTATTTGTTTACAGAAAGCAAAAAACAAACAGTACAAAATTAATAAATAATCATAATTCATATAGCCTGATCTGTGTCTGCTCTGAGCATAGATGAGTTTAAATGCTCAGCAGTTTTTGCTCACCTCTGCAGAGGACGAGTGTCAGAAGCAGCACAGCAGCAGAGAAGGCCGAGGGTCTGTGTGTGAAGATCACACTGATCTCCTGAAGAGCCATCACTCATTACTCTGAAAATCAACAAGCAAAACAAGCTTCCTGTTACTCTCTGCATCTCACAGCAAGCAGCCCTAATATAGCAGACTAATATAACATCATGTGTTTTATTCTAAATGTAAATTTTTCTGATCCTTTAACAACATTAAAGAAATCTTACCTCAAATAAATATTTTAGTGACCACTGGAAACGAGTGCTGCTTTCTGAAAACTTTCAGTTACAAGAAAAAGAGAACATTTATTTGAGGATTTAAGTTCAGAGCTTCTCTGTGATGTGTTTCTTCATCTGTCTACTCTGAACATCATCTCCAGACTGCAGATCCTGTACTGTTGATCAATGAGTTCCTCCACTCTGTAACAATAACAGGAAAACAGGTTCAGTCCCAGTGAAGTCACATTCAAGAAGCTGTTTCAGTGTTTAGCTATTAAGCGATTTCAAAATAGTTTATGTGTAAAGAGACCTGTAGATCATCACTGATTACATAACAGAGGGCAATGATTTTAAATGTATTCTGGTCAGGCTTGTACTGAGACAAAAAAATCAGCCTGGAAGTTTTTGTCCAGGCAGATCACCATCATTTAAAAAAAAAAAAAGAATAAATAACTAATATATCTTCGTATATTAATATATCTAGCTTTCAATGAGACGTGACGTGACATCATTCTCACTATAATCCATTTCTAACATACTGTAAAAAGAAAAGCTATAAAGCACATCCATTATTTGCAAGAAACTTTTTTTTTAATTTACATGACGAATGGATTTTTTCAGTTTCTTTTTTATTCCTGTGACACAAAAAAACTCCCCACACCCACAGATGCTGTGAGATAGTGTATGTTTGTTTACAGTGTTTCTTGGCGCTTTTTGTCTGCTGACATGTCAGTTATTTAACATATTTTATTGCATTTTTTTATTTTCGACTCCACCTTTTTTTTTCTTTTTTTACTTATGTCTGTGTTGCATACACATTCAATTCAGTTCAAATGAATTTAATTCAATTCAATTCAAAACAATAGAATTCATTTTATTTATATAGCGGCAAATCACAACAACAGTCGCCTCAAGGCTTTATATTGTAAAGTAGACCCAACAATAATACATACAGAGAAAAACCCAACAATCATATGACCCCCTGTGAGCAAGCACTTTGGCAACAGTGGGAAGGAAAAACTCCCTTTTAACAGGAAGAAACCTCCAGCAGAACCAGGTTCAGGGAGGGGCGGGGCCATCTGCTGCGACCGGTTGGGGTGAGAGAAGGAAGACAGGATAAAGACATGCTGTGGAAGAGAGGTTAATAACAAGTATGATTCGGTGCAGAGAGGTCTGTGCGCCTTAGCATATGCTACTTCCGGTGGGGAAACTCCTGTAGGGCGCTTCGTTTCTAGTGTGATATTCACGCCTTGTTTACAGTCGGGTTTTTGAAAACAAGTCAACCAAATGGATGAATCAAATGGCGATTTACATTTCTCATGATGTCTTGGTCATTTACCGGATATATCTGTACATTATGTTCATCGATTTGTCAATATTTTTTGTCCTGCGCCTCAGAGCAAAAGAGAGAAAGGATTCAAATTTTACATTTCTCAGTATTTGTATAATCTTGAAGGTAAGTCACAACATACCCTTCATGAATACTAATATATAGAGACACTTACCAGCAATCATTCATTATTTTTTTTTTTATATCCTGTGGCTTTTTATTCACAGTTTGTTGATGCTGTGTAGGTGTGTACTTGAAATTTCTAGCTGATATCAACTTTACGGGGGAAACATCTGGCTTTCACTAATGTTCACCTGTAGTTTGAATGCTGAACATTTGCCTGTTTAAATCATAAGAACTGTCACTATACAGAGATGTGCTTCTGATTCTGTGAAGCAGTTCTGCTTCCGATCATTTGACTTTTTTTTTTTTATGACACAGAAATGGTGAGTGTTCCCACCTTCTGCTCTTTGTAACTTAATGCGATCTTTCCATTTTTGTATTTTGTACATGATTTTGGAGTCCACCTTTGCAGTAGCGATTGACCGCAAAATAAAGCTACCGGAAACGTAAAACTCTACATTTGGTCTTAAAACAGGAAGTTAGTATTTTCTCGTGCACAGGGTTTATTAACACATAGTGAGTGAGAAAGGTGACTGAAGAAGAAATACTCAGTGCATCATGGGAATCCCCGGCAACCTACGTCTATTGCAGCATAACTAAGGGGCAATTCAGGGTCACCTGGTCCAGCCCTAACTATAAGCTTTAGCAAAAGGGAAAGTTTTAAGCCTAATCTTGAAAGATTAGGCTTAAAACTCCTGAATCCAATCCTGTCTCCTGAATCCAAACTGGAAGCTGGAACAATAACCATGAGACACCAACACAACATTACTGCAATAAGTGATATAACATTGAGCATAAATGTCAGCATGAACCACAAGTCTTTGGCATAGTGCTCCCTCCCCTGGAGCCAATATTATATTTTCTTTTGAACGTAGAAAAAGCGAGCTCTCTAGCTTTGATTGACAGAGAGCAGAACAAACCAGATGACTCAATGATGAGTTTAACCAAACACCTCCAAACTTTAAGGATTATGTCTGAGGACCAAACTGACTCTGCCCCCAAACAGCTGAAAAGTCGTGTTAACTGATGATTGTCACAGTTCAACACAGACAGGTGAATGCTCAATTTAATTTTAGAATAAGTTTAGTAACTTTAGTAAACATGCTTCATCTTTAGTACTTTCAGACAGCTTGGCTCCTGAGTTTGTGCTAAAGAGTCATTTTCAAAGGAGAAACCGAAACAATCGATGTGATTTGACTCCACCCACTCTGTAAACAGCAGTAGTCTGTGTGTATGTAGCTGTCATGACAGAAAGAAACATGCCGCTGCAGTCAGCTCTGTGTTTTATCTTTATTTGGCAAATACATTAAAGAAAAGTGTTTAATGGTGGCCCATGAAACACTCACTGCACACAGGACAGGGACTATCAAATAAAACAGGAAACACACGACAGGCACAGACTTGATACTAAACAGAGGGAACACAGGATGGGAGTAACAAACTGCGTCATGAGACATGACTTACCCAAGAACTAGAAATCACAAAACAGTAAAGAACCTGTCAGTATGTGCTGACAGTTTGACTTTATTCAGAATTCATTCAGGAACATGTAAAAACAATCCCAGGCTTTCATCACAAATTTTGATGTTTTGTTATAAGGTTCTTATTTGTTTGTCACCTGACTGAAAAAAACAACAAAACAACAACAAACAAACAAAAAACCCCAGAAAAAGCAAACAAATAAAAAGAAGACTTACCACAGATAAAGACCCCAGACTCCGACACAGTGATCCAAACTGTCGCTGTCAAAGTGAAACGAGTTGCTGGAGCCGAGCAGGAAACAAAAACTGAGACAACGATTAACAAGTTACTGCAAACCAGACATTCCGGTCAGATCAGTTTCTAATGTTTATTGCTGCACATTCTTCGGTCTATTCATCAGATAAACCCTGAGCATGACGAACGCAGAGACAGCTGACCTTGATTGCATATTGCATCAGATCAGTACAGATGATGTGTAAACCAAAGAGGAGCTAAAAATGTTTTTGGTAGCATTTGCATTTCATTCTGTCTGTAAACACAACAGCTCTAAAGGTAAAGCAATAACCAGGCAGGCCAAACCAAGTAATGGAGGCCGCCGTCACCTAAGCAAAACCACTGCTCAGTTGAGTTACTCACAACAAGCCACGCATGGTGGGGTTGGTCACACACACACACACACAGCAGGCCTTTCCCACACCTAGACCAGAAGCACACACTGACCAGCACAGTGGAAATCCACCAGAAGCCTCCCCCACACCCACACTGCTCTCCTCCAGCTTATATCGCCTCTGGAGGGTAATTGGTGATAAACGAGGGCAGATGAGCGCACTGTGTGATGTCAACATAGTCAAATATAGAGATTTAAATATCATATCACAACTGTCCTCTGATCTCTTCCTAAATTCAACAGATAAACCTGAAAGTCAAAATAATGCTATACAGAGCCGTTTATTTACAACTATATCATTGATGGTACTGACAGCATGTAGGGAACGATGTATGGGGATTGTACATATCAGGTTACTTTGGAACTCTGATGTCTTCGTCTTTATCAAACTTTCATAAAATGTATTTCATTTCATTCATAAGATTAGTTTTAAAACACTTTAAAAGCGAGTGTGTGACATCATTGGATCCTTTTATACAGGCCTGAAACACCTTCACCCACAGTAAGAACTCCCACTCTGACTGCAGCAGTCACACAGAGACATGTTTGTATGCTGGAAGCAGAGACTCACACTCATGTGTGGAACAAGTCAGTGTCAGTGTGTTTAATGTTTTGACATAGAAATCAAACAGTGACCTCTAGCGTCTTGCTCTGGTATTGCACCGGAAGGACACAGCACAGCTGGAGCTCTGTGTGTTCAGCCTCTGAAGTCTTCAGGTGAACCAGCCTGTAGCTCCAGGTCAGCTGCAGAGTTTCTGACCTCAAAAGACAAACATCAGAGGTCTTTGTGATCAGATCAGGATCTGTGTGTCCTTCCTTTCATTCCTGACTCTGACATCAGCTCACAGCTTCTAATGAGTGACTGGTGTTAAGATTAAAGCTAAAATCCAAACTTCTGCTGAAGAAGAAATTTTCAGGTCTTCTCTTCAGAAGCTTCCAGGATCTCTCCTTCTGACTCTTTGTGTCCAGCTTTTGGTTTCCAAATGCTGAGGCTCTCTTCATCAAGGCCTCTACACTGATTTTTACTAAGCTAACTAGCTTTAATTTAGTAAACTCCCACCGTAAGGGTGTGTTTTAACTGATGAAACTGTGTCGTACTCAGGCTCGGACATCTGATTGCTGCCTTTTATAAGCTTTATTGCACAAGCATAAGCTTACACCAGTACAGTAACCGTGCCTTTACAGAAGCCAGGTAATCAACTGAAAGACACAAAATAAAACAACTATACAACATTAACAAAGCAACACTATTAATGACAGTACAGTTTAGTAATAGTCATATTTATAGCTTTAACGTGTTACTTAGTTAACACAGAAACTCACCAGCTCGGCTTCATCAGTCATAACAGCAATATCAATGAAAAGAAGATCCGGCAGGTAGGATCTATGAGTGGCTGTTAACACGTACCATCCCAGACTTACATAAATCACTCCGTCTTAAATATATTTGTCATTTAAAGCAAATATGAGTCTGGCTGATAATAAATCACAACGAAATAAATTAGCATGTTAGTAATATGGGAAAAAACCTCACAGTGTGTGAGCAGGAGTCACTCTGTTGAAAACAAAACACAACTGAATATCACAAGTTTAATAACATTAAAGTAGAGATGGAACTACAGCAACTGTAAGATCTGATGAAAGTGTTCTGATAGAGACTGACCTCTGTCCAAGTCAGTATCCACCTGCTCTACCCAGGATCAGCTAGATCAAGAAACCCACTGCAGCAGCAGGAGTGATCAGTCCTCCTCCACCTAAAGATAAAAACATCTCACACAGTAGATATTAGTGAAGAACTCAAAGTCTTTGCACTTTTATTCTGAAGTTGTTCCACGATTAGTAGAAACAGGTTTTTGCTGACAGATGAAGCTCTGCCTCTCTAAGAAACTCTTTTTATTTCATGTTACTAACCTGCTGCCAGGTAGTTACAAAATATCCGTCCAGCTGTTTTTTAGTAAGTATTTTTGCTCTCGTCCAAACTGCTGCCATTAGCTTCAAACTGATGGCTTTTAATAAACAGTGAAGCGTCTCAGATTAAACACTTGATGTTTTCTATGTTTTGTTATGAATAAAATATGAGTTTATGTGATTTGACAATCACAGTTTTTATTTATATTTTCTACAACATCACAACTTTTTTGGAATCAGAGCACAAATCATGGTTCGTATGCCACGTCCTTGTTTGTTGTGATATTTACAAACAAAACATTTTCATCTCTAACTTTGGTCTTTTCATTCAGCCTGACACACAGAAGAGGAATCATGAAACATTTCAGTGTTTTTAAAACAAGGTGAAGCTCAAATATTCACATATTCACTGAACATCAGGACAAAAACTGTAAACATCTGACCAGAGTCAAAGTTTCCTGTTACACATGGTCTGCTCCATATTTGTTTTTCTCGAAACACTGAAAATGCAAACATTAACATTTTAACTTTAGATTAATATATGTGCATGTTTATATACAGACACAAAGATAGTTTTTCTGCAACATTAGCCTCGTAGATTTCAACTTGGTTTTATAATTATCGACCATTAAAGGAGTTAAATCCACAACATTTGTGTTGATCTGTTTATTTACCCAGGAGGCATGTATTATATTATAAATTATCAACTATTTATTTAAGACATTTTTAATGAACTCACAACATTTTTTTACAACAAGGAATCAAAAATACACCAAAACATTGAAATTAAAACATTAAATATGAGAACAAAGTAAAACAGGGTTCCCATTCTGATGTCAGGTCAGGTGAGCCAGGTCTTTTTTTATGTTTGGCTGTTTTTTTTTTTTCAATCTTATGAAATGAAATAAAAAATGTTCAAGCTGTGTTTGGAGGGGTCACTGGGAGCTGGTTTCATCTGCCGGTGTCACGGTGAAGAAAATGAGCCCAGTTCTTTGTATGTGTGCTTTTCAGATCAGGATGATTCTGATAAAAGGGCTGCTTTTTTATTTGAACCTGTTATAATGTGATTCTGCTCAGTAAGTGCAGTCACGGGGCACTGGCTGGACTCCCTGTAATGTTCCTCAGTCCTTTAACTATTTTAAATAACAGCTGCCACCTGTGGACTCAGACGTGTGATTCAGAAATGTACAGGGACTATGTGAATGTGCTCTAACAAAGGCCTGACCAAAATGCTTGAGAAAAAAAGTCAAATATCTTCATCAGAAATAAAAATCTATGAAGTCTAATCCTTCTATCAGAGCTCAGCTGAGAGCTCACCCTCAGTTTGCGAGGTGTGCTTACTGCTGGCCAGAGATGGGCAGTAAGGCGTTACTGTAATCTGGTTACTTTTTTTGAGTAACGAGTAAAGTAAGGGATTACTATTGCAAAAACGGTAATTAGATTACCGTTACTGCGTTGCTGCGTTACTAAAACCGTGATTTTTTTTGCGAGAATGTCTCATGACAGTGACGTAAGCAAGTGCGACGTTTGTGACAACAGCTGTGTGCAGATCAACAATGGATAATACATGGAGTACTGGAGAGAGTATGAGCGTGCAGTGTTTAAAGCGTGGAAGTACTGACCTTACTTTGAGTTTGAGTCCATAAAAAGTGACAAAAACATTAGCGTCCGTTGTGCGTGGGAAGAAAACTTCTTTTTACAGCGAAAAAAACCCTAAACTTCCAAGCAAGCATCGAGTGCGCAACGACGTAATGGGAAATTCACAGAGCTGCCATATCCTTCCACTGACCGCTGCGGCACACCTGCACCAGGGTAAACCTCCGCCTACCCTGCTCCTGCTTTACCGGTGAAAATAGAGCAAAAGGACCGCTAGTCTTTGACTTCATTTATTTTCTGCTGTGTTTTACTTGCATCTATTTGAAAGACTGAGTGTAAACACAAAAAATAAATAAATAAATTTATGTGCTGGAATGTGCAGAAAATAGGTTTAAATATTAAACAAATTTTTTCCAGTCAGTGAATGTTGCATATAATTACATTTTTGCTTGATGCATAAAGTTAAAAGATTAAAACTAATAAAACAAGTTTTAAAAAGGTACTTTTCCATTTGATTACATTTTGTATGATGGATTATGTAGAAAAAGTAGAATTGGGTTGAGAGATCTATCGCTTTATCACCTATTCAGGTTGTAAATCGTGTTTTTAAAAAGTAACTAAGTAACTAAGTAATTAATTACTTTTGAAAATAAGTAATCAGTAAAGTAACGGGATTACTTTTTGGGGGAAGTAATCAGTAATTAGTTACTGATTACTTTTTTCAAGTAATCAGTAACTGCTGACCAACACTGCTGCTGGCCACACAGACTCTGGAGGTATCTAATAACAGCAACAGAGTTTGTCCATAGTATAGATTGGTGTATTTCAAAAATAAAATTATGAAGACACTCAAAATAAATTTCCAGTGGTGGGAAACTATTTTGTGCAACTTTTTTGTATTAACAGTTTTGAGGGATAAGCCTCTTAAATTTCTCTAACTAGAAATATATGTTAAAAAAAAACAAAAAGGATTTTCAATTCTTTTGTAGTTTATTGCACTTTTTTGCACTATACACTTAATGCATGCATATTATTGAAATTTGGGCTATAATGGTTGTATTGATGTATATCAACTTGAAATGCTCCCAAAAATGGCTCCACAGCATGTAAAAATATAATATAAGATCTGGCGGACTTGGTTCTATGGTAGGTCTTAAAGGGTTAATGTAACATAAGTCAAGGGTTTATGATGTCATTAGCGTGCGGTCTCTGTTGCTGTGTCCCAATTAAGAGACCGCATGCTTGAAGTACGCACACTACGTACGGTGTGTACTATAAGTACGAGAAGTGCGGAAGTGAGAGGCTTGTGGAATGGGACAGTCTAGCCTTCGTCGTGCTGTTCAGGTTGCCTAGCAACCATGATACTAACCGCGAGAAACGTTTCATACAGCTTTGTGTGACAGAAATGAAGGAGAAAAAAATGTTTTGTTGGTCGTTCATTTTTGTCATGACATCACTTTGATTAGTTCAGTATCTGAGGCTGAGACCACAGGACTGTAATACATGATTGTTGGGCTTCAATTCTGTGCTGAACAGTCATTTGATTCATTTCATCTCACTGTGGTATATTACAGGATATATTACAGCAGTGAGCTTGAACTCTGGGTCAAAGATTCAAGTTGCACTTGTTTATATTTCCTATCACCTTAAATCTTCACTCAAAGACAGGTATCTTTGACAGTGTATATATAGATGTATTATACATAAGAGATAAATATTGTTCATTTAATATGTTGGGATTACATTTGGCTCAATGCTTACATATATGTGTGAAAAGAAAATGTACAAGCTGTGATAACTGTTTCTGATAGAATGAAGAGTAGACTGATATATTAAATATTCCTTTATTGGGTGAGAAAATCAGACCATGTCAAAACTGCTTTAAGTCATACAGAATAGATATCAGAGCCTTAAACATGCTGACTTCTGCTAAATGGGTCAAACTGGGCAGAAAGTCTACAAACACATAACATCCTTATAGAATATGATGTAACACTATAGATCAACTTACCTCAGAATATTTAAAGCATATAAACAATTACAGCAATATGATGCAACAAACACAGCAGTGCTACTAATCCAAATTACTCAGAGCTTCATAGAACTGAAACAAACATTTATTTTTAGCTCCATTCTGCTGCTGATACATACTTTAGGTTTCTGAACATTAAACTTGTTGCTGCCTTTTATAGTGTGTAACTTGAAGGCCCTGAGTACTTTCTCCCACACTGAAAACACTGGAATGATAAAATTATTTAAACATTACCTAATAAGACTGATTCAGGACAGAAAATTAGTTATGTTAAACTTTTCTAGCAGTCCTTCACAAACAGGGAACAGTCTGTCTATTCTCTCCATCTGTCAGCTGCTGCTGGCTCTTCCTCCTCCTCTTCCTCACACACTGTTGAGTTTGTCCTGGTGGATCATCAGGGGTGCAAAGCCTCACAGATGATGTGCAGCAGTGGGTCCCTCAGTCTGTCCTCACTCTGGACACTTGCAGTCGTCACACATGGAAATCAAATGTGTGATAAGGTGCAGGATTCAAACACAAGTGTAACTTATAAATACATGTTCATACTTTTATTCCACAATCAGAGAGAAAGAAACAGAGAGAGAGTGCAGGACAGACAGACAGGTGACAGTCTCAGGTGTATACACTGCTACAAAACAGCACAAAAGAAGGAGGATTTAGTGTTTGTGTTATTACGAGTGCTAAACAAGAAGAGTTCCCAGATGGTACAGTGGGTGATCAGGGAGGATCATTTCTTGTATAACACTTTATTTATGTGAAAGTGCTCAATAAATAAGTTGGACGCAGCTTGAGTCGTTTTCTGGGGTGAAAGTTTAAAGTGTGTATTTTCCTCAAACAGAGTAGCAGTATACAAGAACCAGTCCATTTACCATTCCTTTCAGCAAGGCAGCTAGACTGGTAGTGATTGTTTTTGTGTGTCTTCATCCTCTGGATATTTCTGTTGAAAGAAGTTGAGTGATAAGTCATTCTGATGACACAAGAAGCAACAACATGGTTGTGTGTTTCTTTCTTACTTTTCGTTTTTTTAAAATGTGGCGAGAGAAATATGCAGCAAAACCAGCCCAAACTATTAATAAGGTGATGACAACGACGACCACAGGGACCCTGGATTGACCTGCTGATGTAAAAAAAAGACAAGGTCACCACAATTACACAAAAACCTAAACAGAAATGATGCAGAGAAAAGTTGGACTGTGTTACGACCCTAGACAGGTCTCCTCCTGAAATTGACCTTGTGTGGGTGTGTCCTGCCATATCTCCTGCCTTAGGGGCCACCTTTTTTTGTACAGTTGACTCCTATCAGCAATTAAAAATACTTAAGGGCAGAGAAAGGTGAGCTCTAGTACCACTGGGCAAGTCTACAAAGATATGGTCAAGATCATGCATAAAAGACAATTTTTCAACCCTGCTGCAAAAGAAAAAGAGAATTGAAGAGTTATGAAGAGCTATCACTATGGATACTCCCCAATGCGGTATTAGATTTCACACTATTGAACAAAAGAACACAGATAGGGCTTTTATCTTAAACTCACATACACTGCATATCAGTGTTACAGTTATGTCAAAATATACACAGATGCATCAAGGAATACAGCCAACCAAAGTGGGATAGAATTTATTGTTCCTGAGTTTAACACAAAAGTAAGGAAAGGCTTTAGTGACTGTTTATCAGTATAAAAAGGAAAAAGGGAAAAAGGGTTTCAATACAGTTTACGGTCCAGTGGATTGAAGATGAAAGACCATTGAGATCTGTGATATGCTCCGACTCGAGTTCATCATTGCCTAGTTTGCAAGATCGTCACTCAGACCTGCAGACCTGACATTCTGATTGACGTTCAGCAAATATTATACAGAATTACTATGATGGGGCTTATGGTCACCTTCTTATGGGTACCAGCGCATCATGGAGTTAAGGGAGATGAAGGCAAACAGAACAGGAAAAGGAAGCTACAAAGAGACCGACCTTTGTTGGATATGGATATCAGTGTTAGTAGGACAGATATTAAGAGTAAAACATGGCAAAAAATGAAAGAAAGGTGGCAAAAATAGCAATTGCAAGATCGTGGCGAGAGCAGTTGCAGTTGCAATTTAGCAGCTTTCTTTTTATCTTGTGTATTTCATTTCACTTCTCCAATTAGCAGGAGCAGTACAGTAAAACTGAACTGCTCACGGTTCTAATCACACAAACCTGCACACTTTCGCCAACAGTGACTGGCACTCAATCCCCCCTGAGATCCAAAGGAATAGGGACTTCAACTTCACAATACAACATCTGAAGTGGCGCAGGTGAGGGAGGCATGGGAAACAGAAGAGGGGGGAGAGAGCGGGGCTGAGAGCTAAGCACTAACCGCCTACAGACCTGCTATTATAAGTCTCCTCCTCACCAACTCATGGTCAGTAAACAACAAGATGGATGACCTGCAACTGCGGATCACCTCACGTTGTTTGGATTACTGTGATATGATTGTGACAGAGACTTGGCTGGTAATGAACTAATCATTCAGAGTGGACAGGAACAAAGAGTCCAGTAAGAAACGTGGAGTAGGTCTGCTAGTGTATGTGAACAATAACCCGTGTAACAACACCACAGTTAATGTTGCCCACTGCTGTCCAAACATAGAATATATGCTGGTACAGTGTATGGTAGCAGAGTAGGGGTCTAGGGTGTAGACCACAGGTGTTGAACGCCAGGTCTCAAGGGCCGGTGTCCCTGAAGGTTTTAGATGTGCCCTTGATCCAACAAAGCTTATTTAAATGACTAAATTACTTCCTCAACATGTCTTGACGTTCTCCAGAGGCCTGGTAATGAACTAATCATTTGATTCAAGTGTGCTGACCCAGGGTGATAGCTAAAACCTGCAGGACACTGGCTCTTGAGGCCTGGACACCACGGTGTAGACCCTTCTACTTGCCAAGAGAGCTCACAGCAATCACAATAATAGCACTTTATGTGCCACCACAAACTGATGCTAAGCTAGCCATTAATAAACAGTTAACGACGCACCCGTACTGTGCTGTAATTGTGGCAGGAGATTTTTACCATGCAAGCCTGAAAGCTGTCCTGCCTGGATTCTGTGAGCTTTTCGATGAGGTAATATACTATAACACTGGACCTGGTATACCAACATTCCAGATGCTTACAAAGCCATCCCCCAGCCTCAGCCTCAGAGAAAACAAACAAGGAAACTTCAACACATGTACATACAAGGCAGCTCACTTTACCATAAATCGTATAGGTGTGCATCTATTTCTGGATACAGTGGTCCCCCGCTATAACGTGCTTCACCTTTCATGGCTTCACCGTTTCACAGATTTTTTTTTTCTTTCTTAACAGCGCATTATATTCTGCGTCCTGATTGTCAAACAATGGTCTCCTCCGTGCTGTGTCTCCTGAACAGTTAAAAAAAACAAAAAAAAAAAAAAACGAATCTGTGCACTAAGGTGTAGATCTGTTAATTTGTGTTGTGGGGTTGGATGTTGATACTGCAAAATTACTGATGGAAGATGGACAAGAAAAGATCAAAGCCATCAGGTCTGTTTAGAAAAGTAGAGAAAAGAAGAGGAGAAACGAGCAAAAGATGAATGTAAGAAGATGTGTCTTTGGATAACTGCAGGTATTATGTATCCCGAAACAAGATAACATTCATTAGTAGGAATAGTGAAAACTTCTGTTAACCTTTGTTAGCCACTTGGCTATGATAGTAAACAGTAGACACTGATGTGGCTTATTGAATCTTTTTGACTGTGTTCAGCCCAATATTAATTAGCCATTTATTGGAAGAGGTATATCGTTGATTTGTCTGCTATTCTCAATGTATAATGAATTATATTGGCTGTTTGTTATCCATTTGCATACTCTCTCTCACACACACACACACTACATAAAATATTTATCTGGTTAAATTCAGTATGGTTCTGACAACAGGATTCACAATAAAATATCAGAATAAGTAGAGGGTGTGTTCACCCAGGGCACCAAACAGGCAGGTTGGTAACTAACCTTTTTTTTTAACTTGCTTTTCAGTTTATTGACCAACAGCTGAGTTTTGTTGTTTTCTTCCTTTAAAAGGTGATAGCAGCTTGTCCATCTCTTTTAGTTCGGTTATTATTAGAAACATTAATAAAACCCGTTGAGCATTTTGCCTCCCTGTCTCCTTTCCCCCCCCAACTTTGACACCATTTGTTACTTTCCCCCTCATCCCCTGGACCTTTTTAGGGGAACATAACAGACTGTTTTCTCACCATTTGTTGGAGTCGTGTCCTGAGGATCTGGAGTTTGCAGCGGCGTCTCTGTTGTTGAGGTTTTAGCAAAGTTTTGATCTAAAAGACAAAACAGTCAAAAAAAAATTAAAAGACAAATCAGAGTATTTGACTTTTCAACCCCAAACATCACCAAAACAAATCTTCTGACCGACTACAAGTTCAACAACAGCAGCTTTCGCTCTGCTCTGCAGCTTGGGGATGAAACATCTGTATCTGCCGTTGTCTTCCTCCGACACGTTCAGGATCTTCAGTGAAATGTTCCCGTGTTTCATGTCGTCCATGAACAGCTCCGTCCTCCTGAAGTACGAGGCCATCTTCATGTCGGGGACCTCCTTTCCATGTCTGTATAGGTGAACGTACTCATCTGACAGGTCGGGCTTCAGGTTGGGTTTGGACCACTCCACCGTCATACCCTAGACATCGAACGTGGGCTCCAGGTGACACGGCAGGATGACATCATCACCTGGAGCAGCGATGATTGGAAGATTTGAACCAATCACCAGAACCTCACCTGGAAACAGACAAAAAGTTAAACGTCCTGAAATCATTTCAGTAGCTAGCCAACTGATTGGAAACCAAAACAGCCAACCAGAAATTTTGCATCCAAATCTATGATTGGTTGGTTTGTGGAGCATTTATAACGTGTACAGAAAGAGTTGAGCGTGCAGGGAGCACAGATGTTGAGAGCGGGAAGGACACACTGAGACCAGGTCCACTAATGTCTGTCAGCACAGAGCAGAGCAAATGCCAACAACTAAGTGAGAGGGGCTGTTACTGTGTGTGTAATAACAAACATTGAAATACATTATTTGCACGCAGAAATGAATTTTCTTCACTCAAAAATAATTGTCTCCTCAAAATGCAACACTTGCACTCATGCACTCAGAATAGAGGGACAAAAACAATGGCATAAAATAATGCCATAAATCATCTCCATCGTGTCCGTTATAAACAAACCTGTAAACTGAGAGCAGTCGCTTCACACAGTCAGAACCTGCCTGACTATCTTCTCGATTTAAGCTTCTTCCGGTTTTAAAGTAACTCACTGACAGCTGTCACACTGTTAGTGACGGACAACACAGCACAGCTGATAATACTCAATTCAGCTTTCCACCCCCCCCCCCCCCCCCCCCCCCCCCCCCAGTATGTGATTAAAATTCAGTGTAACCTTGTGCAGAAGTCCAGACGAACAAAGTCGAGCACAGGAGAAAAGTCGGGAGTGAGAAAAAGGAAGAGTCCTTAAAGTAGAAGTTGTTCAGAGACATGATCGATGATTAAAAATTCCGTTTTCTGACTGAAGAAAGTTTTCTGGAAAGCTGCAGTCCGATCAGTCCCTGACTGCTTTGCTCTGAATGAATGACCTGTGAGGCTCACTCGCTCTTTATATAAAACAGACTCCGCCTACTGCATTCAGGGTGGGGTTAGATGCTTATGAAGTCCCCCTAAATAAGTAAGGGAAAATCTCAATGTGACGCTTGCGTGCCTGTCATGCTTTCCTTTTGTTTTTTTCGTTTCAAATATCTTTTATTAGAAGCAAGTATCACAGTTGTTACAAGTTAATAGAACATATGCCCCCCCCCCTTCCCTAAACAAAACAAGGCAAAACAACATTGCCATTCATGGTATATCTTGTTTTTTCAAGGTGAAGTGCAGGAACCTTCTTGCCTTTCCAAAGCTGCAGGATCAGTTTCTTTGCAATGATCAGTGCATATGACATAAGACTTTTTTGAACATGTTGTAAAGCTTTGTGTTTCTTTAAAGATCCCAAAGGTAATTACTGTTGGATTTAGATCAATCTTGACTTTAAGAATATTAGACAGATAGGTAAAGATGTTACACTCAAAACTCTGAAGCCTTGGACGAAGTGCAAAACTATGTAACAGATTTCCATAATGTGTCATACATTTTTCACAGAAGGGAGAGCAGTCTGGATACATTTTGTGAATTCCTTCCCTTGAGTAATGTAACCTGTGTACAATTTTATACTGAATTAGGTAATGACGGGAATTGATAAAAAGCGTATTTTTGTTGCATAAGACCTCCTGCCTGTCGTGCTTTAATGCACCACCTAAATTACTTTGTATTTGAATTATTTCTGTAGAAACTCCAAGTCTCAGCTTCATGTAACTAATTCTGCTCTGTCTTACTTTCTGTTCAGTACTGAAGACTCAGACATTATAATGTGTCTGACTGATGACAAATAAAAACAAGCTAAGCTGTCAGGTGAAGTAGGTGACTCTGAACTTTCATGATGGAGAAACATGAAATGCATTAATGACACAACACAAACGTGCTGTGTCATTAATGACTCAGACTGAGAACTGAGTCTTTCTACTGAGAACTAGTCTAGTCTGTGCTTGACTGGAAGCAGATGACATTCAATAGGGATAAACACTCACTTTCACTTCCTCTTCCAGGACACGCATTTAGCACAGAATGGGCGTAGCTCTGCTGAGAACTAATGTCACTGCAGGCGGCCTGGACAATCCTGGATTATTATAGTGAAATCAACTTCAGTGTTTTTATTGTAGCACCTCGACTGGTTTACCTATATCTTGTCTCTGACATTTGCCCTGTATACAACAATAAATTAAAATAATTAAAACAAATAAAAGTAGCACTTAACCAATAAAAATGAAAGATTTTTAAGCAATAAAAACTAAGTTGAAATAAGAAAATCTGCTCTGGATGTGAATTGAAACTAAAAGGAAATAAAAAAAACAATTCAGAAAAAAATGAGTTTTTTTGTAACTTTGCCCTAAGGCAGAGCCAACAGTGTTGCCTCTGCTGGACCGCAAATCCTGCTTAAGACAACACGTGTAATCAGTTTGTCTAAAATAAAGACGTGCTTCATCTCTTATCAGTTCAGCAGCTTTTTCTAACCAAAAGCTTCATAACTTCTTTAATCATGTCTGCAAATCTAATCACAGGGATGCAGGGCTCCTTCAAACAATAGCCACACATCATACTGATGTTTATTTAGTTTATTTCTCTCTCTCATCTTCTTCAGAGACTGTGGAAACAGAAGAAAAAACTTCTGTTCAGACCCAAATTGCCATGGTTGTCCTCTCAGCTAAACTATGATCATGTGACCATTAGAAACTCTACCTTAGACAAACTTTACAGCACTTTACACCTGTAACAAAACCCTTATTTTGCCACATATTTTAGACAAGTTTTAATCAATTATACCTTTTTTTATTATCTTATCCAATAAATCTTAACATTTTCCAACAAATAAATGAGCTAATTTAAACATGAATCTATCACAGAAACATAAAAAAACAAACACCTTTATTTAACTGTCTCAGGGACAGTCACACTGTCCATTTACTGTAATCAACAGTAGACCGTCAGAGGTTGAGGATTAGTACATATATATTGTTATGTTAACTCAGCTCTGTAGAGTATCTGCAGCATCTTAGACCAGTTCTAACTTGTGAACAATGCACAGAATGATGGTTAGATTAGAGTTGAGTTTTTACACAACAGTGTCTCTGCTCCTCTCGATCAGCTGTAAGGCCAACAAAGAGACTTCAGAGACGCCTTCATAGCCACGGGATGTTGCAGACAGCAGCTCCAGTGTTGAGTTGCAGTTTAACAAGTAGAAAGAAGCAGGACAGCTCACCTTTGTAGGGAATACTGAAGTCAACAATCAGGCGAGTGTTTGATACAGTATGAATATTTCTGGATTTTATTATTGTTATTTAATCCTTATTTTATTATTTTATCTCCTAATACTCTGGTTCATTTTTCGAGAAAAACAAAAAAACCAAACATACTATCACATGACATCATGTCCTGTTTTACATGAAAACATAACAGCTTCATGATGATTTAAATATATTTTTTATATCAAATGTGAAAATGTGAAAAAAAACATTCAGTTATAATTTATATAGAGAGAGATTTTAAACTCTATCCTCACTGCTGTATCATAACAAATCCTTATAACTACCATAATGATCAGTATTAACTAAGCATTAACAGTTAAAACACAAAACAAAAATGGCTGCTCAGGTGGATCTTATGAGCTCAGCTTTCATTTCAGTCTTACTGCCCACTCGAAGTGTTTCTAACCACAAATCAGATTTTTTTTATTTTATTTTATTATTTTTATTTTATTTATTTCAGCCTGTAAACATCCACAGCAAACATCCACTCCCACTGAGATCTGCTACATGATAAATGTGAGAGAAACTAAACACTGGTGACATTTTAACGGTGTCCCTCCTGCAGATGGAGCTCAACATCAACTAATAACACAGATGTTACTGTAAACATTTATCAGCTCAGTTTGGAAACACAGAGACTCTGAAACTGTTTCAGGATTGTGCTGCTGGAGAAACAAAGCAGAACTCTTCACTGTGAACATGAAAAATGGAAACTACTGTTTATGGTTTGATCAGGATTTTCACTTCCACTTATGTGAACTGAGGGAGTTCACTGTTTCCTCTTACATGCATGATTGCTGAGGTCTTTAGTTAAAGGAAGTTAAAGTGTCTCTACTCGTTGTCACGGGAAACTTGCTATGCTTTTTTAAACTAAAGAAATAAATCCTTTATAAATTACATGTGAACATTAAAAAAGTCACACTGGAAATATTCAACAAATGAAACTGAATCAATACTTAAAACCTACTCATCGGTTAATTATAGTTATTTAACAAATAACCTTTAACAAAACCCAAGCTGAGAATAAAATTCCACAGAGAAACAGAGTGAAACCAGTCCATGATGACTGCTCAGATGATGGACGAGAACGAGCCCACAGTCTGAAGCCTGAAGTCAGTACACGTCTCCTCTTCACAATCAGCCTGCAGACAGTTAATCACTCCATGAAATCTCAACACACAGATGTAAACCTCAAATTTCTAGAAATATTTTTGAAAATAAAATTCAATGTCAGTGTTAAACAGAATTAAGTTGCTCCTAAAAGTGCAGAACTTGCCTGAGAAACATCAGGCAACAGTTTTCAGCTCCTTTCAGCTCCGTTTAAGTGATTCGCTGACAGCTGTCGTCACTGACACATCAAACAGCAAAGAAGAAATGTTCACAGTGAATTTAATTAATTTACCAACATGTGATTAAATCTAGTTGATCAGCTGTGATAGTCTATAATCTACACAGCTGCTAATGTGACTGAGAGTGATTCTAAATAAAAGCTGTTTACCTTGAAAGCAGAAGAGCGAGTATAAGGACACGACACAGATCAGTACAAGAACATATTGACTGTAGGACGGAGCTTTGGCTCTGGTACCAACCTGCAGTTTGTTGTTGAACTGCTCCACCCACATTACTGCAACTGAGATTTTGGTGGTTTGAATGTGAGACTGAGTGGAGTCTACATTTCTTCAGTCCTGAGAAATGTGATAGTTTAGTTTTCACTGCTTGTTAAGTTATCAGTTAAAGAGTTCTGCTTGTTAGTTTGTGTTGATAAAAACAGATTCTTGGTGTGACTGTCTGAATATAAAACATATTGATCTTAGACTTTGAATGATTCATCTTTGATAATGTTTTTTTTTTTATTATATTGTCTCTGAAAACCAGAACATGTTTGATTCAATTTAAAAAGTGTGTCAGTCTGCTGAGTCAGTGAAGCAGAAGTGGATTTTCTGACAAACATCATCCTCAAAAAACTGTAGTTAGACTGCAGCAATAATCTCCTCCTGCATGCAGTGATGGTCAATGTTAGGCTGTCATCATGTCTGAATTTTAGGGAAATTCACCATATAAGCAAAAACCCAAACACTGAAAAAACACAGAGAACAGAAACAGCACTGAGACTCAAGTCAGAGTTACACTTCCTGATGAGAAGTGACATTAAGCTGGTCACTGATGTCAGAGTAGCTGCAAACACATTTACATGAAGGTGTAGCTGGCAGCATCTGACCAATCACAGACAAGAACATTAAAGTTGACAGCAGCGAGACAAAGAACATAAAACTGTAAAACTATAACAATATAAAGAGTTTACAAACACAACACAGACTGACAGTAACAGTGAGAGGAAAAGCTCTGCACAGTCAGCAGGTTAGTAGTAAACATGCTGTATGACTGTGTGAGGGTCAGTGAGACTGGAAAAGAGTTTGTGTTCATCAGGAATGAAAATGTTACAGCAGCACATGTTTCATCTTGTTGATGTAGATGATCGAGGCCGCTGCTTTCTGTGTCATTTACTGAAACAATTTTAAAGTTAAATGTCATCACTCTTTATCTCTTTGCAGGACCTTCTTGCTTTGATGCACTTACTAACCACTGAGTCACTAATATTATTAAATCTATTCCCCCTTTTTTTTTTTTGACACAGCAAATATGATTGCATTGGAGAAAAGCTGTATTTGACATAAAACAAAAGCTTTGGTGGAGGAAACTTTACTGCTGGTGAAAAATGCTGGACGTTTATGTCCTGTGCAAATTATAATTAAAGAAAATGTAAATAATAAATAACAAAAAAAAAAAAAAAAAAAACTGCACAAAAACCTACCAGTAGCATTTCAGGATGGCTGTCTCTATATTTGCTGCTACAAATTTCAACATGTTTTTCTTGAATAGAAATTCTTCTGAGCCATGAGAAACTGTGCTCAGCATTTCATTTCACTTGGGTTTCTGAACCTGAACCATTTGGTTAATAATACCACTACTAATGATAAAAGTAATAACATGGAACGTGGAAGAAGGTCCCATAATCAAAGACACCCAGCCACCTCCACCTAAGACTTCTAAAAAAAAAAGAAAAGAAAAGAAAAGTTATTAATATTTCCAAAACATGAAAACACTCCCTCTGTAGTTAAGCCCACTGCAGAAACACCCCCACTCCCCCCAAAAAGATTGAAGCAGACCTTTTTCTCCCTTGTTTTACTTCTAATACAATTTCTCTCCAAATGCCATCATTATGTTTGCTGTGATGTCACACTCACACATTAAAATGGTGGTGGGACAATTAGGAGCTCAAAACTTTTACAATTCAATGAAAACCTGACAGTGTCACCCTGGGAATTTCAACCACAGAATACTGAGTTGAGACGATGTTAATTATGAAGAAGGCGCACAGGTCAGTTATACTTGAGACAGACGTGGTTCAGTGTAAAATAAACATTTTGACAGCTGTTTAAAATACGAAATAAGTGAACCAATGAATTGATTGTACATGCACAATTCCGAGCTGTGGATTACCAGATGAGAAGGTCCAGAAAGATCACCAACTCATACATGCAGCTCATCTTCACACACTCAAACCAAGAGTGCATAAATAAGCACTGCGCACAGATGGTCCCACCACCAAGGCACACAGTTGCCTCCACTTTTGGCCTTCAGCTTCTGAATAAAAGAAACACAAGTTGTTAAAGTAATTAAACTCCAAAACAAATGCATCCTCTGTGGTTAACTGTACTGCAGAAACACACTGGTAATCTGCAGCTAGAAAAAGGGCCTCCTTCAGTCTTCAGTGGTGTCACACAAAAGAGAATCTACAAATCAAAACATTCAGAAAGCAAATGAACAAACAAAAAAAAAATTCCTTCAGTTTAGAGCAGATAGCTTCACTGAATCTAACTTAATAATTTAATACATTAACAGGCTTCCATATATTGCATGTAAGGCTCAATTGCTATTCTAAAACTTCCAACTTCCAGTGAGAAGGCCAAACAAAGCAAAAAGCACAAAGAAAAAGGCAAAAGTAAAATGAACACAAGGCAAAGAGGAATATTCTGTAAACGTAGCCCAGAGAAGCAGCGGCGGCCTCGCTATAAAGTTATCAGCTGCTCGCTCGGCCCCGACTTCCTGCAATGTATCATACAATTAGCATTTATAGCAAAAATACAATAATGGATGTAAGGCTAAGATCGTAACAAATCAAAGTTACATGCTGAACAAACAGCGTCACCAAATTTGCAAACACACTTGTTTACTACCAAGTAAAATAATAAAGGTACGGCACAAAATAAAAATATGTCAGGAGTCGATGGAAGGCTTCAGGGAAATAATCTGGAAATGATCTTTACAAAACATGAGTGGCACCAATCAACAAAAGTGTAGCCAATTCAGGCTGAGGCAGCAGCTACATGTAGGCAAGTCCTACCAGTGACAGCTGGGACGTCAGGTGACCGAAGAGCTGGATGCGCACGGCAACAGGTGAGTGAGTCAGGGATGCTCAGATATCTAATGTGGTTGGCTACTAACAGTGGCTAATAATGCAATATGGAAATACAGTACTCATTGTGCTACATGAATATAAAATAAGACTGTAACAGAAGTAATGCTAATATCTCAACAAGTCAGAGTTACACTCTGATCAAACTGTGATGCCCAAGTCTAGAAAAAAGCAGCAAATAGGTTTCTGCAGCTCCAGCTGTAAACAAACCTAATACAGATCCATCCTGTTCCATCCTGAAGCTGTGGAGCCGAGTGAATTCTGCATCGTTAAGAAGATTTGTTTTAATGTTTATGAATGCAAACTCAAACTCAAGACTGTCAAAATTAAATCTCTGTCACTGATCTCCAAACTTTAGCTCCTGAAGACTCGACTCTAAAAAAAAGAGAGAAGAGTCATTTTCTCTGTATTTTTTTCTTTTTGAATTAGTTTGTCTGGTCATTTATTTTCCTCATGAGCAACAGATAAAAGGAGCATTTGATACAACATGACCTTCAGTTGGTAACGATGGTCCCATCAGAGTAAAGAACATGAGGACAGGCCTGCTTTACGGTAGGCCTAACTTGTGATTGACAGGGGACTGCTGTATCTGTTGATGGTGATGGACAAAACGCTCATTCAAAACACTTTAAAAGGAAGTTGATCACTGTAGCTCAGGGGTGTCGAACTCCAGGCCTCGAGGGCTGTAGCTACTTTTAAAGTCTGTTTGTCGCCCCCTACAGGCCTGCAGGACATTAACAATAACTCCCACTGACTGCAGCAGTCACAGAGGCTGCAGAGACATGTTTGTATGTAGGAAGCGTAGACTCACACTCATGTGTGGAACAAATCAGTGACAACGTTTACTGCTTTAAAACAAAAATCAGACGGTGGCCTCTAGTGTCCAGCTCTGGTATTGCACTGAAAAGATGAGTCAGAATTAAGGTGAACATCAACATTTCATCTCCAGTAAAACAAGTGAAGCTTTTATCATCTCTCATTTCATTTTATAATTTCTTACATCTTCTATCTTACATTCGGTAGTAAAAGACATCTCTACTTAATTACAGTGACACATAATGAACATGGAGCATTAAAGTTCCTGTTTGTCTGTTCAGCAACACAGTGAAGACACTGTAAATATAAAACTTAAGACTTAAAAACGATCCAAAGATTTAATAAAAATTAACAAATAAAACCGTTGGACACTTTTACACTCGCAACTCTCAGCACTAAACTGAAAACATGATCACAAATCAGACTAAACTTTACAGACTGAACATCGAGTCCTGACCAGCAGGAAGTTTAACATTAAACTTAATGAATTATTTGTAGCTTAAAAAATCCAGAGATGTAAATCACATTGTTTTGGATGTTTATAAAGTGCAGCAGATGATTAACGAAGGGTGTTTAAAGTAATCAGCTTATAGCTCAGGTTCTCTCAGACAGTAAAGATGAAAGAAAGAAAACAAAAAACAATCAGAGCTCATCAGCTGTGGTAACAAAGTCTGCTTTCATACAGTGAGATCAGTAAAACAAAGGAGTTCTCCTTATGAGCTCCATAAATTCTCTTTCTATTACTTTAAAACTTGTTGGTGCTTTTCCAGTCTTTTGTGTCACCAACACAATTTTCAGGTGACTCCCCCCGAACTTTCCACATGAACTGTGCTGGAAATATCCACTGTCATCTGTAATGAATGCAAATGGAATGGAAAAGACTGCTTGTTTGGGAATGATCTATGTCAGCCCAGCACAGTGATCATCAGGGAGGATTTTAACCCTTTAATTAGTCCCTCAGAGACACTTTGAGGTCTCACTGAAAGGTTTAAGTTCACCTTTAACTAACAAACAAACAAACAAACAAACAAACAAACAAACAAACAAACAACCAGTAAGTAAATTCATTAAACACGCTGACAGTGAGGCAGAGGAGTGTTTCTTCTCCAGGCTGAACGTCACAGTTTTGTATTGAAGGAGGAAATCCATCAGTTTCACTGCTTGATGTTTCCAAGCAGATCCTCCAGAGTCTGACAGCAGCAACTCTGACTGAAGACGTCTGTAAGAAATATTTCCTGTTTACATCCTCTGATCTTCCACTCTGGGTTTTCTTGTACGTCACTTTATTTGTCTGAAAATGAGCTCGATAAATAAGCTGGATGAAGCTCGAGTCTTCAGCTGGGGTCAAAGTTCAAGTCAATCTCACATCCTTTTGTAGGAGTGACCTTATGATGATCTCAGTGCTGCTGGGCCTGAGTGTCTCCCTGTGGTTGATGGTTTGAATCCAACATAAATGTGAAGATCCAGGAAAGATAAATCTCTCTCAGCTCCATTAAGACCAACGCTCCTTTGAGTACAGCAGCTACACTGATAGTGGTTGTTTTTGTGTCTCGTCATCCTCTGGATGCTTCTGCTGAAAGAAGTAGAGTAATGAGTCAGTCTGACGGTGCAAGAAGCAACAACATGTTTGTGTTTGTTTGTTTCTTACTTTAAGTTTCTGCAAGATGTGGAGAGAGAAATATGCAGCAAAACCAGCGAGAGCCAAAACTAATGTTACGGTGATGACAACAATCACCACAGGGACCCAGGATCGACCTGCTGATGATGAATACAGAAATAAACATAGTCACCACAAATGGACCAAAAAACACTCAAGCAGGAATGATGCAGAGAAAAGTTGGAGCATTTTCTCACCATTTGTTTGAGTCTTTTTCTGAGGAGCTGGATTTTGCAGTGATGTCTCTGTTGTTGAGGTTTTAGCAAAATCTGTATCTGGAAAAAAGAAAAACAAACAAAACAAACAAATAAAAATCTATGAAATTGGCAGTTTTTGTTTTTTTATACACAGTGATCACATGTCTATAAATGAATCCTCTTACCAGAGACGGTGACTCTGCAGCTGTTGTAGCCGCGGCCATAACCTGTGTCCACCTCACACAGGTACAGACCCGAGTCCTCAGTCCTGAGTCTGGACAGCTGGAGTCTGATTCGTCCTTCTCTGAGGGCGTCTTTGTCACTCTGGACTCGTCCGGAAAACTCTTCATCCTGAACCGCTGAGAACTCGACACCATAATAAAGATAATACAGAGTTGAGGGTTTTTGATCAGTTATCAGTCTACAGCGGATCTTCAGTGCTGAGATGGACGTGTCTGGTTTGGTGGTGAACGTCCACTCCAGTGTGATGTTGTGGTTCTCCTCTGCCTGATAGGAGCTCTGTGTCACATCCACTACAAATGATCCTGTTGAGGAGACAGAGGAGCAGACACACAACTTTATACAACATCAGAACTGTGAAGCACAACAAACAGTCTTTCTGACAGCCTCCCACACGATAGTTTTTCATGTTCTTCCACCACAGTATAATTCCACATTTTACTCTCGTTTTGACTAATCTCTGATTATTCGAGACCTTGTATGTGATTAGAAGGATTTTCAATTCAAGTCTGGATTTAAAACAGGAGCCAATAAAGAGAAATCAGCATGGGAGAAACATGGTCTCACTTTCTAGTCCTTGTTTTTCAGATGGTACAGCATGGTGGATCAAAATGTGATGTTACTTTTCTTTGTTCATAATTCATCAGTTCGACAAGATCTCCATGAAATACAGCTGAACTCCATGACATAGCCTCCACCCTCCTACAGATGGCTGCAGATACTCATTACTGAGCTCCTCAAACACACTGATCTGAACCAAAGCTGAGACCATTTCTGATGAACTGGCCAGATGAATCTGTCAGATCCTGTGTCAGACCTTTGTTTTGTTTTGATTTTTCCTATTTCTTAAGGAGGTGACTTTCAGATACTGTTCATCTGCTGTAGATAGTTTAAGCACACACTGGCCTCCGTGCTGAGATAGCCCCAGTTTTCAGCTGATAGATATTTGGGAATGATCTTGTTTGTGCAAAGACATTTTTATGTCCGTCAACGTGTTTGAGCTTTGGTATTATTTTTATAGGCTCAACCAAAGAAATGGGAACAAACAATTTGTAACAAAGTGTCGAAAGAAACATTTTGAAATCGGTTCTTTGGTAAGTTGTCTGCTTTGTGCTAACACCGCACTGATTTAACCTTTAAGTTCGGTGACTAACTCAGCTTCAACCTGGTCCAGTTAAACTGTGAGCACGACATTGTCATATTAAAAGCTTTTCAACATTCACATCAAACATTCACTCCCACTGAGGTTTGATAAATATGAAAACAAATTATATTGAAGACTGACATTAAGATAACATTTTACTTCTTGAGATAAAAACATGATAAAACATATATTCAGCAATTCAGTATTTTACAACTGGACTTGCACGTTAAGCAGAGAGAAATGTGAAATTGTCTTTGTTTGCTGACTTCTGCTTCTTCTGAAACTGCAGCGTTTTAACGTGATGGTCTTGGCAGACCTGCTATAATTGGACACCTCCATTTCTAAATCATAAATAAAAATATATAACATGCAAAGAATGGATCAAGACCTGCAGGTGACTTTAGCATTTGTTAAATATTGTTGGCTAAAATGGTCTAAAAGTAGAGTCTGTAATAGAAACACATTATTTACCTTTAACTGAACTCAGGTAGATGATCAGAGTCCACAGTGAGGCCATGAGGAAAGGCATGAAATCCACACTGACATCTTATTCACAGTCTGTGGGGATCCAGAGCTTCTTCCTCATTACACACAGAGACTGAAGACACAATGAATTCTGTTAAATCTCAACACAGATGGGCCAATCATGTCTTCAGAAGACATTACAATTTCTTTATATAATGATATTTGGCCTTTATTAAAAATAAAACTACAGGCGTTAAACGTCACAGGAGAAATGCTGCTCATGGTGAGTGCAAACCTTTTACAGTCATTTCCCCCATAACCCTGTAACAGGACAGTTATTTAAAGACAGCTGGGCATTAATGGGAATCTTCTGTGGAAATGAGAGAACCAACAGAGAACCTTTCAAACCAAATCTTTTACCTTCAGCTTTTTAATAAGACAGACATACAGACAGACAGAGATACGTGTGTGTTGATAGCCGATGTCTCTCTTGGTTCTATTACACTTGCAGTCATTCTTTGACCCTGTTGCAGATCTGGACCTGGTGTCAACAATCACTTTGTGCTATTTTTGACGTTCACCCTGTTGGTTTGTTTCTGAAATGTTCACAGTATCACTTCCTGCTTTTTTTTTTCATGTAGCGATGGACTGATATAGATTCTGAATATTCGGCCTTGGCAATAAAATAGTATTTACTGTTACTGTTAGTGCATATATTTGTTTTTTGTTTGAAATAAAAATTCTACTAGTATTTGTAGTATGTTATATGAAAATATTTGAGGAAGCTTGTTTGCCACCTTTTTGTGCACACACACTGATGATCATGTAGTCCCAGCTCCCACTGCTTCAACTAATAATATATAATTCTGTGGAAATACTATCAGTGTTTTTAAGACCAAATTATTAGAGAATCTGTTAATACAGTCAGGGAAAAATATTTGAGCCCATGGTGATTTTGTAAGTTGTAAGTAACTTTTTTGAAATGACTTTTTCTGAATTGTTTTCTTTTTTTGTTGCTGTTCTGTCTCTCACTGTTCAAATAAACCTACCACTGAAATCATAATCATTTCTGTGTTAGTGGCCGATCTTCCAAAATCAGCAGGGGTTTAAATAATTTGTTCCCTACTGTAAAAATCTATAGCATCAGTAGATACTGTAGAAATTTGAGTAGTTACATGTAAAAAACACAGTAAAACTGTTAAATAAATTACAGTGAGGTTGCTGTAAGTTTTACAGTAACGCGCTGACGAATCCTGCTGCAAGGTTTTTACTAGAGTTTAGGGTTTTTTCTTACAATGCTCAACACTGTAAGAAATGACACAGGTGCTGATACCTGTTAACAATGCTGTTGTCATTATTCTCACACACTTCAATGAGGATTGCAGCCACAACTACAGGATACACTTCATATTATTGGCACTCAGCGTGGATGCCCACTCGTGCCACGCCAGAGCGTTCTCACTCCCGAGGCGTAACATGTCGACGTTTTGTCACGTCCCGCGGCGTTCCTGAGGAACGCGAAAGGAGACCTTCGGCGTTCTTATGGTACGCGGCGGGTTATGGCTGGAATCCAGTGCAATGACGCTCCCGCGGTAGTAGACGTTCCAGCCCTGTATTCCAGCCCTAAACCTAACCTTATCCCTAGCCCTGACCATAACCTTATTCCTGACCTTAACCAGGACTTTAATGATGTTAAATAGCGTGTTTCTAAGCGATTTGAAGAAAAAGAGCGAACATGTGTAGGTTCAGTCCAGACGGTTCTCATATTTCCTCTTTTTCCGAGGTCGTCATTTAGGAACGTGGTGGGTAGCCGAAAACGTAATATGGTGACGATTTGTCACCTAGCGTAAAATGTTACGCTTTGGGAGTGAGAACGGGTTGGCCACGCAGTCAGTGTGTCAGTCTAACCAGGTTAAGAGGCAACACACTTGCAGATGAATTTATTCTAATTAGATTTCAGCTGAAAAGTTTCGGTTTTGTTTACAAGTTTTTGTATTTAATGCTCATTAAAATGTTTTTACATTTAGTATTTTGATGATGTATCCAGATCAGAGATCCGGGCACAGTCCTCCAACCAGGTAAGATGCTATTAAAAGGTAAAGGTTTCGATAATAGTGCATTTATTTGGTATCCGATCGATGTCAGATTTTTACGGCATTTAAGAGTCAAAGTTTTAGCCTTAAGCTGAGCTTAGAGTTGAAGTAAAAGGTCGGTTTACCTTGAACAGGTGTGATTAAGACGAAGGCAGATCACAGGATTAAAGTCATGAGTAGAAAAGTGCAAGAAGACTCCCTACAGAGCGAGCTGTACCCGCACATAGTAACAGGTGCAGAGACTGACAGAGCGACTCGGTCTCTTTTCTTCGAAGCGATTGCTGAGCGGCTCTCAGATGGCTCTTTTATACGCGTCACAACGCGCCATGCAACGTGCGTAATACTCTTCAGATAAACTGTTTGGAAATACTTGTAACCGCAAAAATACCTGCTCTCTTCTTAATTTTAAATCATTTGCTTCTTGTTGGTCCAGTTTATGAAGTCCCACAGCTCCAGTTTGAGGCTGTGGGCTCAACATCTAGAAATTCGCTTTGATATCTTTGTAAATGTTTATAATTTTGTTCATTGTTAATGAACATTACACAACAAAGTCAAAGTGGTCTCTATGCGCCTTGATCTAATGGTTTACACTATTAGATCTACCACTGAAGGTAGAAAACAATCAGCGGCAAAGCTTGGAGGGTCTAAAATTGCGAGAATAAAATACACAATTTTGACAATAAAGTGGCAAATTAATGGCAAATAAATACTTGTGAGTTTTAGCTTAGTATCGCCACATTATCATAAAGATCCGGTGTTTATAAAGACGCGTTGAATTGGATCTGTTCAGAAAACAACCAACTGATTTGGATGACGTGATAACCTTTGCACCAAGAACTATACAACGGAAAGATACCAGGACGTGGTAAGTTATATCTATGTGAATGATTGACGTGAATGTTGAAATCCTGTTAATATAAGAATGTTAAAATGAGCATTCTGCGTGGACCTGAAGATGACGTTGTCATAGTTATTTTTAGAGGATTTTGTTCTATTTTTAGCTTAGAGTTCATTATACTAACAAGTCGCATCAACGCTGGGCCAAAGTTCAGCACGTGGTTAAAGTTTGTAATCCAGCCAGGGTGTAAATATCACTCAGCAGCCAGTCGTAGAGCTGAAGCAGGAAGCATCAACACATAAATCTACTCTATCCCGCTTAAATCACAAGACCACCTCTGACTGAAAAGCTGTAGATTTTTCTTGTTTGCACAAATTAATTCAGATTCACACTAATTCTGTTCACAGAACCAACAAAATGAGGAAGAGGAGGGAGAAAAACAATTAGATTGAATTACAATTGGATGGAAGTCAGGATCAGAATCAGAATCACAAAGACTTTATTTATCCCCAAGGGGCAATTAACATACAACAGAGCAGCATGGCGTTGAAGATAAGGACATGACATAAACAGGCAATAAGAGTGAGATAATAAATACACAGAATATACAGTATATACACAAATTACACAGTTTTAAAATTAAAGTGACTGAAAGGTGAATAAACAACTGTAAGTGAGTAAAGTGTCTGCAGTATAAAAAGACTGTAGTTTATGTTTCTGGTGTGGGGAATGGTCTCGACGACCTTGTAGTTCACCTACGAAAATTACAATAAACCAATAATAAATGGCTATGTGTCTCGATGCATTCTCAATCATCCAGGACACTGCTTGCACGGGGCGGCCACAGAAACGCAAAGCAGGAGATGAAGCATGGCTGAATATGTTTCCAAACCAACTTCATTCTAAGCCAAAAACTAGAAAATATGGTGAAGCATGTCTGCCCTTTGGTTTCACCTGCACAAGTGCCGAGGTACGTCTCCCCTGCAGAATTGGTTTTCGCTGGGCTCTTCAAATCATGGACAAACAGAATCCCACATTCTTGATTTTTAGTTCAAACACTCGTTGTAATGACTAACTACTCCTGACATTTTGGAGATGTTAGCGCTTTATACAGTAAAGTCACAGCGGGATACAACCCAGCCAACATGTATATATGGGCCCCACCTGGTTTTTGCTCGGGCTGGATGGGTACCATGTGGGCATGGTCTCAAACTGGGCTTTTTGTATGGGGCCTACTTGGGTTCTTCACATTAAACCCATATGGGCCATCCCAAGTGAGCACTTTTAGTAGGTCCTAGCTGGGTCAAACATGGGAAACACTTAACTTGGTCCAAAATGGGAAACACATGTTGGACCCACTTGGGTTTTCCACCTGGGATAGAAATGGGCAAACACAGTCATTTAAGGATAGGCTGTAGTTGTGTGCCCCAGGTGGGGCAAAGTTAGGTAATCAATATATGTTTTAGTATCGATGACATAGGTGGGGCCCACCTGGTCGAACTACATGGGTCACACATGGGCAAATGCAAGTCAGACCCTGCATTGAGCATTGAGAACCAATTTCAGCTCCAGAAGTGTGTGCTGAACCACGTCAAAACTTTCTGCAAAGATTCTATTGCCTTTTCAAGGTTTGAGCCAAAGGAATAAATAACTCTCTTTTATAACCTGCAGACGGCACCCATGGGGTACCATTCTCTAACAAATCACCCTAACTTTAACATATTTGGCACAACCTCAGTCTATCACTTTTGCTACCCTTACGTACAGTCAGATGTTCTTTACCCTTCATTTTTGACCCTCTCAGTATTTAGCCTTGGCTGGCAAATGTACTCAAAGTCCACACTGAGACCTCAAGATGTTATGTGTTATCAGACACTACCCAGCTGTCAAGTGAGACTATAGGAACTTTGGTGTTTTTGAACATTCAATGTTACTCAAAACACTCTGCACACTATTCCAAATAACTGGTTACTTTTTAATTTTAGATTTCATTTTAAGTACTTAATGTGAACTTTCAGCACTCTGCATGGTAGGCTGCATGGTGAGGATCAGATAAGATAAAATAAGGACTTCATAATTCTTCTTAGGTAAATTCACTTGTCACAGCAGCAATAATAAGTGATTAAAACGGACACAAGAGTAGAAAAAAAGAAAAGCAAAAAATACAAATAAAAAACCTAAGATAAAAGTGAATTACACAGACAAAATCCAGATTTGGCATTTGCAAATTAAGGATTACTGGTTGTTCAAACAATTAAGACTATTTACTTGAGCAAACATGCAGTTGAGGATTTTTAGTAGATCAGACACACTCTACTGTATTAGAGAAAAGACAGTTAGCTACATGGAAGATGGAAGTTTTGGTTAATCAGATCCAGTAAAGCTCCTGAAGTATATTACCAATCTGTTAAAATGTTACTCTTCAAACTTGTGCCCTCAAATTATATAACCAGAAATAATTTATATTATCTTTGAACTAGTGGAAAGGAGAGGGAATGGGGTCTTTCAAGCAGTCACACTTCAACTGTGAAACTCCCTTGTCCTTATGGTGTATTGACATTATTGAAACTTTTCAAAAGCAGTCTAATGTTAGAAGAGCTTTTAGGTAAACTGTTATTCTTCTTCTTATCATTATGATATTTTTATTAATTATATTTTTATTATGATGTTGATTTGGGTGACAATTTTTGATAAATATTATATATTAATTTTTTAAACATATTAACCATCCCTATGCTTAAACTTTTAAAAACAAAATTGTTCTTTTAAACTTGTGCATTGTTTGACTTTTAAAATTTTTGTATCAGGTGTAAAACGACTTTTTAAATAAAGTTGTTTTTAACGTGAGCAGCTCCTATTGGCTCGTTTAAAAAGAGGGAGGAGCAGATTGCACCGCCTAGCGTCTAGTCTTCGCGGTCTTTCGTCTGTTGCGGCCTTTTCTCTCCCTGGTGTTTGAGAACATGGAGGACAAAAGGATACCAAAGAATCGAAAACTATGACAAAGGTAAATACTTAAAGTTTGATACGTTTTCATCAATGGTTATTTTAGTAACTTTCTATAGTCGTCCTAAACGGTATAAGGGGGAGAAGCATAACATCTTTAGCTAGCAGGTAGAACTGGGTTAATTTGCTGCATTGTCTTTGGCAAACATAATTTAAAGTTAATTACAAAACTCTTACTGCCTATGTCTGTGAAGGTTCTCAGTTATCCAGGTCATCGTAGTCAAAGGAGCTCTTTGCAAGCTCCTTTGACTCTTGCTGCCTATATTCTACTCAATAAAGTTCATCTTATCTTATTCTGTTTTCATTGCACCATTCTCTCTATACAGTTTTTGAATTTACACACTATAACGTACACGGCAGTTTTTTTTTCTGTGCTTCTGCAACCGTTTCTTAGGTTTTCCTATAAGGTTTTTGTAATTAATTTAAAAAATGTATATTATTTTTTGGCTTTAGTGGATTCCCGCTCAGCTAACTCGGCCATTATGCACTACCCAGTAAACAAGATGGCTGAACAGTATTTTAAATGTCTGAACATGAGCTAGTCATACCATGTTACATAATATTCATGTGCAGTGTAGCAAGCTCACCTTATAGGGGTGTAAAACATGAGGCGTATGAGGTGATTGTTTAAATCAGCCTGCAGCTGAAACAGTTTTCTGATCTGAACGTAAACCTACTGGTCACGTTTACGGTAATGTTACCAGATATGCATTGTACTATAGGAAAACGGTGGTGGATCAGTGTGCAAAAAGCCCCCAAAAGAAACACACAGCTTCTTTAGCTCAAACACTGTCTGATCACTCTCTTAGATACTGTGCTGTTCCATCTAGGTATTGGTTACTGAGAAATGTTAGGTCATTAATTAATTAAGAGAGTGCAGCTGTTCAGATCAGATGGTGAAGTAGGAAAATGCAGAACATGAATTACAATTACAAAGCTTAAGTTTAAAACAATTATTATATATTAAGCATTTTTTTTGCTCTTTTTTTAAAATTCTTTTAGCTAATAATGGACTCAATTTTATTATCAACTTCAAAGACCTATTAAACTTTTAAACCATTAAATCCAGGAAATTAGATGCCCGTAAATGTACAAGACCCTCTTTATGGCTTGTATCCCCAAATATTTAATAATCCTTTCTAAAAGTACACAAATTTTGTTCTTTTCAATTAAATAGTGCATGTTTAATGTATTCTTGAGCAGGTAAAAATTCCACTAAATTAGTTTTTGCATATTTTTAAGTATAATCAAATTTTTATAGTTTGCAAGTACTTTTAATTTGGAGATTTTGCCACTTGATTTGAAGTTTGGATAGTGCTTTAGTGTATAGTGGATAGTGTAATTTGTAAATGTTTTGAACTCATCTGGCTTCTTAATAATTTAATAAAAAATTAACAAGCCATGTGATAATTTGAAAACCACTAGGGACCACTTATTACTATGTCACCAATTTTTTACTTAAAGGAATTTAGGATTTATGTCTGTCAAGTCACTTGTTCTGGCATAAGTCACCATTTTGATATATCTTCCTGTGACTTTAAAGTCTGTCAGCTAGTTGGATACATTTTTGCACTGCTAGTGTTTGCTGCTTGAATTAGTCAGTTTATCATATAAACACATGCAGTGCCTTTCAAACTTTTAATTACACTGTTCATTTTATGCATTAGTAAGAGAATCTTTTATATTGAATTATCCTGGGAAAAAACAAATGTTTTTATTTTCTCATGCACTGTCTTTCATTTCCTTATCACGTTTAGATTCTTCAAGATCACAAGCACCATCTTTGACATGTAAGTAACTTTCATATTATTTGTATTACTTATTATTATTATTATTTTTGAAAAGTGATGGTCTTTGGGGCATCCTTTATTTTTTTTTTACTGGTATTCAATGTGTATGTATGTATGTATATGTGTATATATATATATATATATACACACACAGGTGTATATGATCAATTTTAAAATTTAACATTTATTTAAATTTCCATCTTTTATGCTAACAATAATGCCAACAGTGTTCTCTTCACTTGTCCCACAACTCTGACAGTTTTGGTCCTCTGCTCTCCTCACAATTGGCTGATTTCCATCTGAGCTGCTACTGTCAACTGCATTAAACTGATTTTACATTGCCTTGTTATTCTAATCTTTATCTGCGTTTTGGACTCCAAACATTCACACCTGCTGTTAGTAACCAGAGCTCACAAGAGTGTAAGGCGTGTTGTTCAATAAAGTGATCGATGTGTTCACTAGCTGATTTAAATAAACCGGTAACTTATTAAATCCATATTTTATAGGAAGTACATTACTGATAAAAGTGGTAATAAACACGGTAACCAATAAAAATTAAAATTTCCTGTTATAAAAAAAAATACTGCTGTGAGCTCGGTTTTCTAACACCAGGTGTGAACATCTACAGTCTTTAAGCGCTGGTAAAGATTTAAAAATAAAAGCATTCAATAACATAACATTAAACACTAAATTAGTTTGATGGTGTTGACTGCAGCAGCTCAATGTTAATCAGCTCATGGTGATGGGAGCAGATGAGCGTTTTTCATCATGGTTGTTAGTGATGTGTTGGTCAAAATGAAACGGCTCTTTGAAGTGAATGACACAAGCATGTGTTTTTTTTTTTTCTCTCACTCTCTCTCGCACTTTTCCCCGCTTCACTCCGCAGCAAGCCTAGTACTTTGTGCTGGGAAGAGGGGGGAGGGGCGGTAGTTACACACGCAGTAGCACAGGAACAGAGCAGGAGGGAGAGAGACAGAAAGAGAGCCAGGGACAACAACGTCACATTAGAAAGGTATAGTGATCATGCACAACTATTTTCAATTGCAGATGATAAAGGACTCAGAAAGTTTATTCATGCAGGTCTATATGACAGAGAATATGCATCTTCTTTTTGTTTTCATATTATAATTTATATTTGTGTTGTGCTTTGCAGTGTTTTGTGTTGTTTTCACTTTAAATTTGTTTAAAAGGAAAAAGCTGAAAATTTAAATAGTTAAAAGTTCAAATGTAAATAGTTGTTTTTTGTATTATATGATTTATTTATTACATTTTATGTGGAGAGAATAAATAAAAGTATATTTACGGTGCCCGATAGAGACAAAGCACGTACAAACCCCAAAACACGTAAAAACTCTATAGCATGTACAAAACACAACAGAAGTGCTCCAGGATGCTAGGCACAGTGTTGAGCTTTTGTTACCTAGTGGCTACACAAGCCAGGAAGTACCAACGACCGGATTTGGTGTGTGGTAGTAACAGGTAAATGAACAGTTTTTGGAATTTTTTATGAATATATATGAGTGCTTGTGTATAAATACACAAACAATACACATATGATTTCAATTGTGTAAATTAAGTGATCTAGTAGCTCTGTTTTGGAAGTTCAGTTAATGCTAGAAATGGGTTTTGTAGTTTGTACATGCTTTGTCTCTAGGGGCCACCATATACATTTATATATAAACATATATAAATAAAACCACGTTTCTTTTTTTACGTTAGTAATTCCTTTTGTGCATAATTTTATATTGTTGTTAATAATAAATTAATTAAAGCAACAAAACAACCTGAAGAGCCGGTTGCGAGCCGAAAGAGCCGGCTTTCTAAAAAGAGACGAAAATCCCATCACTAGTTGTGTAATATGCTGGTATTGATATGATCAAAAATGAACTTAGTTGTTTTGTATTCTATAGAAATTGTACATCTAATTATTAACGAGGCTTTCTGCTGATGTTATCAATTAAAAATTTATTGTTTTATTTTTAAGCAACAACTTTTTAGTATGCAATCAGTCCATGCTGTACAGGACAGATTTGTAAACTGTGCATACAAAAATAGACTATTTTACAAAATTGCTCTTTCAACAAATGTAAATCACAGCAGATTTTTTTTGTTGTAGGTGCACTGTCACAACTAGAAATGTGGGGGGAAGTCCTCAAAATTGAAGGCAGAACAGGAAAATACATGGAAATAACAATTTTCCTTTAAGCACATCAGTAAAGGTCGACCCAGATACTTGATAACTGTTGGTATAGGTATGACATGAATTTGAATCTCCATTATCACAGGTTTTAATTGGGAGGCAACATGCAGATATACAGGAGGATTATAAACAGCAATTCCTATTGCATACAACTGTTTTAGAAAATACCAACAACACTGTTAATTTATCACTTGCTGGTCTATAGACTTTACAGTGTGGATGGATGGAAAATCCATCTGGCTCCACTCTGGCTGAATTGGTGCTACAAACAACTCTGCGCTCGGCTTTCCTGGCTGTGTGTGGATTTAAACTTACACATCCAAATTTTGACCCTATTTTTCTTTCTTTTAGCTGATTGGTCAATTTCATGTCAATCACCAATTAAACAATCCAATCAGAGAACATCTCCAGAAGTTGATTCTGTTCATCTGGACGTAGCATTTTCAGTGGGAGAAAATGCTGCAAGCGCTACGTCCAGATGAAGAGAATCAACTTTTGGAGATTTACTTACCTGGATGATTGAGCATGCATCAAGACAATCAGAGAACAGATAAGTTTGGCTGTTGGAGGGCTGCATTACGGAGCTTCAGGTCATGGAAGAATAAGTTCCCTTTTACATACCAGAGCAGCATTTTTCTTCATTAGCTCGAAGTAAAACAGTCTGTGCGTGTCAGAGTTCAGTGGTTTTTGTGTCACAGGGCTTATGTGTAAAAATCTGGCCAGGGACCATCACATTACACTGCTATCATATTTTTCTGTTGCTATCATGTTTCTTTTCTGAGATGTTGTTACTTTTATGACAGATGTAACGAGAAATCTTCCAGAAAGTTAAATTTTTTTATGGTAATGGTAAATGGCCTGCATTTGTATAGCGCTTTTCTAGTCCCTAAGGACCCCAAAGCGCTTCACACTACATTCAGTCATTCACCCATTCACACACACATTCACACACTGGTGATGGCAGCTACATTGTAGCCACAGCCACCCTGGGGCGCACTGACAGAGGCGAGGCTGCCGGACACTGGCGCCACCGGGCCCTCTGACCACCACCACCAGTAGGCAAACATGGGGTTATTATCTTGCCCGAGGATATTTGGCACGCAGCCAGGAGGCAGCCTGGGATCGAACCACCGACCTTCTGATTAGTGGCTGACCTGCTCTGCCACCTGAGCTACAGCCACCCCTTATTCTAATATTCTAATCAAATATTTGATTCTGATAACAGATAAAGATTTTTTTTTAACTTTTGTTCTGCTATTTCATAGTTTATACAAATTTTGGCCAATTCCTATTTATTTTATCCCTTTAGCCCCCAAAAAGTCGCCTGCGACAGGTTTTTCCAAACTTGTCTCGTCAAACCTGAGCTCTGCCAGGGGCCCAACACGCCTGGACTTTTAGAAGAAAGGAGATGTCCGAAAATAAACCACAGGGTCAAATACTTAATTTTGTTCAGTGTTTTAGAGTTATTAATTTGAATTGACTAATTTAAATATTTTATTCATGTACATTTTGATTGCCTTTAGTAAAAATGGCAAAATTTCAATTTTTTTTCCCCTGTTATTAATCCTTGATTACATTCATATAGTATACAGTAGAGGAAAAAACCTACCAGACCTACCAGTTATCCTGCGTAATATTATTGGGGATAAGGGTTAAGGAACCGCAACCATTATCTTAAGCTTAGGCTGTTGCCCCTCGACCCAATCCGGTACTAAGTATAGAGGCCCAGACTTCGCTCTCTCCAGGCACTTGGCCCAGCTCTTCCGGGGGAATCTCAAGGCATTTCCAGGCCAGCCGAAAAACATAGTCCCTCCAGCATGTCCTGGGTGTTCTGGGTCTCTTCCTGGTGGGACGTGCCCAAAACACGTCACCAGGGAGGCATCCTAACCAGATGCCAGTATCTAATCTGTCCTTTTTGTATGTTCCCCTCAGGTTGCCATGGTAGCAGATACAGGGGAAACAAGTGTAGACGATGCCACAAGAAGGATGATGAAATTCCTCATATCACCTGAGCTGGCTGTGGAGTACAACATGCTTGGCCGACATGGGAAAAAAAAGTTCAGAGATTTGCGTCTTTTTAATGTTGTGTATGGTAAGTTAGTTTCACTTGAGACATTTGAACTTTAGAAAACTAAACTTTTTTAATAAAGTGTTTGAAAGTGTAACTGAGATTGGTTATCATGCAATTTGTATATATTTTTTGAGGCAATAAAGTGAAATAAACATTGTTCTTTGAAAATCATCACCAAATGAAGTAAGCTAAGATTAACTTTACTTTGGCTTGCCCATTTTTCTTCTTCTTCATTTGCAGAGGCACTGAAGAATTATTTAACATCAAAAGTCAACTTCAAGAAGCAGAGAAGGCTCTGCTAAAGACAGAGGAGGACCGAGGGCTGCAAGGGTACAAAATAGACTTACGGCTCTGTAGAAATACAAAACAAGAAACCCTGCTGATTCAAGATAAGCTTTTGAGTTTTCCATCTGACTTTTTCCCCATGTTGCTACAGTTCCAAATATCTAAGGAATTTTGCTGTAGTTTGACATTTCTAGTTTTTAAACGTTTACGCACTTTGGAATACAGTTACGTAAAATCACAGTTGTTGGACAAAATAAATGTGAAAAATGTTGTTTTGTGTACCCTCGTGATTTTTGAAATGGTTTTATTTACAAATTAGATTTTGTTTGCGGTCAGCTTTAATATATTTGGTGTCTTTGTGTCACAGAACCCGTATTAGCCGTCTAAAAAATTGATTTTGTGACTGTTTTACTACATGGGGCCCACTCAGTGCCAGAACTTAGTCAATTCAAACTAGAAGTAAGATGCAAATACAGAACCTACTGCTAATGCCATTCCAACTTTTTAGCTCATGTTTTCCTCATGTTGTACCCACTAAGAACTTGAAAAATGGGGCCTAGGTGGGTTTCAGTGTACTTTGCCCAGTTGGGGTTCATTTAGTTCCCAGATTTTACCAATATAACACCAAAATGGGCTTATAAAATGGGGCCATTATGGAACCCGCGGACAATCCCACTTAAAACCCACTTTTTAGCCTATGTTGTTCCCACATGGAACCCACAACAAACTGAAAAATGGGGCCCAGGTGGGTTTCTGTGTACTTTGCCCAGTTGGGGCCCATTTAGTTCCCAGATTTTCCTAACATAACACCTATATGGGCATTTAATGTGGGGCCATTACGGAACCCGCGGACAATCCTATATGGGGCCCATTTTTCAGCCCATTTCCAAACCATATGGGCCCCACATATAAATGTTGGCTGGGAAATAAGATCAGGCTGATCCTGCCATGATTTGTTCCCCCTGTCTAAATCCCAGACTAACAGTATCTCACAGTTGTTTATGTTTTTCGACCCATTTTGCACACAGAGGCATTTTTTGATTTGATTGCAATGTTGAATATTATTACACAGGAAAAAAAAACAACTAATCACACCGTGACGCCTCTGCCTTTGTTAATGGAGGGACAGAAACTGCATGTGTATATATAAGCGTGTAAAAACCAAAGATAGTCAGATTAACAGTATTTTGTCTCTATCTGCAATTCATCTCATGTAAACAATAACGTGGCGCACAGCATGACGTGAAAAAAAGGCACATACCTTTGACGTTGCGTGACCAACTCTGTATTCCTCGTCCACAAGTAAACGCAAAAAAAAGAGATTTAATAAATCTCCGTTTTCTGTGACTCGAAACGCCGTTTACGTGTGGACGAAACAGCTGCGTTTTCAAAAACACCTGCGTAGGTGTGAACGCAGCATAAAAGAGTTAGTAGTTTATTTTCTTACTACCTGTAATTTATTGCAGATTACTTGTATTTGCTTAATTGTTTACTAAATGTTTGAGGTGTGAAATAAACCGCAATGGAGCAAAATAAGGGTGTGTGTGGTTGGAGGATGTGTTTGTGCGCGTGCACGCGCAGGAGGGGGGGGGCACGAACATTTTTCTTGTAAAACAAAGGGGGAGCTAGCAAAAAAAGTTTGGGAACCACTTGTTTTATGGCATCAGTCTAAAGAACTACTTTTGGTTCCAGTTGGCACCTTTATTTTTCTGAGTGAAGAACCAATTTTAATATGTTTCTTTAGTTGCTTTGTTACTAGCAGACTGTCAAAATACATCATTTGTCAACATTCCCTTGGTTGATCCTATGAAAAATGCCAAAGATGACAGGGTTTGACAGACATGAAATAGTGTTTTTATTTATTTTATTTATTTATTTATTTTACTGAATTTACGTTATTTATTTAACGTAAATTCAGTAAAATCATAATTCACGTTGGCAGTAATGACACCTGGCTACGCCAATCGGAGGTCACTAAAATCAATATTGAATCGGTGTGCAACTTTGCCAAAACAATCTCGGACTCTGTAGTTTTCTCTGGTCCCCTCCCCAATCAGACCAGGAGCGACATGTTTAGCCACATGTTCTCCTTAAATTGCTGTCTGTCTGAGTGGTGTCCCAGAAACGATGTGGGCTTCATAGATGTGTGACGTCAACTCCAAAGCTCTATTGGCAAACCTTCTGGAGTAAACCTGGTCTTGTTAGGAGAGACGGCATCCATCCCACTTTGGATGGAGCAGCTCTCATTTCTAGAAACATGGACAAATTTATTAAACCCCCCAAAATATGACTATCCAGAGTTGGGACCAGGAGGCTGAGTTGCAGTCTTACATGCCTCTCTGCAGCTTCTCTCCCCCTGTTACCCCTGTTCAGTCTTAAGTAAAGGAAGAAAACTGGTACATGTTGTAAGAAAATCATCTGTGACTAATGAAGAAATGAACAAAAGTGGCAAAACTATGATCCGGGATTCTTACTGAAACAGTACTTTTGAGATGTTGAGGTGAGTGCTAGAAGGTCACAGATGTCTGGTGGAAACAAAATGTGACATTACACACCTACAGTCAGCTGATCTACGAACTCAAGGAATCTGCAGTTGGGATACATTCAAACTTCATCAAAATCTCACAAATTTGCACTTTTGTTTGAATAAACTGGTCAGGTGGGGTTAAAACAATGGCAAGTTTGGCACCTTAAACTGTGATGAGGTCAAATAAAAAAAGCCAGACAGATTTATTACTGCAAATTACCTACATGACATTGCAACTATTCATAGTTGTATTTTTTGTAGAAGTTTATCTATGTCAGAGGTATCTATGAGGGGCCGTACAAGCCAAATTTCATTCTTTCTCTCTCACACACATACATTCTTCTTTCACACACATATACTTTCACTCTCACATAGTTTTATTAAAATTTAAATATTTAGATATTTTTATTCTCATGTTTACACATATTTAACACACACATTGCAATTTTGTGCTCTCTTATACATGTATTTTAATCTACATATTTACACATTTGCACTCTAACATACATGCATTTTCATTTATACATTCCTACATTTTGCTCTCATTTACATGCATGCAATATGTATTTAATCTCACAAATAATATATGTATATAAGAAGAGAATGCATACATGCCTGAAGAAAATATATGTATGCAAGAGAATAATGTATGTGAATGAAAGAGTATAGTGGAAACGGAAGGCTGGGTGTCTGTACCGCTGTGATTGGCTGAGAAGCACACGCGGGTCACTTTCAAGTGTCTGAGAGCATGGAGGGGGGAGAAGAAACTTCAACTTTTGCCACAAAACCAGCCAACCACAGACTTGGATGCAAAACTATCTGATTACCTGTTTTGGTCTCCAATCAGCTCGAAATGACGAAATGCAATATCCCAGAATCCATTTCGTCCAAAACTCAAACGAGGCAGTGGTGGAGGAACACAGAGTGGCGGAGTTTGAAATATTACTCTTTCTGGGTCACAAAATAAACTTTTAAGATATTTTCATGCGATAATGACGCTGTGTAAACTTCAAATACCTGCTCGATTCATCAACACATCACATATTTTTTGCACGCAGCAATGAATTTTGTTCACTCAAATTCAGCTTTTCTTCTTCCGTTTTCATTAAACTGCTTCCGTTTCCACTACACTCTTTCATTCACATACATTATTCTCTTGCATACATATATTTTCTTCAGGCATGTATGCATTCTCTTCTTACATACATATATTATTTGTGAGATTAAATGCATATTGAATGCATGTAAATGAGAACAAAATGTAGGAATGCAAGTATAAAGTATATGTGTGTGAGAGTGAAAGAATGAATTTTGGCTTGTACGGCCCCTCATAGGTATCCGTCCATCATTTGTATTATTTTTAGCTTAATCAAGTCAGATGTCATTCCAGTTCATTTTGAAATCTTCTGTTTGTTTTTTCACTCCAAATTCACAGCAACACCCAAACAGAACCACTCCTGCTCAAAAATATCTACAAATTTAAATCAATGCCATTAGACCATTGTATCCAGCACATTTTAATGACTCTACTTAATAAATAACACAACCTGTGTTTATGTTAGAGTTCACCAAGAGGAAGACTCAAACATACAGAGGCAGATAGGCTGGATAAAGTGAGGGGAAAGAATTGACATTGTTGAAACTAGAAGCAGGAACTTAAATTAAAATATGACTGTCAAAGCTGAAACTGCTGCTGTCAGTGAGTTGATGACAGTTTGACAGAACCAGACATTTACAACAAGTTACAACAAAACAGCCGTATAAACACTCACAGGATAAGCAGTGCAAACAGAAGGCTGCATTACAAACATATGAACCCTTAAACATGAGCTCAAAAGTCTGCCCTCTTGTTTTTCTGCTCTCATTCAGTTCCTGTTTCACTGAGCGAGTTAATATTTTTGTCGGTTTTGTCGGGTCGCAAATTTTGAAGCCAATATGATAACCTTATCCCACCAACGCTGTGGAGGTCCAACTTTTCAGATCCAATTACAATCAAATCACTCAAAATGATCCTCTGGAAAAGAGCAGAATTCTTAGAACAGAGTTTAGTAAACATCATCATACGAACAGCAGAACAGTACATTTAAAAGCGGAAATAACACATAGAAAGCAAGCAACCAAAAAGCGAAGCAACCCCAGGGTGTCGAGCCTTAAAGCACAAACACACACAAAAGACAGACAGGAAAGAAGCAGCAGAAAGAAGAGAGAGAGACAATATATATCAGCCTCGTCTTATATTGGAACAGGGATCACCCTCCTGTATCATTTCATCCTCGTTTTTTTCCCTCTTCATCTTCCACTTATGATATACATGACAAAATGACACCATAACTTCTTGCAGAACAATCTCTCATCCATCACTGCATTTGGCCCGTTTGATAGTTTCATGGCCAAAGTGAGTCTGAAAGTCTACAGAAAGGCAGTTAATCCATCTAACACTTTCCTTGGGCACGCATGCTGGACATAAGCTGCTATCCATGCTGAGTAAGGGTTGTTTTTTTTTCTTATAGGTGTTCAAGGGGCTTATGTTTTTCCCTATAGCTACTTGAGAAGGTTGCAGGCCCTTGCTTGGCAGCCATCCAAACAACGGCATGCCTCTGTTGTACAGCCAACTAAAGAGCGGCCCATGCCATGAAGCAGTCCAGTCAAACCCCGCTGCCTGCTTCTGCTGCACAGCCATCTCGAACCACTGCGTGCTTCTACTGTACAGTTACTGTAGATGCAGCTGCATGCCAAGAAGGGTCATATGCACATACCTTAGCAGTACCAAGTTGAATTAACCATTTGTTGGACTAGTGACAGTAGGTCATAAAGGGTTACATTTTTAAGCAGTATTAATCAACATTTGGTCATACAACAAGTGGCACAAATTTTTTGTAACATACTGGGAGATATATATGACCTAAATATATGGGTCATGTGATTTGAACATGCAGGTTAAATGCTTAACACAGTGACTCCATATATAAACACTTCATTGTGAGCATGCATAGTACGGTATATACGAGTGTATATGATTACACACAATTTATGAAGGTAACTATGATTACATGTCTAGTGTATACAGGTACATATGTCATAATAAGATCCAATCAGTTTCTACACAGAAACTTTCTAAAGAGCTTTTAAGCTGAAGGAGTCTGCTGAAGTCAAAGTTTCAGTTTGCTATGGAAACAGTGCTTGTAGTCTCTTCTTTGATCGTTTTGTCTGTGACGCCTCTCTCTATGAGACTGTAACGACTGAGCGGACAAAATGAATTAATATCTTATTATTTACATCTGCAATGGACACAATAATTCATTCACATTTACATGCCAGTTTTTCTTTTTTGGTTCTGTTTGCTCATTTCCATTTATGTGTTTTTACTATTGAACATTAATGAAGTAAAAAAAAGTTGACTAGAATAGATACTGGACAACGAAAAAGGATTCCACGCACTGCTGTTAGTACAGCAACACACAAAAGCTGCGAAAGCAGTGATAACAGACTGCTTAAAAGCTTATAAAGATGTCATGTGGAAATAAAAATAGGAAATTACACACCTGCAGTCGGCTGATTCACAAACTCAAAGATGCACTTTTCTCTTGATAAACTGATCTGTGAGCTGCTGCAAGACCAGTTTAGCCAGTTTGGGCTTTAAACAGTTGCGAGTTTGGACTGTTAGACTGTGTGCAGATAAGACAAGGATAAAGATAGATTCAATTGTCTGCTGAGGTAAAGTAAACAAGCCCGACACTTGTCACTGCAGGTGAATTACATCACAAGGCAACTATTGCTACTAAAACATGGATTTTAAATGCGTTGTAGAACAACACACAGCGACACTACACATGAGTGGGTTTTAAATGCACTGTAGTTTTTCAAACTCCCGACAACCCTCAATGTCTACATGCATTTAAAACTGAGAGGTGAGGTTGAATGCATACGTGCCCACCCCCAAGGTCCATATGTATGTGTTATGAGAGTGTGAGTAATGTGGATGTCTAGTTTGTGAAATAAAATTGAGGCACAGGCAGCCAGAATGCCTCCCCTGCACCCTGGTGACACACCTGCACCCCAAGGCCCTGCATGTGTGGGTGGGTGTGGTGGAGTGGGAAGAGGGAGGCAGTCGGGGATGGGGAGGGAAGGAAGGTGCCAGGCAGCCCCTCCCTGGGGCCATCTCCCCCAGGGGGCCCAGTCCCATCCAGACCCAGGCCCACAGTATAGCAACACCACCAAGTCCCACAGAACTTGGGGCAGCCCACCCAACCCCACCGCAGAGTATACTGTACCCACCCCATCCAGTTGTTTGAAATACACTGGAAGTGGAGCAATCAAAGCTAAAGTGAAGCTGCAGAAAGTCTTAATGATGACAAGGAAAAAAAGAAAAAAGATGGAAAGATGTTAAAGTAGTTTTTACTTCCACAGAACTCTGAGCACACACACATTAAATAAACACAGACGCATCCATTCACAAACAGCTGATTAAGAGATGAAGGTGTTATTTATTGCCTGTTTTTCCACATTTAATCTGCTGTCATTGAAGCAGTACAGACCACAGTGGAGCTACTTCCAAAAAAGAGATCTTGAAATAGTTTACATTTATACAGCAGGTAAAATAAGCATTGAACACGCCACCAAGTTTGTAAGTAAATATATTTCTAAAGGTTCTACTGACATGAAATTCTAACCAGATGTCAGTAACAACCAATCCAATCCAAACATGCAAAGAAATTAAAACATAGACGTAAAACATAAAAGAGTTTAAGAAAAGTATTTAACCTGCTCCTCTATAGAGAAACTAGTGGGGTGCATTACTTGGGTGTGATTTTGGCCCATTCTTCCACACAAACTGTCTTCAAATCCTATTTGGGATCATCGTCCTGCTGAAGCATCCACTCTGGTTTCATCTTCATCGTCCTGGTGGATGGCAGCAGATTTTTATCAGGAATGTTTCAGTGCATTTTTCCATTCACCCTTCCTTCAGTTACATGAAGCACGCAGTGCCCTATGCAGTTACTGCGGCTGACACTCCCAGCGAGGAATCCAGATTGATATCACCTGCCAAAGTTTATTCACTCCTTCTGAAAGACTCTCTAACCGCAGGATGAAAACCAGTTGTGTTGCATTCTGGCTCCGACAGTGATGTCATCCATGAAGAGCAAATGCGACAGTATTGCTTTAATGGCTTTTTTCCGTTCCAAGCCTTTCCAACTTGGCTGACTTTGCAATGTGTAAAACTTTCAGGAAAATAACTTTATTTGTAAAAAGCTGTTGATGAAGTGCTTTTGAAAGTAGATGAAACAGTTATATATTGTATTTGGTAAAACTAGACTAATTTTTGACAATCTGTTTTGCAGGTTGACAGTTTGTGTCCAGATAAATATGCAATTATTTACATGGACTAAATAAATAAAAAAAAACAAAACAGATTCTTAAGCAATATTTTTAAGGGCTAATCCAGCTCTCACACTGGGGCAAAGCTGGCATACACTGTGGGCAGTTTGCTGGTCTACTGTACACTCGTTCACTCACACTCTTCCCAACAGGTGTTCCTTAGTTGCTGTGAATCCCCTTATCAAGTCCGCATCTGTGTTACGTTTCCTGTTTTACTTTGAAGTCTGTCTCATGTTAATGTATCAGGTTTTGCTTCCCCTGTCTTGTTAGCCCTGATTTGCCCCAGCTGTGTTTCCCTCCTGTCTCTCATTCACGGATTGCTCCCTCTGTGTATTTGAGCCCTGTGTTTTCCTCTGTCTGTGTTGCGATCTACCATCTTACCATGCTGTGTCATCTGCCTGTCAGCCTGTCAGGTTTTTGCAGTTTTCAGTTTAGGTTTTTTGGTTGTGTTTGCAGTAAATCTAAGTTTGAATTTACCTTCCTCCTCTATAAGTCTGCACTTTGGGTCCTATCTTGCTTGCACGCAGCTGTCACATGACAGTTATGAGTTCAGGGATGAGCTGAGCTGTATTTAAAATAAACAAGGGATGAAGTGGGGCATTAAATATTTATGTGCTTATTGTGTATAATTATAGATTTTATAAACAAACAGTTTTGGAAAGGTGTATAGTTAAGTAATCAAAGATCAATGGATATCTGTATATATTGATGTAAGTGGCACAGATATTGAGTCATGTCTGTTTATATTGTTTGTGTCATGCTTCGTTGTTTAACACATTTCTGCCATAAAGCAGCTCCACTGCCTTCAGTTCTCAGAGACAGTGACGCTGCAGCTGTTGTGGCCGCTGCAATAACCTGTGTCTATTTTAACATCTGTTTTAACATCTCTGTTTGCTTTGTGGATTTTTCTAAACTCTATTTAGTCGTGTTGTGTCCTACAGAAATAAACATTTAAAGATTAATTTGTCTTATTCTCATTGTTTCAACATGTATGATGAAAAGCAGGTTGGATTTAAGATGATGTGCTAAAACAGATAAAAAGAAACATACATTATATCATCACCAGCTCACATGAAAAAAATCATCAACATCACATTTATACGGTTAGTTACATCTGAATATATAAAATCAAGTCACGCAATGTGGAAAAAAAAATAATGTTGCCCTCAGATGTGATCAGAGCCGACCCAGTGCAGCACAGAGCCTGTTACTGCCTTGTTTCCAGCATAAACGTCACTATAAACATCTACAAACATTTGATATTTTGTCTTTGTACAATCTTCACACCACCAAAAAACAAACAAAACAAAAACACACACATTTAAAAATAGCAGCACAACAAGTGATTAAAAATGTGTCAAAGTTATATGCATCAAACACCTGAAGTGGTTTTGGTGGCCAAGTTCATGCAGATAAGGAAACTGGTTCTTATTTGTCATCATAATTACCTGATACTAAACTCAAACAATACAACAACTGTACAGACAGTTCAGCTATTATTATCATACTGTAAACTCATGCAGGTAGATTTAACAAGATGCTGCCATCTACTGGCTGATCTGCACTAATGCTATTTGTTAGAAATCAGATTTTTGACAGGTGTGATGACGTCACTGAAACCTCAGGTGAGAATGTGGGTGTGACACAGGATCCAAGGATGGACACGTCAGCTTTGCCGTTTTAGCAGTGCTTTTATTGACAGTAGTGATTAGTACGGTTTCGGGCTTCTGTCCATGAGAAAGGCACTACTCTGACTGTCACTCTCCCGCTGTTCTATCTCAGAATGTGATGAAAGATATCGATGTTGGTCTGAAGCCCTGAATTCAACAGTTTTCTCTGTTGTTTAAGTTGTTGTTTTTCCCTCCGTTGGTTCCCAGCACCAACTTACTGAACAGCATCAAAACGGGAAACTTCAAATCTGGTTTATCATCAGGATGTTATGTGTTTCTATTCACAGTCTGAGATGAGATGCTAACAGTCATGAACCTGAGCGAGGTCCAGAAAGTCTTCATCAAGAACTTGTGGTTTTGCGTGAGGAAGTCCTCCTCTGTTTAAAAATGAAAGAAAATTGAAAGATTCACTGAGTTATACTGAATATGACAAGTTTAAGAAACTTTTAAACTGTGACAGAGCAAATGATTCTGACACATACTGTAAAAATCTGTTAAATGTTCTGATATTTTTACATTTACAGCTCTTACAAGAAAATCACAGACTTACGTGTTCTGTACAATTCTGATAAAACATAAATCCCCACGGGAACACAGAGATACAGATGAATACAGTCATGACGATTCTTCCCTGGCCTACAAAGACAATCCACAGTTACAAACACAGTAAAAACATAATTCAGTGTTAATGATGTAAATGAGCACATTTTAAAGACAATAAGTGGAATTAGGTAATAACCAGTATTACTCTGAGAGGTGAGCACCAGACTTTATTTACATGTTTCATTTAATTTATCTCCACTTACAGTCTGGTGACCTCCAGCTTACATCGGGCCTTTTGCCCCAGGAAGACTCGAGGCCCCAAAACCCAGAACTGGATAAAACTGATATTTGACATTTTGAAGCAGAACCTCAGTATGTTTACCTGAAAGAGCTGCAGGTTTATGGGAGGATTTTACTTTGTTGTTTTCCAGATTTTCAAAGATGATCTAAGATGAAAACTGTTTGTATTGTTAGCCTGATGTTTCATTACCTCCCTACCATTACCAGTGTTGGGAAGGTTACTCCGAACCGTAGTAAAGGGACCTCTGGCTAATACGTCGGGTTCTGTGTCGGGCTCGTTGCCAAAAAATAGCTTTACTTTGTTGTCTGGGTCAACTTTGCTAGCGAGAGACAGAGAGAGGCGTTGAAAGGCTGCTCCAACGGAACTTATTGTTTCGGAGGAAAACACGAACACGGTGTACAGTCGAGTCTTAATAGCTTACTTACAACTGGGCTCGTCAGGCAGTCTTCTTGGCTGCAGTGGTTATTATTATATTTACATGCTTCCAGCTCCCGTTTTTGCTCGATGACTGCTCGTACTTTTCTACTTCCTTTTTCTCCCTCCTCGCGCTCAAAGACACATAACAGGTATGGCGGTCCATTCTCCCTGCAACACGGACTACACTGTCTATGAGGCTACATTCTTTAGGGCTATGCCTGTAGCATTCTGTAGCTTAGCACAACAACAACAACAACAAAAAGGCGCTCTCTCACCCAGGAAACACACAGGAACATAGCTGTCAAACAAAACTCAAACAGTCCTGACCCACGACAATATGAAACAGGAAAATACCGCCGTGTAATCCATTTATTTCAACAAAGTAACTGTATTCTAAATACCACCTTTTTAAATGGTAACTGTAACGGAATACATTTACTCATATTTTGTATTTTAAATACGTAACGGCGGTACATGTATTCCATTACTCCCCAACACTGACCATTACCTTTCATTAAGCCAACACTACACAGACTCAGTTTCACTTCTATAGAACGAGCCTAGTCTTGGACTCCTTTTAGTCTGAGACTGAACGAAATCCATTTCTAGAAAACTGTGTTTTCTGTTCTGGTAAATTAACCCAGTTCTCAGATTTGGCCCATATCTCCTGACTGTACTGTGTATAAGCAATACAATGAAAGAATGATTTTGTAAACTGTAAAGACTTTATTTTTACGTCTGGTCTCGTCATTCAGATTTGGTGGTTGGAGATTTCCAGGTTGCTGAGTTGTTTCATTCTTCTCAGGCTTTGATTCTAAAATAAAGTAAAATAAAATATTGTTTAATAAATTGTTTTATTAACTTAAAATTGATGTAATGTAGCAGTGAATTAAGCTGCACAGCTCTGTACACAGTTTTATTGCTACCAAGTGGAAACTGAACACTGAAACAAAACTGAAACATGAAACCAACAATGAAGAACCAAAAAACAAACAAACTGTTGTGATGAGAGAAACAGTTTGTAGCTCTTCAGTGTTGGTTTCATCACATGTCCTGATGAAGCTGCTCAGTAACAGTGTCACTGAGGTTGGACACTGTGGATTTCTGTGGTCGACTCAGACTCTGAGGCCTCCTTCAGGGATGTTACCTGGACCAGCAGCTCCATGAAGAATTAGCCTCACGTGTGTGTAAGCCACAAAGACTCTTGTGTTAAAAAGTCCAACTTAAAGCAGAAATAATCATGTTTACAGTCTTCTACATGAACCAGTTGTCATGGTCCTGGGTCGGTGACCCAGTGCTTTTAGTTTGTTATCATTTTCTAGATGATGATGATGATTGTTTAGGTTCTATGTGTTATATTCGGTCTGCCTCTGAGTCTGCGTCTGTATCTGTCTGTCTATGGTGTCACCCCATCTGTTTGTGAATCTGTCTGTTTAGTTCAATGTCTTGTCTGGTTCCATGTGTCTGAGTTTCCTGTTTTATTGTGAAGGTCTGTGTCATATGTGAGTGTGCTCAGTTTACGTTTCCCCTGTCCCGTCAGCTCAGATTCCTCCCAGCTGTGTTGCCCTCCTGTCTCTCATCCCCTGATTACTGGTGTGTGTATTTAAGCCCTGTGTGTTCACCTGCCTGTTGCCAGTTCGTCTGTATTGCTCAGTGTTCCCACGGTGGCCTGTCCCACGGTGGCCTGTCCCACGGTGGCCTGTCCCACGGTGGCCTGTTCCTCGTCGGCCTGTTCCTCGTCTGCGTCTCTCTGCTTCTCATCCCATTGTCGTATGCTCCCAGGTCTGTTATTTTTTAGTTCTCCCAGTTTAGGTGTCTTCAGTTATTTGTTATGCCCCACTGTTTATTTGCCACTACACCTCTGTAAATAAAACTCACCGGCATCTCATCCACTGCCTGCATCTTGGGTCCTTCTAACTCCACATGGCTCGCCTCGGCAGCCGTGACACCAGTGTTGGTCTCCATGGATACTTTTACCATCATATCATTTCTGTGGTTTGTTTCTTACAGGTCTGTTACTGTACTCAGTACTAATTAGCAGGTGTGTGTCTGTGTGATGCAGTTTATGGATGTAAGTTTCTAACTACACAGTTTTTCTGGTCATTTTTGTCCGGAATCGGAAACTTCATCAATCAAACAGGATATTTATAAAGACACAGTTTTTATGAAGGGGGAAACTATCTTAAGAGAGCCATTTTTCTTTTTCTCTCTTCAAAAAATGAAATGTTAGGTTTATAAACACCAATGTCAGGATCCAACCTTGATCCAGTTTAACAGCTCACAGTGATCACATGTGTATAAATGAATCATCTTACCAGAGACGGTGACTCTGCAGCTGCTGTAGCCGCGGCCATAACCTGTGTCCACCTCACACAGGTACAGACCCGAGTCCTCAGTCCTGAGTCTGGACAGCTGGAGTCTGATTCGTCCTTCTCTGAGGGCGTCTTTGTCACTCTGGACTCGTCCTGAAAACTCTTCATCCTGAAACTCTGAGAACTCGACACCACCACGAAGAAAATACAGAGTTGAGTATGTTTGATCAGTATTCAGGTAACAGGAGATCTTCAGTGCTGAGATGGACGTGTCTGGTTTGGTGGTGAACGTCCACTCCAGTGTGATGTTGTGGTTCTCCTCTGCCTGATAGGAGCTCTGTGTCACATCCACTACAAATGATCCTGTTGAGGAGACAGAGGAGCAGACACACTCACAACTTTATACAACATCAGACAGTAAAACACAGGAATAAACGAAGCATCATTTCTGTTATAATCCAAAGAGCTTCAAGGCCCCCACACCACAGCCTGCTATATTCATTCATTCATAACTCCACAATCTGGTCCTGGTGGTTCTGGTTCATCCTAAAGATTTGAGAAGTTTCCAACAATCATGATGCCTAGAATCACATTTTCTCGACTCATTTGTTTACACAAAACAACAAAAAGTAAACAGTACAAAATATAAATAATCATAATTCATATACCCTGATCTGTGCCTGCTCTGATCATAGATGAGTTTAAATGCTCAGCAGTTTTTGCTCACCTCTGCAGAGGACGAGTGTTAGAAGCAGCACAGCAGCAGAGAAGGCCGAGGGTCTGTGTGTGAAGATCACACTGATCTCCTGAAGAGCCATCACTCATTACTCTGAAAATCAACAAGCAAAACAAGCTTCCTGTTACTCTCTGCATCTCACAGCAAGCAGCCCAGCAGACTAATATAACATCATGTGTTTTATTCTTTAATGTTACTGTTTCTGATTCTTTAACAACATTAAAGAAATCTTACCTCTCTTCGAGGATTTCAAGTTCAGAGCTTCTCTGTGATGTGTTTCTTCATCTGTCTACTCTGAACAACATCTCCAGACTGCAGATCCTGCACTGTTGATCAGTGATTTCCTTCACTCTGTAACATCAACAGGAAAACAGGTTCAGTCCCAGTGAAGTCACATTCAAGAAGCTGTTTCAGTGTTGAGCAATTATGCATTTTTTAAAAATAGTTACTATGAAACTTTAGATCGTCACTTATTAAATAACAGAGTAATGATTTTAGATATATTCTGGTCGGGCTTGTACTGGGACAAAAAAAAAATCAGCCTGGAGGCTTTGGTCCAAGCAGGTCACCATTATTAGTCTAAATAAATAAATAAATAATATATCTAATTATTAATATCTAATTAAAAACTGCCTCTGCTTTCAATGAGAAGTGATGCCATCCTCACTATAACCCATCACTAACATGCTGTAAAAAGAAAAGCAACTTTTTAATTTGGATGATAAATATACTAATTAATATAAATATATATATATATATATATATATATATATATTTTTTTTTTTTTTTTTTTTTTTTTTTTTCCTTTTTGCCTTCCTGAGACACAAAAAGACTCCACACCAATAGATGCTATGAGACAGTGTGTGTTTGTTTAGCCTGTATTATTAATAAATATAAAATCCAGAAAGCTACACAACACGGTGTGGTTCATTTATAAACACAAAACTAACTTCGCTTTCACTGGTTTTTGTTAGAAAAAAATCAAATTGTTGCTTAAATTTGCACAAAATGTCAGAAATCTGTCATGAACTAAAATTCTAACCTACTTTTTTCACGAGTTGTTCGGTTAACCCTCTGAGGTCCAAAATGTTATCGGCCATTTTGACTACTTTTGATTTTACATTCGTATTTTACTTTGTGGCGGTTTGTGATATGGGCAATATGGGCCGCTGCCGTCACTCCCAAAACTTTCCCCTCTTCCTAAACAACCAAATCACTTTAATGTGGGTCATAAAGATGATACAAGAGCCATATATTTTATGAGGTGGTACTCATTGTGAAAAGTTTAAGAAGCACTGCACTATGCAATACATTCAATTTTAGAATTTATATTCAGTGTTAACTGTAGCTAAGCTCAACGTGGTAATGCGCTTTAAGCTAATGCTAATCTTATATTAATAAACTACACTGTCATATGCAAAAAGGTGGCACTAGGGGTGGCAAGAGATGCCACCCTTCTAGATCCGCCCCTGTGCAGAACAAACCTGATGACTTGTTGATGAATGTAACCATAATTGTCTTAACTAAAAAAGCTAAAATAAAATTGTGTAACTGATGATTGTCACAATTCAGCACAGACAGGTCCATACTCAGTTAAAGCTTAGAATTATGTTTCATAAATTCAGTAAACCTGCTTCATCTTCTGTCGTTTCAGACAGCTGGGCTCCTGAGTTTGTGTCAATGAGTCTTTTTTAATGTAGCTGTCATGACAGAAAGAAAATCTGAAAAAAAAACAACCTTGCTGCTGCAGTCAGCTGTGTTGTATCTCTATGTGGCAAATACAATAAAGAAAAGTGTTTAATGGTGAATAATGAAACACTCACCAGGAACATCAATCAGCTCATACACCACTAAACACCAGCATCCAAAATAATTAGGTTGCACTTCTTTTTCTAAAGAAGCATCAGATACGATGTTCACTTATTTGAATGATGATCGTGAGATTAGTCAGCAGGGTTAGAGTTATGTTATGATCTTTTATTTTGAAATTACAATCCTCCATATCAGTGTAACTTAAGCACATAACTGAAACTGAAAGCTCAGAGTTTCTTTTAAGTCACCTTAATGAGACAAAGTCCTGCAGGTCTCTGCATGATTCCAAGAACAGTTCTTTATAAACATAAGTATAGAAAACAAAACAACCCCCCCCCCACCAAATAAATAAAAAGAGGTCTTACCACAGATAAAGAGCCCATATTCCGACACAGTGATCCAAACTGTTGTTGTCAAAGTGAAATGTGTCTCTGGAGCCGAGCAGGTAACAAACTGAAACAAGGATTAACGAGTCACTGCGGGTTTCTAACATTCCATGATCTATTTATCAGGTAAACACTGAGCATGAGGGAGGCAGGAACGGCTGACCTTGATTGCATCACAGCAAACACATTAATGTGTCTTCACTTTCTCAACCACACAAACACCACTTTAATGCATCATGATTTTGCAGTATTTTATATATTGTATTTTTGTCATTCTCCAGGTCTGACTTGCCATTTCTGTCTTTCTGTCCTCCTCAAGCTCTCCCTCTCTCCCTTCACTATCTGTGTGTCTTTGTGTGTGCACATTCCGGTGTTCTCGTCTTTGTGCAGTGAGGACTTTGAGCTTCAGTTTCGGGGCTGCACGTTCCTGCCTGGTTAAGAGACAATATTCAGGAGAGTATCTAAGTTGTAGTCAGCGCTGGGTTGTTGTATAACAAACAGACAGTCTTGTTATGTGAGAATTACTTACCTGGGGATGGGCGTCCAGGTACACACCGGCTCACTCCTTGGCGGCCGCTTGTCGGGGCCTGGAGCCTGGGGCTCGCTCGGGCCACTTCGGAGGTGGGGTGCCCCCGGCCTCTCGGCCGGGGGCTCGGTCACTCAGGCACGGCTGGCTGCCGGCGGAGCTCACGGGCGCGTCACTGCAACTCCCCCTGGCTTCTGCTCCGCGGCTGCTGAGTGAGCCCTCATCTGGGACTCTCCTCAGCTCTTTCTGGGACAGTGGCGCGGCTGCCCCTCTGTTGGTCTTCCTTGGTCTCTTGTGTTCTGGGGGCCTCTGGATGTCTGGAGTTTTGATCTCCTCCATACCTGCTTCATGCCCTGGAGGACGGGGCTGTGGCCCCCCCACACCCTCTAGCAGATCATTACATGAAGGAACCTTTTAAAAACAAGCGCGTCCATGCTCACAGGTGTACACACGGGTGATCACACACACAAACTACACCCTTTTTGGCTCCTACCTCAAAGCACACTGTGTTCTGTTGATCTTATGTGCTGCACAATAATGTTTAACATTTAGTATTTACTGTCATATTCCCATATATCATTGTGATGTTGTTTATTCTATTACTCTTGTTCTCTTCTGCTTGTTTTCTTTTTTCTTTCTCAACAGGTGATCCAGGTGATCGATAGATGCATTTTCTTTTTCTTTTTTTGTTTTTTCTGCCCGTTCTGTTGGTTTTTGTTTTTTGCCCTTCTCCCCCGTCCCTCTTCTCAGCTGTTTCTCTTTCCCTCTTTCTTTCTCCCTTTCTTTCCCCCAGTCAAGTCTGTCCCGTATTCAGCAAGTGAAAATAAAATAAACAATAAAAGGTGAATCAAATAGACCATTATGGCAAGGCTGGGATGGTCAATTTGGTAAAGTAAATCCGTTGGGCATCTTTCTTTGCCTTTAGACAACAATTCTGATGGAAAAAGAGCCAAACGGGACAGGCCAAAAAAAAAAAAAAAAAAAAAGAGAATTACTTACCTGTGTTCTCCTGTGGAGTGGAGATGGAGAAAGCTCAGAGACTCTTTGTAAATTGGAGGAGCTGTGGATGGAGTGTTTTTGAGAGAGCTGGGATTACACTGCTGTGAATGTCAAATTTTTGGAACGGTTGTTTTTGCACCGATTTCACAGTAAATAATTCACTGTCTCTGCTAAAGAAGTCCTGCAATTGAGTCCTGCTTTTCTGCAAAGTGGCAAACCCTTTAGTGCGCTTATCTGTTTATTGTGACTGAAGCCAGACAAACGACACAAAGTCATCTTAAACATCACACCACTGCAACAAGAATGGACTGATGTTTGCATAGGTGACATTACTATCATTGCTTTTAGCTCACAGACACATACTCAGTAGCACATGTTCATTATGCAACACTACTTGTCTCTCAGTGACTCAATACTTCTGACCAGAGCTAATCAACTGGCACAGCAGTCTCAGTCATGGTGGACATTGTTAGTCACACTCAATATCACACAAACGGGTACAATTCACATTACAAATGAACAAAAAGTGTTATAACCAGTGTTGGGTAAGTTACTTTAAAATAGTAACTTAGTTACATTACTAGTTACTTCTCTCAAAAGTAACCCAGTTACTTCAAGTTACTCGTTACTTTCAAAGTACCTAGTTACTAGGGAAAGTAACTTTGGTTTTACTCAGAATTCTCTTGTTAATGTGTTGCTTCCATAACTTTGCCAGTCTTCTAGCTTGCTTACTTGCCACAAGTGCACTGTGCCACCTACCAATAGAAAGGAAAAGATAATGTGCATATTTCCACGAGAGAAATCCCACGCCTGGACCGTCATTGACTGCTGCCATGATTCTAGCCTACGTCACAGCGTCATGTGCGCCTTTTACATCCAACACAAAAACTGCAGTCGTGGTGCTTTCGATTGTACTCAGAACTCGGAAATTCTGCCTTCTGAATAGGAAGATGTAGGCAACACCAGACTGCAGATGAGCTGCATACAGGGCTGGACTGGGACAGAAAATTGGCCCGGACATTTTGACTAGAGACCGGCCCACCATTATAGGAATAATCATAAAGCCTTTGAATGAAAACAAACGCTGTTGTGACAGTGATGTACACTGTTTTGATGGTATATATGCATCAATCCATCAATCGTTTGTTGTAAGATTCAGATAATTATTTTTTAAAAGCTAGACATTTTAAATGAGAATAAGATAGAAAAGTATTTCTTTGTGCCCACCTCTCCCTGTAAATGCCCTACCTGCCCCCCTGGCAAAACTTTGCTAGATCCGTACCTGCACAGTTACCAGCTGTCAGCTACATAAAAAAGGATCCTGGTGTTATTTGTCTCTCAGAAACAGTTCATAACTTCCCTTCAACTCATTCATGTCACCTAAAAGGTAAACCTGTTTCTCCATCACCTGTTCAGCTCTGATTCAGTAAGGACATCTCCTAGTTTCATCTTCATGTTTCCCTCTCACCAGATATACAAACCGATATCATGACCAGCAGCTTTTTTACAGCTGTGGCTCCAGCAAACATCAGCTGATACTAGAAATTAATATTAAATAAATTCTAACAACAGCTGATCAAGCTTAAACGTGCTGCTGTTGTTTAGCGCGACATCCGCTGGTTTCCTCTTTCGGCGCAAAGTGGGCGATAAACAAACAAGAGAGCCGATCAGCTGATCATTGATCAGTTTCATGATTGAAGTAGAAACGGGAGAGGGAGGGGGGAGAATGAGAGAAGAAGAGGCAGCTGTGCAGCAAAGACACAGAATAACTCCAGCTTTGTGTCTTTTTCATTGTAGCTGAATTACGGGACAAACTGTTCCTTTTCACCTCAATAAGAAACGCGTAATATTTTCTCTGAATACCAGACGGGACGGTTGACAACTCTAATAACTTATGAACAAAATAAAGTTCAACATCATTAACTTCATAGCACCCACCCAGCTGTATAGAAACTCCGTCATGCTAGCTAGCACGCAGTACGGAAAAAGTCAGCATAACCAAAATAAACTCCACCTAAACTTGGTTTATATCTGACCCAGAAAGACTGCAGGTCATAACTTCTTACCTGAAGTTCAGTTCACACTTGGACCGGCCGCCTCGGGTCTCTTTTCCTTCTGCGTCCCCTTTCTCCAGCCCGAGAACGTGTTGCTTTCTCTCATCCACCTGCTGGCCTCCACCACTTGCTAATGTTACTGAATCTGTGGAAGCTCCGCGATAGCCACCACACGTAGTAACGAGTAACGAGCCTATCTAAATCCCAGTAACGACTAACGTGTTCCTGATTTTGGCATAATAACTAGTTACCGTGCTCGTTACCACATTAATAACGTAGTTACTGTAACGCGTTACTTAATAACGCGTTAGTCCCAACACTGGTTATAACACTGTAACTCTACAAATGAACGCCAGCGTGAACCATGATTCTAGTGCCCTCTGCCCTTCAGCACTACAAGATTTTCCTTTGAAAGTAGAAAAAGTGAGCTCTCTGGCTCCGATTGAGTGCAGAACAAAGCTGATTAGTCTAAACCTCAAAATCAACCAAACACCTCCAAAATTAGTTTATACTTACTTTTTTTTTAAAAGAAGCATTAATTAAAACTGTTCAGTTATTTAATTGATCATCTTTACCTAAGATTTGATTGGTCAGTAAGGTTAGGTTATGACCTTTGATTTTGAAGCTAACTTAATACTGAAAGTACATGTCATGGTCTGTGTGTAGGCAGGCAGGATAAAAAGGACCCAAGTGCAGGACTTGTGGAGGCAGAAAAATACAGAGGCAAACACACGGGGAACAAGGACCAGAAGGGGAACACAGCTGATACAAATTAACTGAAGGGACCAGGTGGACGCAAAAGAGGAAACATCAACATAAGACACACACCTTCAAAGTAAAACAGGAAATTCATTGACAAAACTCAAAGGCACCAAACTCATATTAAGCACTAAAGAATAACAAACCACAAAAATAATACAACACTGGGTCACAGACAGTTCAGAGCTTCAAGTCAAGTCTTGCCCCAAGAACAGTTCTTTACAAACATAGATGCAGGTTCTTGTCTGTCGAGTTCTCTGACACCAAAACAAACAAACAAACAAATAAAAAGAAGACTTAGCACAGATGAAGACCCCAGACTCTCACACAGTGATCCAAACTGTCGATGTCAAAGTGAAATGAGTCACTGGAGCCAAACAGGTAACAAATTGAGACAAGAATTAATGTGTCACTCCAAACCAGAAACTCTTGTCTGATCAGTTTCTAAAGGTCATTGCTGCACATTTAATGGTGTATATATCAGTAAACAGTGAGCACTACAAACACAGGGACAGCTTCACAAAGAGGAGCTCAAAATGGTTTCAGCAGAAAAGCATTAAAACTTAGATATGATTCTTGCTAGTGTGCTGTGTAAGGTCAAGATTTAGAAAGTAGGGTACCAAGATTTAAAATATATTTTAAAAAAAGACCCCTTTGACCTCTGACTTTTACCTAAAGTCAACAGATTAACCTGTAACTCAAAGTAATGATAAGTCTAGTCTCGGTCATTATTTATAAGTTCACTATAGAATAATGATAGAAGAAAAAGACAATCACTGATTATGATACACATGATGTCCAACATGATGTATGTACTGACATACTGTCACAGCTGGACTCACACATTAAAGAGCAACGAGAGACGGGAAGAGGCTCAAACTCAGGAAACAACTATTTATTTACAATAACAGAAACATCTGTTTATGAATTAATCAGCCGTCTGATTCAGCTGAAAGACAAACTTCAGCTCTCAGACTGAAGTTATTTGTTGGTGAGTGGGTCCTCATCCTCAGTATATTAGGAAGACACTGTTACCTTAAAACAATCTAGAGCATAAAATATAAACAATCAAAGTGCTGATGTGTGAGATGATGGACGCAGATGTTAGTTCATGAGAGCGCTGCCCTCTACTGGCTGATGTGCAGTAATACTGCTCTCGTCCTTCCTTCTACTCCCACATTTAAACTGTGAGCAGCTCTGACTGACAACATGCTGTCACACTGAAAACTTCACATCTGCTTCTTCCTCCTCAACAATTCATCTTTACAGTCTGATCTGCAGCTTCAAGGACCTCTCTGCTCCTGACTCTGTGCTGCTTTCATTCACATTTAGACCTTCTTCCTGCAGTTATTACAGAGTGACAGGAGGGGGCGCCAAATGTGACTGCAGGTGTTAGTTGGTGCTGAAAGTGCTGATATGTTTGCGCTGTAACAGTTTGTCAAACTTGCTTGTTAACTTTATGCTGATCAGTGTTGTATCATCAGTAATCAGTGATCAGTAACTAATTACTGATTACTTCCCCTAAAAAGTAATCCCATTACTTTACTGATTACTCTTTTTCGAAATTAATTAGTTACTTTGTTACTTTTTTAAAACATGATTTACAACCTAAATATGTGATAAAGCAATAAATCATTCAACCCAAATCTACTATGTAATCAAATGGAAAAAGTCAGTTTTTAAATTTTGTTTTATTAGTTTTAATATTTTAACTTTCAAGTTCAAGTTCAAGTTGGCTTTATTGTCACTTCAACCATATACATTTAGTTCACAGTGAAACGAAACAACGTTCCTCCAGGACCAAAGTGCTACATGCAACATAAATTTACAACATAAGTTAACACTAAACTAGCTAACTAAGAGGCCTAGTTAGCTGGCTAGCAGAGACAAGACAGACTGACCTAACATAAATTACAACATAAATTAACAAAAAAAAAACTAACTATCTAACTATCTAAGGAAGACTAGGAAGTAAAGAAGTTAGTGCAAAAAGACCAGTAATAATATTGTGCAAAAGAGCATTTACAGGTTGGTGTATACGATAGTTTGATGGTGTAGGTCGGTGTGGGTCGGTGTGTTTGCGCTTGTGTTGATTAGTCAGTTTAGACTCAATGCTTGAGGTAGTTAAGTTAAGCTGAGTGATAATGTTGTGTGTGTGTGTATATGTGTGTGTGCGCGTGTGTGTGTTTATCAGTCCAGTCCCTTTTTGTTGAGGAGACGGATGGCTTGTGGAAAAAAGCTGTTGCACATCTGGATGTGTGTGCCCGAATGCTTCGGTACCTTTTTCCAGATGGTAGGAGTGTGAATGCATAAAACAAAAATTAAAGTATATGCAACATTCTCTGACTGGAAGAAATTAGTTTAACATTTAATCCTATTTTATGCACATTTCTGCACATAAAATAAAATAGGTTTTTGTGTTTACAGTCAGTCTTTCAAATAGATGCAAGTGAAACACAGCAGAAAATAAATAAAATCCAAGACTCAGCAGTCCGGTTGTTCTATTTTCACCTGTATAGCAGGAGTAGGGCAGGTTTTAGTAACGCAGTAATGCAGCGTGCTTATGGGAAAGTAATGGTAATCTAATTACCTTTTTTGCAATAGTAATCCCTTACTTTAGTTGTTACTTGAAAAAAAAAATTGGATTACAACTAACATGTAGTTTAATTGTGGATCATCAGCGGTGATTCTGAAAGGTCATAAATGTGAGTGTAGACAGACAGGATGACAGCAGTGCCGTTGCAGATGTGGCACCCCTGTGAGGGAATGACCACATTAATGTTATTTTGTGTAAAACACTCATGTAACGGGACATTTTTCATTGCTATATGTATTTATTTTCAGTTCTTTAAGAGGATAGAAAATCCATGTAATAGGGATTCATTTTATGTTAGAAAGCAGTGAGGGCGGAACTTTGGTGCTTGCTCCGGGGTTTGGGGGTGCAGTAAGTGGAGCCCACCTTCCGCTGCTTCCTCAGACACGTTCTGGAGGAAAGCAGAGACGCATCGTGTCTTCCTTACTCCGCTCTTCACCTGCTTTTACAGGTCGGTAAATGGTGCTCGCACCGAAAATGTTGTTTATTGTTACCATGGTTACCCACGTTAACGTGAATGAGAGAGTTAAGGCGGTCCGCCCGAGTTAATTACATGTAAACGCGGGAGAAAACCAGAGGAGTGTCCCGTGCGACCGCACCGCGAGCCCGCTCGTTAGGTGGAGCGCTCGTGAAGCAGAGTCAGTGCGCTCCTATGCTCTGTGCAAACGTGTTGTAATGCTCCAATCGAATCAGTTCTGTGAGATGTGAATGTTAATAGTTATGTTGAAAGTGACTGAGTAGATTAGCTAGTGTAACACAAGCACTCTGAGCAACTCTGTGTAGCTAACAGAGGCATTCACGGGTTAATTAAACAAGCTGTGTTTCATGATGCACTAAATAGTGATTTTGCCAGTAAATTACTGGAGGGAACAAATGTAATGTATTTACCAATGCTGTTATTGAATATAACTGTTTAGCCAGTAAGACACTGCAGAAGACAATGTGATGTGTTTATGGATATGATAAAAGAATGTAGTTGTTATGGAAAGAAGTGTGAACTTAAGAAACTGAACCAGTTAAAAAGAGTATATTTCACTGATGTTGTGAAATAAGTGAATGTAATTGATGTGAATGAGGAACCAGCTGAACAGTATATTGAAAGCTCATGTTTAGTGTTTTATAGCATTTATTTGTGTGAAATAAATCAGACTCAGACACGTTCTGGAGGAAAGCAGAGACGCATCGTGTCTTCCTTACTCCGCTCTTCACCTGCTTTTACAGGTAACTTATTGTCATCGTGGTCTTCATCCTTGGGACCCGTAACACAGAGCTTTCCACAGATTATTAGAGCAGCAGCACAATAATTCGTTTATATGTATTTGTATGTATTTAAGCTTGAGCCAGCCAAAGAAAACAAAAACAACTTTAATGTGTGTGACTGGTGCACAGTGGCTGTGGATTCATGCTCAGAGTTAGGTTACATCAAGTGTAGCAGAGATTCATATGAATTTTAACTGGTGATCCTGAGATCCATTGACTGAACTTCACTTTTGTACCAACTACATACTGTCTAACATAAAGACAGTATAAACGTTGTACTGTCTGCATAAAGGATGAAAAATGAGCCAGGACAATTCATCAAACATCTGCTGACATCTGGTTGAATTAAGTTGTGTAAATCCACAAAGAGCAGCAGGTCGGATGATCACAGCCTGTACATGACGAAAATCTACTGAAGCTCTCAGCAGTAATTATTCTGAGTCCTGATTTGTTTGCCCACTGAGCCACTACAACCAATTTTAGGGTTCCTCCACCTGCTGAATCCACTTTAACCCCTGACTGTAATAATTTTCCTGTTTAGAGGCAAAATCACCGTCTACAATGTAGACAACAGAAATATGTCAGAGCTAGTACTTTCTCACTTTTACTTGAGTAAAGAAGTTAAGTCAGTACTTCAATTTTTACTAAAGCAGTGGTTCTCAAACTTTTCACAATGAGTACCACCTCATAAAATATATGGCTCTTGAAGTACCCTTATGACCGTCATTAAAGTACGGTAGTATAGGCCTATTTAACACCACATACAGTTTACATGAGACAATTTCATTTCTTATATGAACGTTTTTCTTGTTTTAACTGTCATAAACAGGATGTGACAAATGATAATAATAACAACTGTACTGCATTAAAACATTCACAACAGGGGGTTATCCGGTCTTTAAGTGATGACATGATGAAAGCTGCTTCCAAACTACTCTGCATTTATTAAGGCAGTTGTGTTTCTAACATGTTTTAATGCTTTGTATCTTGTTCTATTTAATTTGAACAAGCCCCTGAAAAAAGTCAGTGATCACTGTCAGCCTTTCTCTTGTTTTTATCATCACTTTTCATTTTAAAGTTCAGTTTTTAAAACCTTACAATGTAACTACAGCGCAGCCCATGCAGCATTATGTTATTATATATATTATATTATACGTATAAATGACTAACCACATATTGCAGTTGTTCTCCTGACTGAAGTTTAGTCCGTTTACAGCATCCTGCCATGTGACTGTATTTGTTCCTAACCACCGGGAAGGCCTAAGGAAACAAGCCCTCCAGCGCTCTGTAGGTTTTGGTTTTTATGAAAAAAAATAAGCTTTTTTTTTCAATCTTCTAAAGCTGTTTAACTTCTAGAGAGAATCGCAGCAACTACATGATGAAGCTTTCAACTCCAAGACAAACTAAGACAGTTTTCGTGTAGTATGAGTATGAGGGTGTGACACAGGCCCTGTGTATTTTTTACATTGCAGTATTTTAAATATTTTATAATATTTCTGAGTATTCCATCATATTATGCTTTACTTATGTTAAGATTATAAAGCTGAAACAATGATTAGAAACGTTTCTGTTAGCAGCACCCAGCAGTTTATCTTCTAACCTTTTCTTGTTTCCCAGCGTCAGAAACAATTAAAATGCTGATTCTTTAAATGTCATCACAAGAGTTTATTAAGCATGAAACATGAAGCTCCATCCTGTTAATGCTGTTTGTGTTTTACTTGAAATGATCCTGTTTTTATTTTAACCTCTCAGTATATTTATAATTCAAATGAGTTGAAGGATAACAATATTGGACTGAAGCCCTGAATTTAAATCTTTTCTCTGTTGTTTGTGTTCTTTTTTATTCTCTCCAATGGTTCTCAGCGCCAACTTACTGAACAGCATCAAACTGAAAATCTTAAATTTCGTTTTTCCTCATGATGTTATAAGTAGTTTCTATTCACAGTCCGAGATCTGCGGCTCCCAGCTGATGTTGTCATCATGAATCTGAACTAGAAGGTTCACCTGCTGAGAGCTTCTTCCTCATTAACTTCCTGGTTTTGTATGAGGAGGTCTGTTTTCTGTTTAAAATGAAAGACAATTCAAAGATTCACTGAGTTATACTGAACACGACAAGTTTAAGAAACTTTAAACTGTGACAGAGCAAATGATATTCTGACACAAACCATGTGTCAAAAAATGTGTTTTGATCATTTTATATTTACAAAACTTACAAGAAAATCCTGTTTTTCTGACAGACTTACGTGTTCTTTACAATTCTGATAAACAATAAATCCCCATGAGACCAGAGAGATACAGATGTATACAGCCACGACGATTGCTAACCAGAGTACCAGGAAAAATTCTAAGGTACAAAAACAGGAAAAACATAATTCAGTGTTAATGATGTAAACGAGCACATTTTAAAAACAGGAAGTGGAATTGACCATTAAATAAGCAGTATTACTCTGGGAGGTGAACACCAGACTTTATTTACATGTTTCTGATGCACAGAGAATTTAATTTATCACCACTTACAGTCTGGTGACCTCCAGCTTACATCGGGCCTTTTGCCCAATGACAGCCAGGAAAGACTCGAGGCCCCAAAACCCAGAACTGGATAAAACTGATATTTGACATTTTGAAGCAGAACCTCAGTATGTTTACCTGAAAGAGCTGCAGGTTTATGGGAGGATTTTACTTTGTTGTTCATATAGACTCAGTTTCACTTCCATAGAACGAGCCTAGTCTTAGACTCTCTTTAGTCTGAGACTGAACTAAATCCATTTCTAGAAAACTGTGTATTCTGTTCTGGTAAATTAATACAGTGCTCAGATTTGGCCCATATCTCCTGACTGTACTGTGTATAAACAATATAACAAATGAATGATTTTAGTGTTTTTGTAAACTGTAAAGTTATTATTATTTTTTTTAATATATATATATATATATATATATATATATTTACTTATGCCTTTGGTCACATCATCCAAATCTGGCCTCTGGAAATTTCCAGGTTGCTGAGTTGTTTCGGTCTTCCCAGATTTTGATTCTGAAATTAAAAAAATAACATATTTTTTTAAATTTTAGCTCAGGTGGTAGAGCAGGTCACTTACTAATCAAAAGGTCGGTAGTTCGGTCCCAGTTTGCGTGCTAAATATTTTTTTTGTCTGTGATGCATCATCACAGTATGAATGTGTGTGAATGTTAAACACTGTGAACATGTGAGACAGTATAGACCAAAAAGGGCTCGTGTCAATGGGTGAATGTACAAGTTGTGTAAAGCACAATGAAGAACCAAAAAACAAACAAACTGTTGTGATGAGAGAAACAGTTTGTAGCTCTTCAGTGTTGGTTTCATCACATGTCCTGATGAAGCTGCTCAGTAACAGTGTCACTGAGGTTGGACACTGTGGATTTCTGTGGTCGACTCAGACTCTGAGGCCTCCTTCAGGGATGTTACCTGGACCAGCAGCTTCATGAAGAATTAGCCTCACGTGTGTGGAAGCCACAAAGACTCTTGTGTTAAAAAGTCCAACTTACAGCAGAAATAATCATGTTTACAGTCTTCTACATCAACCAGTGTTGGTCTCCATGGATAGTTTCATATCATCTCTGTGTAGACTTCCTATATGTCTGTTACTGTACTCAGCACTAATTAGCAGGTGTGTGTCTGTGTGATGCAGTTTATGGATGTAATTTTCTAACTACACAGTTTTTCTGGTAATTCTATTAAAAATGCTCCAAAAGGAAACATCAGCTCTAGAACAGTGAAGAAGATCCAGTTCATGGACTCAAATCAGTGAAAGTGGGGCTACAGCTGCTGGTGTCTGAAACTCCATCAATCAAACAGGATATTTATAAAGACACTGTTGTTATGAAAGTGGAAACTAAAGATTTGTGTTCATCACTTTGAAACCCTGTAACAATTATACACACCAATTTTATCTCAGGTTTGAACCATGATTGACGTTAACAGCTCACAGTGATCACATGTGTATAAATGAATTGTCTTACCAGAGACGGTGACTCTGCAGCTGTTGTAGCCGCGGCCATAACCTGTGTCCACCTCACACAGGTACAGACCCGAGTCCTCAGTCCTGAGTCTGGACAGCTGGAGTCTGATTCGTCCTTCTCTGAGGGCGTCTTTGTCACTCTGGACTCGTCCTGAAAACTCTTCATCCTCTGAGAACTCGACACCATCAAGCAGATAATACAGAGTTGAGGGTTTCTGATCTTTTTTCATGTAACAGAGGATGTTCAGTGCTGAGATGGACGTGTCTGGTTTGGTGGTGAACGTCCACTCCAGTGTGATGTTGTGGTTCTCCTCTGCCTGATAGGAGCTCTGTGTCACATCCACTACAAATGATCCTGTTGAGGAGACAGAGATGAGCAGACACACAACTTTATACAACATCAGAACTGTAAAACACAGCAATAAACGAAGCATCATTTCTGTTATAATCCAAAGAACTTCAAGGCCCCCACAACACAGCCAGCCATGTTCAGTCGTTCATTCTTTCATAACTCTATATTGTCCTCTTGGTCGTTCTGGCTAGTTTCCAAAAAATTGTGAATTTGAGAACCATTTTTTTTATGTTTAAACAAAACAACCAAAAATGATCATAGATGAGTTTAAATGCTCAGCAGTTTTTGCTCACCTCTGCAGAGGACGAGTGTTAGAAGCAGCACAGCAGCAGAGAAGGCCGAGGGTCTGTGTGTGAAGATCACACTGATCTCCTGAAGAGCCATCACTCATTACTCTGAAAATCAACAAGCAAAACAAGCTTCCTGTTACTCTCTGCATCTCACAGCAAGCAGCCCAGCAGACTAATATAACATCATGTGTTTTATTCTAAATGTTACTGTTTCTGATTCTTTAACAACATTAAAGAAATCTCACCTCAAGGTTCTCTGTGGCGCGTTTCTTCATTTGTCTACTCCGAACATCATCTCCAGACTGCAGATCCTGTACTGTGGATCAATGAGTTCCTCCACTCTGTAACAATAACAGGAAAACAGGTTCAGTTCCAGTGAAATTGTCACGGACCTGTGTCTGAAGGACCCAGGGTCTTTGAATAAGTATGGACGTGTATTTTTTGTGCTGCTGTCCTGCTTCCTAATGTTTGTGTATAGCTGGGTGTGTATGTGGGTGTGGCAGAGCACCTCTTCCTCAGCCCTGGTGGGGTTGTCAGCCAGGAGCCTGGCCACACCTGAGGACGAGAAACGCACACACACCTGAAGTTGATCAAGCCTCGTCTGGGAGCTATTTAATAGTTTGTCCGAGCGTTCCTTGACGCTGGACTGTTGCATGAGACTCCACATTAGTGTTGTTAGTGTCAAGTCCAGTGAGTGTATGCCCACAGTAGTTGAGTGTCCTGATAGCTGCTTCTATCGTTTCTTTCAAAAAGAGCCTGGAAAGCCAGCGAGCACGTGGAGAGCAGACACACGGGAGCGGAGAGCACGAGGCACGGACTTATTGGGGAAGAAGACACGGCACGGGAGTCAGGGGAATGCATCGGGATTGTTTGTGTGAATATTTACTGCACTGTAAATAAACGCACTGTTCACCGCAGCATTTGGATCCTTTGCCCAGACAAACCGTGACAGAAGTCACATTCAAGAAGCTGTTTCAGTGTTTAGCTATTAAGCAGTTTCAAAATAGTTTATATGTAAACAGACCATTAGATCATCACTGATTCAATAACAGAGAATGATGATTTTAAATATTCTGGTCAGGCTTGTACTGGGAGAAAAGATCAGCCTGGACCAAAACGTCCAGGCTGATCCCACAGATGCTGTGAGGCAGTGTGTGTTTGTTTGCAGTGTTTCTCTAAACTTTTCTGTCTGTGCAGGCTTCCAGCTGCTTACCAAAGCACACAGACCTTTTCTGTAGCACACATGCGTTGAATGCTGTAGTGTTGTTGTTGGTATTAATATTGGTGGTGCAGCTGCTGAAATGTCAATTATTGGACATATTTTACTGCATTTACCCAGCATAACTAAGGGAGGATTCAGGGTTACCTGGTCCAGCCCTAACTATATGCTTTAGCAAAAAGGAAAGTTTTAAGCTGAAAATCACATTACAAATGAACAATAACTATGAGACACCAACACATTACTGGAATAAGTGATACTGAACATGAACGTCAGAATGAGGCACGAGTCTTTGGCATAGTGCTTCCTCTTGAATCGTTACTATATTTTCTTCTCTAGCTTTGATTGACAGAGAGCAGAACAAATCTGATGATTTGATGACGAATTTACCCAAACACCTTCAAACTTTAAGGATTATTTCTGAGGAAGCTGAAAAGTCGTGTTAACTGATGATTGACACAGTTCAACACAGACAGGTGCAAACTCAGTTTAATCTATGCAAATTCAACAAATGTGCTTCATCTTCAGTCGTCTCAGACAGCTGGGCTCCTGAGTTTGTATCAAGCAGTCATTCTCAAAGGAGAAACTGAAATGATTCATGTGAGTTTTCCACCCACTGTGTAAACAGCAGACCAATCAGCAACAGTCTGTTGTCAGCTCAGTGTTTAACTCTATTTGACAAATATATTAAAGAAAAGTGTCTGATGGTGGTCCGTGAAACACTCATCAGAAACATCAATCTGCATATTCAGAACAAAACACTAACATCCAAAATAATTAGGTTACATTTATTTTTCTTAAGAAGCAGATACTGTGATACTGTGTTCACTTGTTAAAATGATCATCTTTAACTGAGATTATTCAGCAGGGTTGGGGTTAGGTTATGGCCTTTTATTTTGAAATTAACCTCTTTCCATATCAGTGTAACTTAAGCTCATAACCATAACTGAAAGCTCAGAGTTTCTTTTAAGTCACCTCGATAAGTCCAAAGTCTTTATAAACATAAATACAGCTTTTCTCACTTTGCTGCTACATTTGGAGCTTTGTGGGAGCTTTTAACAACTGACAGAAACATTTATCATCTTGTATGTGCTCACGGTTTGACAGAGAAACAACAGTCTGACTTTATTCGGTAACATGTAGAAAAAAATCCCTTTGTTTTTCCATCACACATTTTTTTTTCATTATTAGTTTCTTGTTTTTTGAGTTCTCCAACTCAAAAAAAAACAAAAAACAAGACTTACCACAGATAAAGACCCCAGACTCCGACACAGTGATCCAAACTGTTGCTGTGAAAGTGAAACGAGTTTGTTGGAGCCGAGTAGGTAACAGGAACTTAGACAAGGATAAACATGTCACTGCAAACCAGACACTCAGGTCGGATCAGTTTCTAACATTCCTTGATGCAAAGCCTATTCATCAGGTAAACACTGATCATGACAAACACAGGGAAGGTTTCACTTTATTACATACTGCGTCAGATCAGTACAGATCATGTGTAAACCAAAAATTAGCTTAAAATGGTTTCAGCAGTTTCTTCTCATCTTCAACAAAAAGCTCACGTTTTTCCTAGCATTTGCATTTCATTCTGTCTGTAAACACAACAGCTCTGAAAGTTTTGAATGTATTCTGATAAAACTCTGTAGGCTGTAGCAGGATCATGTTATAATGATCCAATAAAGTTTGATTTACATCCACCGAGGTCTTCATGGTCAACTTTATGACTTGCTGTTAAAAAATTGACAAAAAGCACTGTGTAATGTCAACATTTACACGTATAAAGATTTAAAACATCATGTCACATTTTACCTCTGAACTCTCCCTAAGGCCAATAGATCAACCTGAAAGTCAAAGCAATTATATATAAAACTGTTTATTTAAAACTATATTTCTTACTGTGTTTGCTGGTGAAAGATGGAACTCCGACCTCTTCTTTAGGGTCAAATATGGTCAAACTTTCATAACATGTATTTTTATCTGTAATTCATTTTCTGCTGCCTCTATATCGGTGACGTTTTTGCATGACTTTGTTTACCATGTGCATTACTGTAATGCACGAAACAAAGATATTTATTAACAGAAATTGATATGAATTTTTCTTAAAATCAAATGAATTCTGCACAGAAAGGACACAGCACAGCTGGAGCTCTGTGCGTTCAGCCTCTGAAGTCTGCAGGTGAACCAGCCTGTAGCTCCAGGTCATTTGCAGAGTTTCTGACCTCAAACAACAAACATCAGAGGTCTTTGTGATCAGATCACGGTCTGTGTTGGGTCTGTGTTTCCAGAAGCCCCGCTAGTTTAGAGACTTATTCATCACGAATGAAACAAGACATAACAGAACATCTTCAACCCGCTAGCGAGGGAAGTTTTTGGTCAAGAACCAGCTCTTGGAGCTCACGCTCCTGTCTCCAGCCCAAAATCCTTCAAAGAGCAGCTTCCCTTGCAGCTATTTATTGACATGATAGTTACAATACAGAATACAACACAAACACCTCCCACCATAAAAGGCACTATGTGTGTGTATGTGTAAGCACATGTATGCATGTGCAAGAAAGTGTGTGTGTGTGTGTGTGTGTGTGTGTGTGTGTGTGTGTGTGTGTGTGTGTGTGTGTGTGTGACCTCCTGCTGACCAAAAGGGTCATAAAAGCAGGAAGCTTACAACAGAAGAAACAGATCTTTCAGGTAGGATGTATCTGCAATAAAACCTCCCCCAGCACAGAGTGGCGGGAGAGGTGGTCAGAGACAAAAGAATGTCTTGATCCTATAGATTGAACTAAGACCTTACAAATTTAAGAAACACAATGACACATTCAATGCACCGTTGTTTTTGGCAGTGTCAGTGTAGATTCATACACAGCTCCTCACGTCATTCACCTCCTATTGCAGCAAAAGTTCACAGTTAATTCATGTAAGCAGTTAACCTGCTTCTCATTGATCTCATACACAGTAAACTACAGGGTGGGCCATTTATATGGATATACCGTAATAACATGGGAATGGTTGGTGATATTAAAGTCCTGTTTGTGGCACATTAGTATATGTGAGGGGGCAAACTCCTCAAGATGGGTGGTGACCATGGTGGACATTTAGAAGTCGGCCATCTTGGATACAACTTTTGTTTTTTCAATAGGAAGAGGGCCATGTGACACATCAAACTTATTGTTAATGTTACAAGAAAAACAACGGTGTGCTTGGTTTCAACATAACCTTATTCTTTCATCAGTTATTTGCAAGTTTCTCTTTGTTCACAGCCATTGACATGTCGAAGAGGTTAACACGTGAAGAGTGGATCGAAATTGTGTTGATATCTGGTGAACGCAGTAACCGGGTCATTGCAGCAGATTTCAATGCAAGACACCATACGAGACCACCCATCTCCCATGCTACAGTTAGCAAACTGCTTGCTAATTTTCGTGAAACTGGTTCAGTGTTGGATTTCTCAAAATGTGTACGCAAGAAAACTGTCACTAATGAAGAAACATCAGTGGCTGTCCTAGCTTCATTCAGCAAGAGCCCACAGCGTAGCACTCGTCACATGTCACTGCAGAGTGACATGTATAAATATATATTTTAACTCAAAAATAGTTTTTAAATTTAATGTTGCTGAAACAACAAAATAAAAAATCTATCTTATCGAGAAATCACTCATCTTTGGAAAAGAGAGTTTATTACAGAGAAATGGCTCTTTCCAAAATAAAAGCTATACTATACGCTTCTTCTGGGCTATATTCTCAGCAGCATATTAAACATATCAGGTCCCCATAAGGAGAATCATGTGCTAACGGCTGTCTAAATGACTCGGGTAAAGTTAGTGGCATGCTTGTTGTTTTTGTCTGCTTCCACTTGTCTTTGCACTAGGATGATGTCGGCGTAAATGTGCAGTCATATTTATTGTGTTCCCACTAGTGCTGTCAGCGTTAATCTCGTTAAAATGACTTTAATGCCATAACGCGGCAAATCTCCATTAACGAGTTACCGCGGATCGCCCCGTGCATGGGGCTGGATGACGTCAACACATTAACAAGCTAACTGCGCTAACACACTAGTTCCCACCAATGTAATTGAGCACTGCATGGCACATCCGACATACTGTTTTACTTTTGTCCATCAGGGTCATACTTCACATGAAAACCAAAATAGCTCCAAACGCCAGATCCGAATGAGGGAGGGGGAGGTTAAATTCCGGGTAGCGTTGAGGCAGTTGCCATGTTGCAATGAGCTTAGCTTCTGTCTCACTAGCTTGCGCTGCACTCAGTGGACATGTCTGTGTAGGTTCTGAGTCATCCAGGTCATCGTAGTCAAAGGAGCTTTCAAAGAAAAGCGTCTGGACTTCTTTAAGTTGCTTGAAGACGTTTCGCCTCTCATCCAAGAAGCTTCTTCAGTTCTAAGGTCAAATGGTGGGGAGTCCCAGATTTAAACCTAGTGGGAGTATCCCCACACAGAGGGACAAAAGGACCCCCTGATGATCCTCTAATCGCCTGAGCCAAGGTGTGAAAATGGGTGTGGGTCCCAATCAGCCAGGGTAAGTGGATCTGCGCTCGACAGTGCAGCCTATGCGGAGTAGTCGAATGCAGATACACTGAGCTCTTGACACAGACAGCATCGTCAGAAGAAAAGTTGATAAAACAAATTAAAAATTTGGTATTATTTGATACATATGCGTACCGAACTGAAAGCACTGTATCAAACGGTAAAAAAACGGTAAAATGTATTTTATATGTGTTTCAAATTGTGCTGCCTTTACACACAGACATGTTTCATGACTTTGCTTATGCATATTTAGCCCGGATGGGAATTTGGGAGCAAGTGGTCATAATTCCCATGGACTAAAAAGCAATAATCAAAAATGTGTTCACAGTTAAGCCCATGTGATGTAAATTTAGCCTGAATGTAATGTGCATTGTAATATGTCACAACAGTAAATGTAGTAAATTAGAGCAACAAAACTAATATGTCAATAATTAAGTGTGATTTCCTACAAACAATAAAAATGAGAATAAAGAAAAAAAGTTTCCATTATGATATCAGAGTTTGTTAGCTGTGATCCTTGAGCCGCAATAATGAACCAAAGCAAAGTCTCCAGAACACGAGAGCTTCATGTTTAACCAGAGGTGAGAAAAATCTGAAAACTAATATTTATTTCATTGAGCCAGGTCTTTTTAAAAAATGTTTTTGCTGCTTTAAAATTAATTTCAAACTTTTTGATGCATTTGATGCACAGAGTCAGCTGTAATGTGATGCAACACTTCATGCTTTTGTTTATGACGTTGAAGAACTGACTTTTTTTTGTTCACTGTGTTAAAGAAAGAAAGAAAAAAAAACACACACACACTAAGCATGGAAACCAAACACATATTAATTCGAAGATAAAAAGCAAACATACAGGTATATTAAAAAATGCACAGTCTTAAAATAGTGAATAAAACAAATGCATGACAGGCAGCAACACTGTAACACTGTAGTGCACAACAAGCAATATAAACCAACCTGTAGCTCAGTTTTGGATCATCAGTTGTGACCAGCAGTGATTCTGACCTCTGAAAGTTCATAAATGTGAGTGTAGATAGACAGGATGACATAAGTGCTGGTGCAGGAGTAGTTCCAGCTTTAAACACCGGGCAGAGCTTTCCACAGACATTAATTCAATTCAATTCAATTCAATTCAATTCAATTTATTTATGTAGCACCAAATCACAACAGCAGTGGCCTCAAGGAGCTTTATATTGTACAGTAAGAGGTCTTTATAAAAAGGCAACAGTACAATAATTAGTTTAAATTTGCCTCACTCTTTTCCTCACTGAAAGTTGAACTAAATTCCACGCTCGCCCCTGCAGGCATCCTTCAAATTCGGGTCCTCTACCAGAGGAGCGTCTTTTCGACATCTTCTTATTAAAACAGCTTCTCGAGCTCTTCTGAGCCCTTGGTATTTCTCGAGCTTCTCATGTTCCTTCTTCCTGATGTTGCTGTCATTCAGAACCGCTACATCAATCACTACGGCCGTCTTTTTCTGTTTGTCTACCACCACTATGTCTGGTTGGTTAGCGACCACTATTTTGTCCGTCTGTATCTGGAAGTCCCACAGGATCTTAGCTCAGTCATTCTCCATCACCCTTGGGGGAGCAATAACATGGCTGACAACTGCTCCATTCCATAGTCGGTTTCCGTAGCCAGTCTTATCACTGATCTCACTGAGGGGATTCAGGCCTATGCAGAACAGCAGTGGGGACAGAGCATCTGCTTGGTAGATTCCACACTTGATGGTGACTTGTGCTATGGATTTGAAGTTGGCTACTAGTGTTGTACGCCACATCCCCATTGAGTTCCTGATGAAGGCTCCTGTTAATCTTGTACAGGTCCATTCCAGGATCCATGCGTGGGTCATTGGCCTTCTTGTAGTCCAGGCAGAGCACAGGTTGGTCAGTCTGGTCTTGCTGGTGTTTTGCACTGGTATTCTTGCCAATCCCTTTCTGTGCCCCACTCATGTATTGACCCATATGTCTGTTCATCTTAGCCAATATGATGCCTGACAGGAGCTTCCACGTGGTGCTGAGGCAGGTTATTGGTCGGTAGTTGGATGGTAGTTGGATCCTCAAGGACCCTGGGACCCCCAGGACCCCGGATCAGGACTGTCCGGCCTTCGGTTAACCATTCTGTGTGTCTTTCTTTAACTAGGAGCTGGTTCATTTGTGCTGCCAGATGCTCATGGAGTGCAGTCAGGATCTTCAGTCAGTAGGCATGAACCATGTCGGGGACTGGTGCTGTCCAACTCTTCATACTGGAGACCCTTTCTTGGATGTCTGCCATTATGATGGTTACTGGACCCTGTTCAGGGAGGTCGCTGTGGTCTGCAGTCAGATCAACTAGCCACTGAGCACTGCCGTTATGGGTTGTGTCCTTCTACTATATGCTCTTCATGTATTGCTCCGTCTTCAGCCTTGGTGGTGCTGTTCTCATATTGTTCCCCTGCCACTGAGTTGCCAGCTGTTCTATATAAGGCCTATATGTGTGTGTGTGTGTTTGTGTGTGTGTGTGTACTTTTGGGGGCTTTTTTAGCAGACGCGTGAAAACAAAAGTACAGAAACCATTTTACTGTGAATGAAAATGATAACAAGACTTTATTAAACAAAACATGAAGCCCCATCCCGTTAATATTGTTTTCTACTTGCCTTTAACTTTAATTCAAATCATTCTGGGTTTTTTAACAGCTCATGATATTTATATTTCAAATGAGTTGAAGGATATCAATATTGGACAGAAGCCCTGAATTCAAATCTTTTCTCTCTTTTTTATGTTGGGTGTTTTCCCCCTCTGTTTGTTCTCGACGCCAACTTACTGAACATCATCAAACTGAAGACTTCAAATCTGGTTTATTGCCATGATGTGTTATAAAGAGTTTCGATTCACAGTCTGAGATCTGCAACTTCCAGCTGTTGTTGTCGTCATGAGTCTGAGCTAGAAGTTTCACCTGCTGAGAGCTTCTTCCTCATTAACTTCCTGGTTTTGCTTGAGGCGGTCTGTTTAAAAATGAAAGACAATTCAAAGATTCACTGAGTTATACTGAACACGACAAGTTTAAGAAACTTTAAGCTGCTTTAAACTGTGACAGAGCAAATGATATTCTGACACAAACCATAAAAATTTGTTTTCATTATTTTATATTTACAACACTTAAAAGAAAATCCTGTTTTTCTGACAGACTTACGGGTTCTTTGCAATTCTGATAAAGCATAAATCCCCATGAGATCAGAGAGATACAGATGAATACAGCCCAGACGATTGCTAGCCGGCCTGAGAAAGAAATTCCTAAGGTACAAAAACAGTACAAACACAATTTAGTGTTAATGATATAAACGAGCACATTTTAAAGACAGGAAATGGAATTAACCATTAAATAACTAGTGTTACTGTGAGAGGTGAGCACCAGACTTTATTTACATGTTTCTGATGCACAGAGAATTTCATTTATCTCCACTTACAGTCTGGTGACCTCCAGGTTACATCGGGCCTTTTGCCCAATGTTAACCAGGAAAGACTCGAGCCCCCGAAACCCAGAACTGGATAAAACTGATATTTGACATTTTGAAGCAGAACCTCAGTATGTTTACCTGAAAGAGCTGCAGGTTTATGGGAGGATTTTACTTTGTTTTCCAGATTTTCAAAGTAGATCTAAGATGAAAACTGTTTGTATTGTTAGCCTGATGTTTCATTTCCTACCTACCATTACCTTTCATTAAGCCAACACTACACAGACTCAGTTTCACTTCTATAGAACGAGCATAGTCTTGGATTCCTTTTAGTCTTGGACTAAAAGGAATCCAAGACTAGAAAACTGGTTTTGTGTTTCTGTTCTATATATATTTTTACCTGCTTCTTTGGTATCTTCACTCTGATCCGGCGTCTGAACATTTCCAGGTTGCTGAATTGTTTCTGTCTTCTCAGGCTTTGATTCTAAAATGAAACAAAACAAAACATAATATATGTTTTAATAATATTTTGTATTAACTTAAAAACGGATGTAATGTTATATCAGTGAATTAAGCTGCTCTTGGCTCTGTACATAGTTTTGTTTTACCACGTGGAAATTTACAAAACTGAAACATGAAAACATGAAGACACTAAAAAAAAAAAAGTGTTGTGATCAGAGGAACAGTTTGTAGCTCTTCAGTGTTGGTTTCATCACGTCCTGATGAAGCTGCTCAGTAACAGTGTCACTGAGGTTGGACACTGTGGATTTCTGTGGTTGACTCAGACTCAGAGGCCTCCTTCAGGGATGTTACCTGGACCAGCAGCTCCATGAAGAATTAGCCTCACGTGTGTGTAATGCTGGGCTTACACTGTGCGATTTTTGGCCCATTTTGAGCCGATTTTTGAGTCGTGCGACCGTCTTGGTGATCGGCCCGATTTTGGCCTTTATCGTGCGTCGTGCATCGTGTAGTATACGTGGGGTAACGAGACGCGATTAACACCTCACGACCAGCTCCCGATCATCAATCGCTTGGTCGTGAGGATTTCCAACCTGTTTGATATCCTCGCGACCATCGTGAGGGTGTCACCGCAGTTTGTCACACTGCGCACGCGCAAACACAAATGTCAGGGAAAAAGGCGGAGCAGCACGGCAGTGCAGCGTGTGATCTGGACACAAGCGATTGTAGCCGCTAAGACTGGTGGACCTAAATCTTCACCACCACCACCACCACCACGTCTGGTATACATACAAGCCAAAAAGGGGAGTGGGTGGGTCAGCGCTCAGGGCACAGAAACTTAGCTGGCTTCAAACACACCATTTATTTTCCATGAAAAAAAAAAAAAAAAAAAAAAAAAAAAACACAGCCAGAGTCACAGAATACAAGATACAATTCCCCATATACAATAAAAATAGTGTTGCAATCCGCTAAAAACCCTGCCGGCAGAAATAACTATACACTATTAAAACAAGGCTAAAACATGTTTTCCATATGCTAAAATTACCCTCCCACAGTCCCTTAATCCCACAATCCAGCCACAAATGGGCGAATGGTCCTTATCTGAAAGAGACAGGAGAGGAACTTCTCTTCCGGGATGGGGAAACTTGCCAGCAACAGACCAGGGAGGAGGCTCCTATCGCAGACCTGTCTCCTCCAGACAGTGCGTCGCCGCACAGTCCCGCCCCACTCCACACCTGAACACGGCCTCCCTCGTCTCACCGTCAGATGCAGGCAGAAGGGCATCCCTGCCCTGTTGTGCATTGCGGCCATTGCCACCCACTGTTGCCGTTCCTGCCGTTAGGACTAGATCGCCGAACGACTCGCGGTGCCCCACAGTCAGGCAGTAGTTCGTTCCACACACGTGCGGGCTTGCACGCGTTCCTTTTTCTCCTGCTCACCCTTCGTGCATCGCTTCTTTCTTCTTTTGTCTCTGCGCTCACCATCCCCTTTAACAGGTCAACCTGGCGGCTGATAGGCCACCTTGGGGAACGCCCCCACCTCACAGGTGCCTACAATTGTCTGTTTAGTCCACAGTGGGTTAAAGGAACATGGTATAACATTAACACAAATATAAATATGAGGATAAAACCATGCAGTATAAATATCAATAAACAAACATGCAATATAAATATCCCAATAAAATCATGCAAATAAAATCAACACTATGTACCAATACACAGATTGATAAACATAAAAACACAAATTTCCGCTGTGTGACACGATGGAGGTACAACTAGTAGAACTTTGGAAAGCTCATCCGAGCCTTTTCGATGTGGCATCACAAAATTATCACGACCACAACAACCGTGAAAATAGTTGGATCTACATTGCTGCTCAATCACAGCTGCCTGATCAATGTTTTTCATTAGCAGTTTAGCAAAGTTGATGGTGGTGGTGTGTCTGTGTGAGTGAAAGACAGACAGAGAGAGCGAGCGACAGAATTTCTGTTATAACCTTCATTTTGGACTTTATGGAGGCACAGTGTGAGCACTCAGGTCGCATCAGAGCATCGGGCCGTATAGTGTGAGACCCTGCATCGTGACCTACCAACTTCTGACCCCTGTGAGTCAATCGTGCAGTTTGAGCAGGAGCTGAATCGCGCGACTGAAAAAAATCGCACAGTGTCTGCCCAGCATAAGCCACAAAGACTCTTGTGTTAAAAAGTCCAACTTAAAGCAGAAATGATCATGTTTACAGTCTTCTACATCAACCAGTGTTGGTCTCCATGGATACTTTTACCATCATATCATCTCTAGGCTGTTACTGTACTCAGTAACAGCTGCTCTCTACCCAGTCTACAGGATATTTACACCTCAAGCTGCATTCGTAAAGGCACTAGCATCATAGCTGACCCGCGTCCCCCCTCCCACCAACTGTTTACTCCCCTTTCATCCAGAAGACGACTCTGCAGTATCAGGAGCCGGTTGTCGACATTGTGAATTAGCTTTTCCCCCCAAACAATCCATCTCCTGAACACCATGCTGCCCTCCTCCACACTGGAGTCTCTTCTCTACACACTTCTTGGACTACACAACACGATACATAAAACTCTCCTCTCATATCCAATACTTGCACTATTCTGTATTGTACTGTTTGACTCTGTGTATTTAAGCTCATCCTGATTCTTTCTATTTCTTATTCTATTTCTATTAAGGTACCATACTGTTGTATTCATTCCTAGTTCCTCTTATTTCTGTATAGTCATATATTTAAATCTTTCATTTTATTTTTACAGTTTGCACCTTCGATGCAGGAGGACAATATTTTATCCCACTGTATACTTGAGTGTATATTGTTGGGTTGACAGTAAAACTCTGCTTAACTTGGTAGCAGAGCTTTCAGTTGCTCTGCTCCTCAGCTCTGGAATTATTTTCCTCCTGATATCAAGAATAGTGACTCGCTTCCCTCGTTTGAGTCAGAACTTATAACACATCTGTTTAAACTGGCTCACTCTTCTTAAACATTGACTCCGATATTTGTCTACTGCTGTTTTTAATCCTTGTTACTGTTTGTGCTTTTCTTTTCCTTTTTTGTTTTTGCCTCATTTCTCATCCTGATTGTAATTTGTAAAAATGTTTAACATATTTTCATTGGTGTGTTTTATGGTTTGTTTGTTTTTTTGAAAATCTAATTTCAGGCAAAAAGAATGAGATTTAAAAATAACCACAGGTTACTACACAGACCTACAGTCCTAAAGGTGTCAGGGTCCTGGGTCTGTTACGCAGTGTTTTGTTTTTAATTCATATTCTTTGAGTTTTTCATGATTCAGATTCTGAGCTTAATCATTTGTATAAAGTGTGACTCTGCTAAACATCTGTATACTCACCTCTGCAGAGGACGAGTGTTAGAAGCAGCACAGCAGCAGAGAAGGCCGAGGGTCTGTGTGTGAAGATCACACTGATCTCCTGAAGAGCCATCACTCATTACTCTGAAAATCAACAAGCAAAACAAGCTTCCTGTTACTCTCTGCATCTCACAGGAAGCAGCCCAGCAGTCTAATATAACATCATGTGTTTTATTCTAAATGTCAATGTTTCTGATCCTTTAACAACATTAAAGAAATCTTACCTCAAAGAAATATTTCAGTGACCACTGGAAAAGAGTGCTGCTTCTTGAAAAACTTTCAAGTGCAAACAAAGATAAGAGAAAATCTCTTCAAGGATTTCACGTTCAGAGCTTCTTTGTGGTGCGTTTCTTCATGCGTTTCTTCGTCCCTCTGAGCAACATCTCCAGACTGCAAATCCTGTACTGTTGATCAGTGAGTTTCTCCACTCTGTAGCAATAACAGAAAAAATAGGTTCAGTCCCAATGGAGTTGTTTCAGTGTTGATCCCATTTATATTTAAGCCGTTTCCCAAAAATGAATTTTTTTCTTTCCTTTTTTTTGCTCTGACACAAAAAGACCCCACGCCCACAGATGCTGTGAAACAGTGTATGTTTGTTTACGGTGTTTCTCTGCACGTTTTGTTTTTACAGGCTTCCAGCTGCCTTTTCCTGCCCAGCACACCACACACAGCTCTTCTGTGGCACACATGCTCTGAATGTTTCAGTGCTGTTGTTCGAATTAATATTGATGGTGCAGCTGCTTAAGCGTCAGTTAACTTGAACATTTAATTGTATTTATTTATTTTTTTCAGCTCCATCCTGTTTTTGCTTTTGTGTGTCTATATATACCAACCAGTTCTTCCAACAAGGTGCACAAGAACATGGGGACAGCAGGGGAGTAATAAACATGAACCAGTGGGTTGATGGCAGTACTTGTAGGGCTGATTGTCACTCACCCTTTAAGCCAACTGTAGCCTGTATGATTATTTCAATTATGAAAAGATTATATTGACCCATCAGGTAAATGCCTGGTTTGCCAGATTAATAGTCCTGTCCTGAACATAAATGAAGGAGTGAGAGTCTGCTGGATGAACTTGATTCTTATCAGTGGAGGGATAAATACATTCCACTTAATGTACTTAATGATAGTGTACTAAACAGTTGTTGCTCTGTGGTTCGAGTGACTGACTAGAGTCAAATTCCTGAAATTGTACTGTCTGACTATCATATTTCCACAACTAATTAAAGCTGATACACCATGCTGTAAGGAATTCAACCAGTGCTTACCAGAGCTCATTAACTGGCAGAGCAGTCTCATACCAGAAAAACAGCTACAGTCACATTAAAAATGAACAACGTTACCGGAATAAGTGTTATAATACTGTAAGTCTGCACATTTATATTTGTGTGAACAGTGAGTCTTTGGGATAGTTCTCTCACCCCTTGAGCTGCTACAACATTTTCCTTTGAAAGCAGAACAAGCTCTCTAGCTTTCATTAACAGTGTAGAAATAAAACCTTACAGCTTAAAAGTCAACCGGGTCAAAAACCAGGATCTTTTCAAAGTCAGGGGAGGAAACTGACCCTGCCCCAAACAGCTGAAAAGCTCACTGATGATTGTCACAGTTCAACACAGGCACGTGACTACTCAGTTTAATCCTGGAATTATGTTTCATAATTTTAGCAAACGTGCTTCATCTTCAGCCATATCAGACAGCTGGGCTCCTGAGTTCGAAAGAAAAAACAAAGATGCTGCTGCAGTCAGCTCTGTGGTTGTCTCTATTTGCTAAATATATTAAAGAAAAGTGCAAAGACTCTGGCAAAGTTGGTGGTGATCCTTTAAATACTCACCAGGAACACTGTTCAGTTCATACACAACTAAACAATAGCATACAAAAGAATTGGTTTACACTTGTTTCTTTCTAAAGAAGCATCAAATACAATGTTCCATTATTAAATTGGTCCTGTATATTTGAGATTTTATTGGCTAATACCAAAACCTAACCAAGGAAGGAAAGAAATGGGCTGGTCTTGGGTAAAAGATCGAAACACCCTGTGAAGTCGTGGCACACAACGATGTGTCCCGCTGGTAAAGTTTCTGGGCTGCCTTTCCTTGTAACAGTCCTCCCTTAAGATTTTCTCCATTTAAAGCTATGCATTATCAGAGATTGTAACATCTAGTCCTATCACTGAATCAGAGTCACCAGGGTTGGAGTTAGATTATGATATTTATTATGAAGTTGACCTGCTTTTTGTTATAAGGTTCTTGTTTGTTCGTTCTCTGACTCAAAAACAAGACAAACAAAAATAAATAAAAAGACTTACCACAGATAAAGACCCCAGACTCCGACACAATTATCCAAACTGCCGCTGTCAAAGTGAAAGGAGTCGCTGGAGCCGAGCAGGAAACAGGATTAATGTGTCGCTGAAAAACCAGTCACTCCAGTCCAATCAGTTTCTAATATTCATTGCTGCGCATTCATTGGTTGCTTCATGAGATAAACACTGAGCACTACAGACACAGGGATGATTCAGCTTTATCACATATTGCATCAGATCAGTACAGATCATGTGTAAACCAAAAACAAACTCAACATGGTTTCAGCAGTTTCTTCTTACCTTCAACAAACAATACATCTAAAATGTATTAAGTATAAAGTAAGTAATGTGTCTAAAGATCAAATTTTTTTTCACTTGATATTCATGATGTAAACATTTATATGAATTTTATTTAAACCAAATGAATGTTGCACAAGTACTATATTATATTATATTGAATTCAAGATGGCAGCATGCTCTTTGTTTGTTACGTGTCCGTCTAATTAGTTGTTTTTAAAAGATTTTTTAATCTATCTCTTAACGTATTTCTTAACTAATTTTTTTAACGTATTTTTTAACCAGACAGTTAATATTGCATGGATTGTTTGGAAAAACGTGTGGTTGGTAGATGCTTTGGAAGTTGATGGATGCATCTTCCTGGAGCTAACAAGCCTAGCCTGGCCCTGTACCGTCCTCCTGGAGTTATTTGGCCTAGACCCGGCTCTATCCCATCTTCCAGGAGCTAACTGGCTAGGGTCTGGCCCTGCACCGTCCTCCAGGAGTCAATTGGCTTAGGCTTAGGCCTGGCCCTGTGCCATCCTTGTGGAGCTAACAGGCTAAGGACCAGCCTTGTACCATCTCCCATGAGCTAACTGGCTTAGGCCTGGCCCTGTGCCATCCTTGTGGAGCTAACTGGCCTAGGTCCGGCCTTGTACCATCTCCCATGAGCTAACTGGCTTAGGCCTGGCCCTGCACCGTCCTTCAGGAGCTAATTGGCTTAGGCCCGATCCAGCATCTTCCCACAGGAGCAAATTGGCTAAGATCTGCCCCTGCACTGTCCTCCAGGAGTAAACCGGCTTAGGCCTGGCCCAGCGCTATCCTTTTGGAGTTAACTGGCTTAGGTCTGGTCCGGTGCCATTTTCCTGGAGCTAACTGGTTTGCTTCACCCAGAGGTCTGTACTGTTCACTTCTGTTAAGTACTAAAATTGTGGATGATGGCAGTATTTACTATTCTAATTTGCCTCTTGGCCTTTTTGGACCCTCGGATAAGCAATTGCTTATGGACACATAGCAGGGGAACCTCTGAAAATGATTTTTATCTACAAGAGAATTTTGAAAAAGGAACACGCTCTATAATGTTGCAAAAATCAGAGCAGTTATCAACTCAGTTGGATCATGACATTAGTTTCATGCATGTTTTGCCCAGAGACTTATCTAAACTTCAGTCTATTCTGGCCTTGCATACTTATTTCATTTGCCCATTTAATGGAGGTTTCAGCTCGGGTTCAACATATCAAAGCATTGAACCCAAATCAAAGGCGAAACAGAGGTTGTTGATTGTCTTGCTTCTACTTTTGTCAGGAAATGTGCAACCAAATCCTGGCCCTGAACTGCAATATTCCCAGACTCCTTCTGATTTTAAAATAATGTCTGGTGTCAAATATATTCATCTTAATGTGCGCAGCCTACTACCGAAGATGGACATGGTCAAAATTTGGGTTAAATCTACAGATGCAGATGTTGTTATAATTTCTGAAACTTGGTTAACTAAATCTATTACTAATGAAGACATTAACATATATGGGTACAATGTATATCGCACTGATAGGCCAAAAAAAGGAGGCGGTGTAGCTATTTATGTCAAATCAAGATTTAATGCTTCGATTGTTCTGTCCCAATCGATATGCAAACAAATGGAGTTTTTGGCCTTGAATGTAGATATTGCTAATACTTTTTCGATAACCATTGCTGGGTGTTACAGGCCCCCATCTGCTTCAAAAGAGGCATTATCTTCATTAAAGCACCTTTTGGCTAAACTAAATTATACTGAACTACTAATGGCTGGAGACTTGAACTGGGACTGGCTAAATGCAACTTCTGGTGAATTTAAAGAATTCTGCGATTCAATTAATCTTACCCAGCTAGTCTATCTTCCTACCAGGCCAAATCTTAAATGCCCTGAAAAGTCTACATTAATTGATTTGGTTTTAACAAATGTACCTCATAAATTCTCTTAGCTTGGTGTTTTCTGTAATGACCTAAGTGATCACTGTGTCGTTGCTGTTTGCAGAAATGCTAAAATTCCAAAATGTAAGCCACGCATAGTGTGCAAAAGGAATCTTAAACAATTTAATGAACAGGCTTTTCATCATGATTTGTCATTAGTTAATTGGGAAAAAATCGGACTATTACCAGATGTAGAGCTAGCTTGGACATATTTTAAGGAAAGTTTTATGGGAATTGTTAATAAACATGCCCCCTTACGGAAAGTTAGAATTAAAGGTCGAGAAAATCCTTGGTTTTCGCAGACACTCGCAGATAGCATACACAAGCGTAATAGAGCATGGGACAAGGCGAGACAAACAGATACTTCCACTGATTGGTCTGTTTTCAAACAGCTTAGAAATAAATGTACTTCTCTTATTAAAAAGGCCAAATCTGAATACTTTTTGTCTGTCACCACTGAGAACCTCAATGATCCACAGAAATTTTGGAAAGTAATCAAGTCTTTTTCCGCCAATAAAATGACTCAAACCTTTCCTAAATCTGTTGTAAAAGATTCAGTCTCAATTAATGATAAAACTGAAATTTTGAATTGTTTTAATGATCACTTTCTATCAGTGGGTTCCTTGTTTGCTTCTGCAGAAACTTTTTTAACAAATACTTGCCCAGAACTCTCTATGTTTTCTGGAGACCGTTTTAACTTTGTACCTTTTAGTGTTTATGAAGTGCATAAAGCTTTAAAGGCTTTGGATCACAGAAAACCTCCTGGTCCAGACTTGATGGAACCTTATTTTTTGAAGTTGGCAGCTGATTTTATTGCAGAACCACTCTCAATTCTATTTAATTTTTCAATTAAAACCAAAGAAATTCCATCGGTTTGGAAATCAGCTTTCGTTTTGCCTTTATTGAAAGGAGGTGATCCATCGGTGTTGACTAATTATAGGCCAATATCAAATTTGTGTGTTCTATCCAAAATCCTGGAATCTCTAGTTTGTGACCAGTTGAAAGAGTTTTTGTACTCTAATGATATTGTCTCCAAATTTCAGTCAGGCTTCAGGAAAAAAACACAGTACTAACACTGCCACTATTGTGGCACTTGATAAGAAATTGTACTGTGCGTCACTCTTTATTGACCTCTCAAAAGCTTTTGACACTGTTGATCATGCAGTCCTAAAAAACAGACTGCTCAGCCTTGGATTGTCAGAACATGCATTAGCGTGGTTCTCAAATTATCTGAAAAATAGAACCCAGTGCATTAAACTTGAAGGTCTTTGTTCTAAATTTGTTGCTGTCCACAAGGGGGTGCCACAGGGCTCAGTTTTGGGTCCCCTTCTGTTCCTTTTATATATCAATGACTTGGGTCAAAATGTCTCAGACACAAATTTGCATTTTTATGCTGACGACACAGTTATTTACTGTTATGGATCATCTCTTGCTCAGGCCATTGAAACTTTACAGAAAGCCTTTGTTGCTTTCTAGCATTCACTTATTCAGCTAAAATTAGTTCTCAATGCTGACAAGACTAAGCTAATGTTGTTTTCCAAGTCAAAGAAGGTCCCGGAGCCTATTGCAGTGGTGTCCACCCTTGAAGGAAATGTCATAGAGATAGTTCATGAATATAAATACCTTGGTGTCTGGATTGATGACTCCTTCACCTTTAAACCACATATAGAGAGACTAGTAAAGAAACTGAGACTTAAACTTCGTTTTTTCTTCCGTAATAAACAGTGCTTTTCTTTTGCAGTAAAAAAACGTCTTGTCACTGCAACCTTTTTATCTGTGTTAGATTATGGTGACATTCTGTATATGAACGCTTCTTCTTCATGTCTTCTAATGTTGGACACGATGTATCATGCTTCCTTGAGGTTTATTACCAATTGTAAATACCTGACCCATCACTGTGATTTGTACTTAAGAGTAAAATGGCCTTCTTTGGCCATTAGAAGACAGGGGCATTGGTACACTTTTATTTACAAAGCTATGCTTGGATTGCTGCCTCCTTATATTTGTACTTTGGTCACAAGGACAAATAGTGGTTCTTACTCCTTGCGCTCAAATGATCAGCTGCTGTTGTCTGTTCCCCTTTTCCGCACAGAGCTGGGTAAGAAAGCCTTTGTCCACTCTGCGCCTTTTTCGTGGAACATGTTACAGAAAGACTGGAAACTAACTGAATTGTTGTCTTTAAATGTTTTTAAAACTAAACTCAAAGGCCTACAGGCTGCCTCAATAATGTGTAATTGTTTTGTGTAATTTTAACTTTGTTTGTTCGTATGTATTTGTCTTGAAATGTGCTGCCTCTTGGCCAGGACTCCCTTGAAAAAGAGGTCTTTGATCTCAACGGGACATTCCTGGTTAAATAAAGGTTAAATAAAAAATAAATAAATAAAATATGCAAATAAATAGAAATTAATTAATTAATTAAATAAATAAATTATTAATAATTATTATTATTAATAATAATAATAATAATAATAATAATAATAATAATAATAATAATACATGGAGGTCACCACATGATCACAACAAAAAATTAAGCTGACAACAGAGCCAAGTGTGGATTTATGTTCTGAGAAAAAAAGAAAATGCAGAAATATGAATAATGTGATTATTGTGGTTTACATGGGATTGTAGTTTGTGTTCTGTTTTCTAGAACAACCACAGCCAAACCCACCTACGTAAGTGTTCTGCAAAATCTGCCAATTAAAGGACTGGAAGATCATCACCTGGCCTTGTCATTTGCTTGAGGGCCATACTAGCATTTAACCAGTGCACACCCTATGATCAGCACCATAGAAAACTGAACCGTAGCATCAGAAACTAACATAACATTTGATGAAGAAGGTCTAAACATTAATGAAAGCAGCACAGAGTCAGGAGCAGAGAGGTCCTTGAAGCTGCAGATCAGACTGTAAAGATGAATTGTTGAGGAGGAAGAAGCAGATGTGAAGTTTTCAGTGTGACAGCATGTTGTCAGTCAGAGCTGCTCACAGTATAAATGTGGGACTAGAAGGAAGGACGAGAGCAGCCTGATGTGAACAGAAGGAGCTCTGATGTTTGTCACAAACTGTGCAGCCGGCCTGGAGCTACAGGCTGGTTTACCTGAAACCTTCAGACTGAACACACAGAGCTCCAGCTGTGAGCTGCTCATCAAACTCAACACGGGTTACTAAATACGGAACTTGGTGGTGCAGCAGATACTGGAAAACACAATAAAAACTCCAGCCAGCCAGTAGATGGCAGCGATCTGCTAAACCAGGATCTGAAAAACTGAAGCTGTCAATTCAGCTCTGTGCAGTGGGCAATCATAATGAAGCACTTTATTTCAAGTTGTAGAGTCCTTCTACATATTTTTGGCAACCAAACAGGACCATGTTGAAAAGTTTTGAGTAATAAACTTTAATACATGTTTCAAAGCTTCACAAAGCTTCCTCTGACCATAACGATAGTGCATACGTTTTTTGTTTTTGTTGTTTTCTGTGTGTCACAGTAGTGGGTCTGCAACCCAGTGTTTTGTGTAATTTAATTTCATTCTCTGATTACTGTGTTTTTCTCCATGTTTCCTTTTTTTTTTTTTGTTGAAAGTCTCTTATGTTCTTTCCTCATTGTGTTGGGTTTTACTTCTCTGTGGTGTCATTACATTTCCTCACGTGTTCTCACTTCCTCTGACGACTTCCTGTGTGTATTTAATCACCTGTCTTCCTCTGTTCATTGTCAGGTCATCTGTTGTACTTGCTGTGTGTGTGTGTGTGTGTGTGTGTGTGTGTGTGTGTGTGTGCGCGCTCATCAAAAATGAAAGCACATGATGAGTTTTCAGTTGAGCACAAAAATGGTTCTGAAGCTGAAGATGAACCTGTAGTTCCTGATTAACTGTTCAGGATTTAGATTGAGGTTATTGTTCCCTCTACATCAACTAGAAAGTGTTTTGGGTCAGTTACCCTTTATCTTAATAAGTGTTTTAAGTATTTGCTACATAAATAAAAGTGATGGCTACAAAATGATTGCGCTAGCTTATGTGGTTGCAGTTCTACAAGGATTTAAAAGTAGTTGCGCAAAACGGAGCGTGCCTGCTCTGACCGGTTTTAAAGGGTTAAAAAATTATCAAATTTATTTCTGACATCTAGTCAGGTCGTCCCTTTCCTTTTAGCTCACAGATTAGCTATTATATTGACAAACAAATTATTGTTGTTGTTGTTTTTTTTGTTTCCTCACTGCCAGTTGTATTTCAGGATTTTGAATACATCTGGCAGTATTAGCTAGCTACTGTTTTTAGTAAGCTAATGTGCTCTTCAGAAGTTCTAAGCCGCTCAAACTGTGAACTCTAACTAGTGTTAGAGCAATGGCCTCTAACACTAGTTAGGTCTATGACTGGACTCTCATACATCACAGCACCACACACACTCTGTTTATTTGCACACTTCTTATAATTTCTTTCTTAAATTGTTCATTTGGACATCCTATTTTTTATCTTTATAATTTACATCGAACTCTTAGTTTAGTCTTTAATTCTTAGGTTAAATTCTTAATTTATTGTTTACATCTGTTAGACCCTTTCTTATTTAACTGTAATTTTTTTTTTGTAATTTTCTCTAAATTTCTAAATGTAAAATTTGTAATTTTGTAAATCTTGAACATTTCTGTAGTGTAGTTTAATGGTCGGGCATTGCACAGCAATGAGCATTTCACTGCATGTTGTACTGTGTATGATTATGTGTGTGACAAATAAAATTTGAATTTGAGCTTCAACATTTCAAGTCCTGAAGAGTCATCTATGTGCATGGGCAAGACAACCTGTTGCAAGTCCGACTGAGAATCAGGGTGAAGATTAAAGCGCATATTTTCCACAGTGTCTTCTCTTCATTGGCTCCCTGTTAAATCCAGAATTGAATTCAGAACTGCTCATAGAGGGTCATTGGATTGTTGGGGTTTCTTTGTATTATCTCAGAGCCTTTACGGTACAATCTGTCAGTCCACCCCAGGGCAGATGTGGCTACAATGTAGCTTGCCATCGCCAGTGTTTGAATGTGTGTGTGAATGGGTGGATGACTGAATGTAGTGTGAAGCGCTTTGGGGTCCTTTGGGACTAGAAAAGCGCTATACAAATACAGGCCAATTTACAATATAAAGGGTTTTGAGGCGACTGTTAAGCTGCATTGATTCATTCACAGACACTCACAATTTTATACTCTTCTTACTGTACTGATATTCATTCGTGTGTGCATATATGATCTAATAAATGCATCTAATTCAAACGGACACACTATAAAATGAGGAAGAAAGTATAAAGCAATGTGAAAGCTAGGCAATTATTGCCAAAAGCAAAAGAGGAAATATACTTGTCAATTTTCAGTAACAGTTCATCACCCTAACAGCAGCTCAAAGAAAACGCTAGTCAATCGAGCATTTAGCCATTTCTCAGCATTCTGATTTCATTCAGCACAATGGAGACTTTAGTGGGACTGTTGCTTTTGCTTCTCACTTATTCAGCCTCAGCAGGTATGTATGCTTACTACCCAACAGTTTTTACAGCTGCAACACTGAACACAGTATTTTTTTTTCTAGTGTAAACATCAATGATTTTGTATATCCAAGGGAATTACACATCTTTAAAATGTGCGCAATATAAAGTAAATGTTTAAATGGATGTAGGGTCCGCAACAAGTAAAAAATATTTAATCAAAATATTTAGAATTGTGGATCAGTACCTTGATATTTCTCTCAATATTTCAACAGCTCCATCTGTCAGTGCTACAGCCGTCAGTGCTACAGCCGTCATTACTTCTGCTGTCAGTGCTTCTGCTGTCAAGGCTCCAGCTGTCAAGGCTCCAGCTGTCAGGGCTCTAACCATCAATACTTCAGCGGTGGATGGAAATACCAGTAAGAGCATTTTATTGAACTCAATTTGTATAATTAAATTTAAAAATGTTTTTAAAAATGAATAGAATGAATGAAAATAACATTTATCCAAGGGCGTAGATTTGGTTTTGGCATTGGTGGGGACGGATGATTCAACCACCGAACTCTGCCCTTTTTCTTTTTTTTTTCCTTTTTGTCTTTGCTTCTTGATTAAAAAAAAAAAAAAAGGAGAAATATACTTGTCTACATATGCTTGTGAAATGCACTTCACACACGTACACACACGCTGTTAAGAGATATATTCTAAAACACTTCTTCAGCAGAGAATCAGAGAGGAGAAACAGACAGATTTTCTTGCTAGCAAGGGTAGCCTCCAGAGCTCACACACCAAGAGTGAGGCTCCAAGATTCGCAAATGAGAGACTGCCCCGGTCTTTATTTATACTTCAGTGGGTGGTTGTTCCTTACATTGGAATGTGTGTGTGTGTGTGTGTGTGTGTGTGTGTGTGTGTCAGAGTGTGACCCCATAAACGACTTCCCTTAACCTGCTGGTCTGGAAAATCCAACAGTTCATCTATATGTAAAAAGGCACTTAGACTAAAACTGACACAGCTACGTTAATCCTACCGTAAAACAATAAGACAAGGTACAACCTTTCCCATGCTCCTAGGATGTGGGGGTGAAGTCAGAACACCCTGGGAAGTACACACCGTTGTTACAGACTTCCTAGGATGAGACATTCTTTAAATATGTCACCAACTATATACTTCTAAACACAAATGATTACATGCAGTGTTCTACCATATGCAAACTTATATAATTAAAAGATTATACTGACTACTAAATACAATTTTCCATTGACACACGCACAGTTGTTTGTCGCCAGATGCCACATTTATTTATAGTTTTCACTTGTTATGACCGACCACCGTCTGACAGCTCCCGTCTCAGCTGATTTCCAGCCTCCCCTCCGCTCCTCTCCCGTCTCACTATAAAAGGGAAGGAAACCATCATCAGTCCAAACGCCATCAGCTGTTCTCACCTGCGTCTCCAGCACAGCCCCGTTGAGCTCACTACACCACTCCTCCCCTGCAGCCGCGCCCGGGACCACACCTCTGCCACAATGCTATTCTGCATGCTTTTAAACCATTTAAAATTACAATTCATAGTTTTTTTATGTGAACTATATAATGTTAAATTACTATTAAACAAATGACTGACTAAGTATTTTAGGCTTTAGTTTACTTCCACATTCCATATAAATCAGGTATCATACAAAAATAAAAATAGCTTCAAATACAGTCATGACAATAAAAGAATATGACTTTAAGGACTTAACAACATTACTTCAGTTATAATACACCAACATCTCTGACACATTAGCACTAAGGGAACACTTAATGACCTGGTGGTTTTTGTCCATAAAACTACTCATCTAAGATTACCACAAAGTAAAAGATCTCTTCAGCAAAATTATGCAACATTTTAGGCACTATTGCCCCGATCAAATTAGTCAGCTGGGATTTTTTTTATTCTAAACATGAACAACTGTTACAGCAACAGACATGGACTACTGGTGTCCCACACAACAACTCAATGTCCACTATGTGAAGGAACCAAACACATGCCTGCTCCTTTCGGTAACTGAGATAAACTGCTGGCATATTGGTTTTACATCTATACTGTCCAGTCTCTCCTGGTGGACACACAGCAGCATTGTTTAATCTCATTTGAGTCATTGTTGGCCTTAGCCATCCTTTTAGTCTTCTGAGATCACTGCAGTATCTTTCATCCTAAGAACATGCGTTTTATCCTCAGATTAAAATTATTATTCTGTGCTTGATGTGCCTCACCTTTGGCCCTGGCTCTTCCCCTCTGACTGCACTAGGACATATTGCTACCTGATAAAATAACACATTGATTTGTGCCATATAAAAAGTGAGACATGTCAATTCAGATTATTTGTCAAATATACACTAATGAATCAATTTACATCAGCAGCCTAACAATTGTTATGATGATAAATACTAGTTCATCTATAGCACCAAATCATCAGTCAGTCACCTGCGTCTTGTAGCGTAGCTTCTGATTGGGCAGACCACCGTTTTACCTCCCTCGTGGTTACTTCTTCCCTCCGTATGTTTTGTTTATACTGGGGAATGAGGAAGATGGCGTTGTGATCAGAATTCCCAATGAGGGCTGCGCCCAGGTCCTTGTTTTGAAGCGAACTCAGCACATCATGTCCGAATATGTGTGTGTGTATAAATATATATATATATATATATATAAAAAAAACACCCAGCACGCCCCTGCGGGCGGTTTATCCTTCAAGCTCGGGTCCTCTACCAGAGGCCTGGGAGCTTGAGGGTCCTGCACAGTATCTTAGCTGTTCCCAGGACTGCGCTCTTCTGGACAGAGATCTCCGATGTTGTTCCTGGGATCTGCTGGAGCCACTCGCCTAGCTTGGGAGTCACCGCACCTAGTGCTCCGATTACCACGGGGACCACCGTTACCTTCACCCTCCACATCCTCTCGAGCTCTTCTCTGAGCCCTTGGTATTTCTCCAGCTTCTCGTGTTCCTTCTTCCTGATATTGCTGTCATTCGGAACCGCTACATCGGTCACTACGGCCATCTTCTTCTGTTTGTCTACCACCACTATGTCCGGTTGGTTAGCCATCACCATTTTGTCCGTCTGTATCTGGAAGTCCCACAGGATCTTAGCTCGGTCATTCTCCACCACCCTTGGGGGCATCTCCCATTTTGACCTCGGGACTTCCAGGTTATACTCGGCACAGATGTTCCTGTACACTATGCCGGCCACTTGGTTATGGCGTTCCATGTATGCCTTGCCTGCTAGCATCTTGCACCCTGCTGTTATGTGCTGGATTGTCTCTGGGGCATCTTTACACAGCCTGCACCTGGGGTCTTGCCTGGTGTGATAGACCCCAGCCTCTATGGATCTTGTGCTCAGAGCTTGTTCTTGTGCTGCCATGATTAGTGCCTCTGTGCTGTCTTTCAGTCCAGCTTTGTCCAGCCACTGGTAGGATTTCTGGATATCAGCCACCTCCTCTATCTGCCGGTGGTACATACCGTGCAGGGGCCTGTCCTTCCATGATGGTTCCTCGTCTCCCTCCTCTTTCTTGGGTTTCTGCTGCCTGAGGTATTCACTGAGCACTCGGTCAGTTGGGGCCATCTTCCTAATGTATTCTTGGATGTTCGTTGTCTCATCCTGGACTGTGGTGCTGACACTCACCAGTCCCCGGCCCCCTTCCTTCCGCTTAGCGTACAGCCTCAGGGTGCTGGATTTGGGGTGAAACCCTCCATGCATGGTAAGGAGCTTTCTTGTCTTTATGTCAGTGGCTTCTATCTCCTCCTTTGGCCAGCCTATTACCCCAGCAGGGTACCTGATCACGGGCAGGGCGTACGTGTTGATGGCCCGGATCTTGTTCTTACCATTCAGCTAACTCCTCAGGACTTGCCTGACCCTCTGCAGGTACTTGGTGGTTGCAGCTTTTCTAGCGGCCTCTTCATGGTTCCCATTCGCCTGTGGGATCCCCAAGTACTTGTAACTGTCCTCTATGTCTGCAATGTTGCCTTCTGGTAGTTCAATCCCCTCAGTTCTGACTACCTTCCCTCTCTTTGTTACCATCCGACTACACTTCTCCAGTCCGAACGACATTCCAATGTCATTGCTGTATAGCCTGGTAGTGTGGATCAGTGAATCGATGTCTCGTTCACTCTTGGCATACAGCTTGATGTCATCCATGTACAGGAGGTGGCTGACAACTGCTCCGTTCTGTAGTCGGTATCCGTAGCCAGTCTTGTTAATGATCTCACTGAGGGGGTTCAGGCCTATGCAGAACAGCAGTGGGGACAGAGCATCTCCTTGGTAGATCCCGCACTTGATGGTGACTTGTGCTATGGGCTTGGAGTTGGCCTCTAGTGTTGTACGCCACATCCCCATTGAGTTCCTGATGAAGGCTCTTAGGGTCCCATTGATCTTGTACAATTCTAGGCATTCCAGTATCCAGCTGTGGGGCATTGAGTCATAGGCCTTCTTGTAATCAATCCAGGCAGTGCACAGGTTGGTCAGTCTGGTCTTGCAGTCTCGGCTGATTGTTCTGTCTACCAGTAGCTGGTGTTTTACGCCTCTGGTATTCTTGCCAATTCCTTTCTGTGTCCCGCTCATGTATTGACCCATGTGCCTGTTCATCTTAGCCGATATGATGCCTGACAGGAGCTTCCATGTAGTACTGAGGCAGGTTATTGGTCGGTAGTTGGAGGGGACCGGTCCCTTCTTGGGGTCCTTGGGGATCAGGACCGTCCGGCCTTCAGTTAGCCATTCCGGGTGTCTCTCGTTAACTAGCAGCTGGTTCATTTGTGCTGCCAGACGCTCGTGGAGTGCAGTCAGCTTCTTCAGCCAGTAGGCGTGAACCATGTCGGGCCCTGGTGCTGTCCAACTCTTCATACTGGAGACCCTTTCTTGGATGTCTGCCACTGTGATGGTTACTGGACCCTGTTCAGGGAGGTCGCTGTGGTCAGCCCTCAGATCCTCTAGCCACTGAGCATTGCCGTTATGGGTTGCATCCTTCTCCCATATGCTCTTCCAGTATTGCTCCGTCTCCAGCCTTGGTGGTGCTGTTCTCTTATTGTTCCCTTGCCACTGAGAGTACACCTTTGCTGGTTCTGTGGAGAACAGCTGGTTTATTCTCCTGCCTTCTATCTCTCTGGTGTACCTCCTCAAGCGGCTGGCCAAGGCTGTGAGTCTTTGCTTGGCAGTTTCCAAGGCCTCAGGTATGGACAGCTTGCTGTATTTCTTAGGCACCTTATTTGTCGCACCTTTCTGCAACTCCGTTAGTTGGCTAACCTCCCTCCGTGCTACTTTGATCTTGCCCTCTAGCCTCCTTCTCCATGGAGGGTACTGCCCCTTGTCGCTGTTCAACTTGTAGCCAAGCATCTCACTGATCACTGTTGCCGTATTGTAGATCAGCTTGTTAGTGTCGGTAATCGTGGTTGTAGGTATTGCCCGTAGTGCTGCATTAACATCATCTAGCAGACCTTCTGAGGGAACTTCACGTAATCTTGGTAACCGGCTACGCGGGATCCAGGTTTCAAGCTTGGCCATGATCCTATTTTTCAGGTCAGTTCCTCTCGCACTCAACGATCCTTCTCCTATCGCACTTGGGGTTATGTACCCAATCTCGGGTGGGGGTGATGATATCTCCCCCCTGACCTGGCGTCCTGACTCCTCCTTGCCGTAGCATTTGTGTTGTACCTCGTCAATCTCTAGCTGTGAGAGCAGTCCCTTCTTTCGAATGTTGGAACACTGAGCTACTAGTTGTTTCGCCGTCATTGTGGATGTTGGGTATCGAAGAATCCATAGGTCCCTCATCCTATTCATGTAGCCCCTTCCGCCGGGGTTACTTGCATAGTAGCATTCCAACAACGCCCTGTTTTCGTCTCTTGCCCACCGATGCCTTCTTGTTCCAGTAGCCCACTTTTCGTCAGGGTGCCCTGGTTCCTCAACACCTGACGCGGACCTTGTTGATCCGGGCGACGTCCGAGCCGGCATGCCTTCATATTTATCTGTCTCGCTCATGTCTGCGGTAGGCTTGCTTAGCATAGGGGGTCTAGCCTTAGGACCCTTACTGGATACAGACGCCCCAGGCAGGAATCGAACTTGCGATCCTCTGTTCCAAAGGCGTGTAGTCTAACCACTACGCTATCCAGCTGCTGGCACTGTGAGCTATATATATATATATATATATATATATATATATATATATATATATATATATATATATATATATATATATATGTGTGTGTGTGTGTGTGTGTGTGTGTGTGTGTGTGTGTGTGTGTGTGTATATATGTGTGTGTGTGTGTGTATATATATATGCGTGTGTGTGTGTATATATATATGCGTGTGTGTGTGTATATATATATGCGTGTGTGTGTGTATATATATATGCGTGTGTGTGTGTGTATATATATATATGTGTGTGTATATATATATGTATATATATGTGTATATATGTGTATATATATATATATATATATATATATGTATATATATATATGTTCTTCCTCCCCCCCCCCATTTTTGCACATGTCGAGGAGTGTGTCAGGCTACATTTCACTGTGTGTTATACTTGTATAACTATGCATGTGACAAATAAAGAACCTTGAACCTTGACCTTGCCTCTTCACCTCTGTCTGAGCTACAACATGGCAGAGCTGCCTCTGTCACCTGACAAATAGGACATACATGTCAATAGGAATAAAATGTGAAGCTGCTTCAGTGTTTCTCTCAATTTGTGCAGATCTTGACTCATCAGTAATGTTTGTGGGGTGAGTGCATTTTTAAAACAATTTGTGCAAACTGCATTACAAGGTGGATATTTGCAAAACCACCTCATAAAATATTGTCTCACAAATTAACCCTATGAATATGTCAGTACCATTAGGATGAAATTATTGTGTCACCAACATTTAACGTTAGACATATAATTTTAACAGCCTCAGTAAACTAATATCCTGGCTTGCTCGAGTCTGCCGTTTTCTCTGATAGTTTCAATCAAAATTAGAAATGCTGCTCTGAGAGACTGAGATAACTAATAGTGCTGCCTCTTGTGCAGTTAGTTTCCAAAACACGTTACTAATGGGTACATACAGTTTTAGACTGATGTGGGCCAAAGCCTAGCATAGCCTGTAACGTTATTATGACGGACACATTTTATGAGTTAATTTGGCTTTAAGTAGGGATGGGTATCAAAACCCGGTTCTTGTTGAGAACCGGTTCCCACTGTTTCAATTCCTTGGAATTGTTTGCCATTTTTGCAAATGATTCACTTATCGATTCCAGTCGCCCCGAATGACGTCACCACGTTGCGTAGCGTCATTTACCTGGCAGGAAACACGGCGCCTAAACAGCTCAAACGCTCAAAAGTTTGGATATACTTTACGAGAACGGATGACAACAGGGCAACTTGCAATACTTGCAATGTAGATATTTCATTTAAGGGAGGAAACACTACGAATATGCAAAAGCATTTGCTCACAAAACACGCGATAACCTTAAATGAATGTCGTGTTTTTAATTCCGCTCCGGACTCGTGAATCTCAACCCAGCAGCAGCGGTAACGTTTGCACGTCCTCTCCCGTTAATGCGGCAGGTAAATAATCAACTAACAGTGCATATTGTGTTAGCGCGATCTGCCTTATTACAAAACCTGCCATTACTGTGCATTTAGGTGACCATGATAAGAGAGACAGACAGAGTCTGGCTCAGATGCTGGCAGTTGTCGCTGCAGTCTACCGGTAGCGTCTCCTTTCAGGCCAGGATAGACGAATGTCACCGAGCAGTGACTAAGTTTGTGGTAAAAGGCTTGCACCCATTTGCCACAGCAGATGCCCCCGATTTTCGGTAAGTGAATGTGTTTAATTGTAGGCAGGGACATTACTGGATATTCTTGTGTAATTGCTACAGAATAATTTATGTTATACTTTGTTATTGCTACAGACGAATATTTATTTTATTATTTTACATTTACAATTTTTGTTTCCTGGGGACCCTGTGACACCCCGTTGAAGAGCCAGGCTGTGGATCTCTTTGTAAGGCTGTAAGGCTTTGTAAGGCCATGTTACTCCTAAATGTCTGTCTTGTTCAAAGAGAAGATATAAAACAAAGTTCTAAGCTAATCGACCTTAGTGTTCTCCTTTTTAAAAAATAAGAATCGATAAGAGAATCAATAAAGAATCGAATCGTTAAACAGAATCAAAAATGGAATCGGAATCGTGAAAATCTTATCAATACCCATCCCTAGCTTTAAGTGACTTACAGGTTTCTTTGAAAAATACTTTCTTATATCCAGGTTCTTCCTTTTTGCTGCCGTCCTCCTCTCCTCCTCGCAGCGCAGGCTTTCTGCTGCTAAAGCTAAACAGAGCTCCCTGAAAGCCACAGCCAATCACATTGTCCATATTTGTCACATGAGGTCGGACTCCAGTAGAGAACGTAATTAAACTCTTTCTGCACCGCTGGGTGAATGAGACGCTGACAGATCGTTTTTTTCTTTCTATTGGGTTTGTTTTTCTTTACTCGAAGAGATCAAATTATTGGTGGGGACAATTCAATAATCGCTGAATATTGGTGGGGACATGTCCCTTCCGTCCATGCCAAATCTACGCCCTTGCATTTATCCATGTTTTACCAGTTATCTGGGTCGAAGTCCCAGGGGCAGCAGTGTAAAGCACTCAGCAGGGGTTGTAAATGGGAAATGGTGTGTGTGTTCGCAGAAGCACATTTTTTCCAAGTGCTTTCCTCACTATTATCCACATGCATCCATACACCGATGGATGCATCGGAGAGCAATTTGGAGTTAGTATCTTCCTCATGCCCATTTGGTATTCAGCCTAGGGGAAGCCAGGAATCGAACCACCATCCTTCCAATCGGTAGATGACCTGCTCTACGGCCTGAGCTACAGCCACAGAACAGAATGAAGGCTGAGATAACCTTTGGGGAAAACTAATTCCCCACTAACATCTAACCTTATTTAGTTATATTGTTAGACTACAAGTAGTTCAACAACAGATGAGAGTAAGAAAAGGATTTTAGTAGTTAAACATTTCTGACATTGTTTCAACAGCTCCAAGAAACATGTCAAAAAGTCTAAATTTACTCTGATTGTGGTATTTTTATTTTTAAATATTAATAGAGCAGTTATGACAACAAATTCTTCTTTTTGTGAAAAAATATTATTTTACTTTCAGTGTGATCCCAGCAGACATTAAACAGATGTAAGTGTTTCAGTTGGTGATCCAAAACCAACAGGAAGTTTAAGTAACTATGTTGGGAAACCACATTATTTATATATTGAGGCTAAATAAAAATAGCAATTGCAAAGTTTATTTATTCAAATAATTATTAAGGAAAATATACTTGGCATAAACTGAATGTATTCCAGTAAAGTAAATATTTAAACAGAAACCAGAATATTTGGTTTCATTTGATCCGATTCCAACAAGTATAATATTTGACATTGTACTTTTGCTACAAAATTACATAGAAAATTTATACGTAATCAGATTAATTGCATTTAAGTAAAAAGTTTATTTTCAAGCCATTTCTTGCATATATTTTTTAGGTTCTCAAGCTAACACACGCCTTGCCATCATTGCTGGCACTGCCATTGCTGCCGTTGTGGTCGTGATAATCTTCTATGTAATTGCCCGGAGATGTGGTAAGTTTATTCTTGCATTAGGGAGTTGTTGCTGTTGTTGCCGTTGTTGTGTGCTAAATGTGTGCATGTTAACTACTTTGTTATAAGTAGAATTAAACAAGCTAAAAAGGAAAAAAAAAACATGCAAAAGATATACAGGATTATATGCCATGATATCAAATACACAAAATAATACATATTCATATTTTACCAATATCACTAATATGACAAAAATACATCAAAACAAAATCACTAAGTTATTTTGTGATTATTATAAGGTAACTTCTAAAAAGTATCCAACTGTGCTAACCTGCAACACAGTGAATTTTACCTTTAGAACCTGTACAAACTAAAATACATCGGCTTCTTTGTTGCAAAGTAATATTCACCTTTTGGCTAAATTTGACATTTTTAGCCTTTCAGATAAATCTCTCATTTTAATTGTGCTATGAATGATTATTTTTAAGCTTTCTGTTTATCCAAAATAACAAGCTACTATAAACTGTCCATCCACTTTTGACTGTCTGTCTGTGTGTGTGTGTGTGTGTGTGTGTGTGTGTGTGTGTGTGTGTGTGTGTGTGTAGGTGCAACGAACGAGCAAATCTTTGAATCTTGTGGCAAACCCTTTTTTAAGCTCGCAATGGCATGCTCTGAGCTGCTTCAAAAAACGGAATAAAAGGGTTTGATTTTTTGTCTTTTGGATACTAAAGATTTTTCATTCATACTGTTTTTAATAGCTTTTAGCACACTTGTTATATCTGTCTTTCTTATATCTCTTTTGAAAAAAAAATCTGTATGCTTGAATGTTGTAGTCAATCGATTTTCTGTTTATGCTTAAAAAAATGTTCTGTTTAAAGATATTTATGAAATTGGGTGGTATGTATAACCTGCTTTTCTATAACTAATGAGCACTGTGGTGAAAATGGTCACTTCTGCTTGCATTACATGTTTCATCAAATAGACCAAATCAGATGTTCCTCACATTACATATGATCAATAAGACTGAGATCCCTCGGCTCAGACAAAAGCTTGTATGTGTGTTAGGATTTAGCCTAAACAGCAGGCACAGATACACAGAAATAGGAAGGTTTTTGATTTGATTATGTATAACAATGGGAAGAAGTAATTTGTGTTGTGATTGATAAACACTAATGTTCAAGTAAAGTTCAATAACGGGTGTTAAAAAGATAAAGATAGAATAAGTACTCAGAAATAAAAAAAAATGCATTGAATGACGGAAGGGGAATAATAAATTTCTGTTTGAGATTATAAGAAATCATGAAATGCAGTTATGCATAAAATGGGGGGGGGGGGGGGGGTGGATGATTGTTAACATCAGATGTTGTTCGTATCATAAAAACCTCTGCAGTTAATGATTATTCGCAGTTTCCCTGGGGGCATTGTCAAAGTGAGCAGAAGACTGGAAGACTCTGGTTGACATAGTCTATTTTTTATACCCACTAGAGATAATTTTTTTAAACTTTTCTTTAAACTCTTACATTTTGAATGTGAATATTATTAACTGATTGAGCTGTTTCATTTGTTGTTTCTAAATTGCTTAATAAAGTATCTTTTTTTGCGATTAAAGTACATTTTGTGGACATTTCATTCTTTTGACGTAAAGATTGAACTTGGGCATGATTATTAACATCTACTTTTTTAAGGTTCTTATAAGTTATTCTAGTGTTTTAAAACTAACAGATCCCTGTGGTCTATTTTAGACCGGGGAGGGGGGGGGGGAAGGTTAATGAATTATGCTAATACACTGAAAAAAATTTGGAGTGACATTTACTTAAAAAAAGCTAGGCAACTTTTTCCACACAGAAAGTGCTTGTAATCTTTACTCGGGCTATTTCTAAGTAATATTTACTTACTAGAACCATCTATTTTTTATGTGAAATACACAAGTAAATTGCACTGGCAATACTCATCTACAGGTTGTAACTTTTACTCAGAATACCATTGCATCCAATTACAAAACCCAAGTGAACATTGCTGATATTTCTTTGTGTTTCTTACTCATCTTTTCTTTGTTATATTCTATGTAATTATTAAGTAATATTTATTATGAATGTACTAGTTAATATTAATCGAATTGAATAAATATTCTTATTATTCTATTAAATAATAAATCAATATTTTCTAAAAACAAATATTTGCAGCTTAAGAGACACTTTTATTTCACAGTTGAAATGGCATAGATATATTTAAAATATCTACATAACATTATAACCACAAAAAACATGGCCATAGAACTTCTTGATCGCAAATTTCAAAACAGAGCATATACACATATACAAAAAAACAACAACATGCTATTCAAAAACTCAGTGTGCACTGTCCCCTTTCTTCTAATCAACTTTCAGAACACATACATCAACTCTGTCCATTAACAGTTGCAATCACTACCTTTGCAGACATTCTCAGAACGTTCAGGACAGAAAGAACTTGTATAAAACTGAGCAACATTTGAAATTACTGTCAGAAAACAGACAAAATGCAAACAAATTAATTGTGCTGGACAAAAGCACAAATAACACTGGAACACTCACACTAAAAGTTTCTTGTGGAGAGACTGGACCTTTGGTGACATTTTAAGGATGTCAAGCTCAAGAAACAGCTTCTGAAATACCTCAAACGTATATTTCAGTTTCAGTGGGTAACTTAAGTTGACAGCATAGATGACACCCATGAGCAGGAGGCAAGCGTTTGTCACACTTCCGCAGTCCTCCAGAATTTCTGTCCCCTCAATGATGACCGACACGTTCACAGGATCTTGGTTTTCCTGTGCCACATTGTGATGGATTACTGTCCAAATTTCAATCAAAATCGTTCGATTTCATCATAAACAATCTGAAAACAAAGCTTTAAGTTTAAAATAACAAACTTGTCAACTTGTCCTTTAAATAAGAGTGATACATTCTCAGTGTGTATGACCTCATCTTTTCCATTAGATTATGTAATTAAAATAATTTAAAATTTTACCTTATTGAGTGAGTCCAACATTGGTTTTATTTTGGTCCCTGCAGTCCCGCCCTTCCTTCGAAATATCTCCAGGAGTTTGGTGGTGTACCTGTCCAATCTGGACAAAAACGTTCGCTCCAGATGAATTGTGGTTATTCGCTTAAACTCCTCTTTGATCTGAAATGAGAGATAAAACACAAAATCATGTCAAAGATGACTCATGAGATCTCACATACACTTAGTTGCTGCATGAACAAGAACTGGATTTACCTGATTTTCACAGAACAGAGAAGGCCACCTCTCTAAGAGGTCTTGGATTGCGGGGCAATCCTTGACAACCTCTTTTCTTCTCATAGCGAAAGACTTCTCCATTTTCTCATTAATTGCCCTCTCATTGTTCTTCTTCTTCATTTCCTTCAGCAAATCTAGTCTATCCATCTCTAAGGTTTCCTCAGTCTCACCGAATGGCAGTGGTGGCAGATAGTTGACTTCAGCTTTTTTGGCCCTTTTAAAGCCTTTAAGTGAACCCTCTTCACTGGAGCATCGTCTCTTCAGTGTGTTCACCTCGAGCTCTGGAATGGCTAATTGGCGACCTCTTAACTTTGCCCTGTAGTTGCCCATTTTATACTTTATCCTCTGTTGCCAACCATATAGGCCATTAAAAGAACCTGGCTCTTTGAGGCATGGGTATTTTGCTACCAAGGCTTCAGCAACAGCTAAAATCTGGACACCAGTTGGATATGCTGTGAAGCCAAATATAGTCTCTGCAAGCTTCTCAAGAATGCTACTAGTTACGCTTGGGTTGTTCAAAAGTGTGCCATCATTTTCATAAGCTTGCTTTCCTGCTTCCAGTGCAAGGTCTATATCATAAGAGAAGTCTGGTATTTCAAACTTAAATGGCCATGGCTTAGACCTGTAGGATGGTCCACTCTCATCTGGGGAGGACAACAGGATTGTGTCGCATACAGATGAGGTAAAAGTAGTTTGTGGACATCATCCTCCCCAAAAATTATCCGCAGTTTCGCTGAGGGTGCCATATCAACAGGAAGAAGCTGCAACAACAGAAGAGAAATACAGACATTTATTCACAAGCTTCTCTCCTCACATTTCAAAAAGATAGGCAAATGTGGTGCTTTAAAGTTGTCAGGCGTCTTCCTGCAAGGGTGTATGAAGCCAAAGGATAAAAATCTTTAAGCTCTCTTTGCTCAAGTAACTGCACACTCCCTGTGTTCTCCAGCTCATAACTCCTCAGGTGTTCATTGTACCATGTATTTTGTTGTCTCACGAAAAAAGTCAGTTTGTTACAAATCACCATTATCTGTAACACTTCAGAAAAGTCAGGCAGTCCTGCAGTGGAACCACAACACAACAACATTCCCACTGCATAGTTGGTGCCTAAACTGCACACATTATTGGCAACATGCACAGCTGTAACAGCAGGGAATCTGCATTTCACCAGGTCTTTTAGATCATCCTTAAGCACATCTAAAGAGACCTCTGTTGTTTTTGTGACCGCAAGTGATGGTTTGACAGAATGTGATTGATGATATGCAACCATGAGCTGGTGCTTATTTGCAAGAGACAGCAAAATATTCCTGAAACAACCAGTGTGTCTTACCACCTTCTTGAAAAAGCTGTGTTTGGCCTCGAATCTCATTGTCCAGAGGGCAGCTAGGGGGCCAAATTCCCGAATGAGCTGAGGATAGTGCTCAAGGAAATGGTGCTTGGGAATGAGCTTATGTTGGGGGAAAACATCAAGGAATCTGCTTCGGTGTTCTGAAATGATGCTGTCAAGATAGCAAATGCTTTCTTCAGTATGGACTCGAGACATGACAAGGTCCACAATGTCTTTCAGTGTCATCAGCATCTGCCATACAGGCTCTTGTTGGGGTACTTTTAAACCTATAATCAGAGGCAAAAGACGTAATAAGCACCAATTTTCATGTGCGTTGCCCCCTACTGATTTTCGAGTCGAAAAGTTAGCAGGAATGAGATGAGGGCGATTTGTTTTATCACTCCACTTGTATGGGAAATTGGAAATGGCATCATTCAGTTCCATGAGAGAAAAATATTTTTTCTTGATCAAGTTATCAAATGCCAAAGCCAGTTCCACTGGAACAATACCCTCCAGCAGATCATGTAAAACATCTGGAGGGTAACCAGATGTAACATGAAAATGCTCAAGTTTTTCTGACAATGCACACTGTTTTTTTACACCATAACAATGAGGGTGATCTGGACTAGACACAGCTGTCTGTACATGCAGTGTATGTTGATCTTTGGTTCTTTGATGAAAAGACCCAGATCTCACTTCATTGGACTGAAACTTGGATCGCTCCCCAACACAAAACCGGCAGATGTATGACCCTGCAAAGCTTTCGACAAATCCTGCCACAGAGTGCGCCCCCAAATTATCTGCCACCACACTGACCACAGTCCCTTTAATGGCTTTCCCTAACGCTGGAACAAAAAGACCATCTTTCTCCAAGCTTTGGATATCTGTTAACAGTGGCTCTAAAACTCGCTGGAATCCAAACTGCTTGGTGTCTTCAGCCTTACACAGAATTGCAAGGTAGATTGATGTCAATGTGGAACGTAACTGCACCGGAATGTTTCCCAACACCCAATAGACAGCTGTGACTTTGTGCTTTTTTCGAGATGTCCCAAGAGGATTACATACCTCAAAGTCATCAATGTACAGGATGAGACTCACTCTGTTCTCCTCTACAGAGAAAAACTTGTTGTTTTGATAGTGAGATCCATCACGAAATGTCTGGTACTTAAAGTCATTTTCAGTTTTTTTTTCACCTTCAAATGTGTTTTCTTGAAAAGACTTACTTAGGACCTGCACCAAGGAGGGCAATATTGGGACATACTGGAAGGTTTTGCCCTTTTTTTTATCAAGTATGTGTTCTTCTGGTTCAACAACTGAAAAATGCTTCTTCATAAATTCTCTTCTCTTGTAATAAGTTGTGAAAGGGCCACCTGTCCCCAAGGCAGTACTTATAGGGTGTGTCTCACAAAGATTTTTCACTAAATCTGAGATAATGGCTGGATCCAGATCACAGTTATGGCTTTTCAAGGTGGACACCACCACATCTCTTAAAAGTGGACCAGATGCAGAGGTGGATATAAACTGAAGCTCATCTACTATTTCATCAATGCATTTGTTTGGGACATTGAACATGCTTTCTAACTTTAAAAATAGATGGCCAAATTTCTCTTTTATATCTTGCGACAACTCCTGTGGTTCCCCATCCCAAAGCTCTAAGCTCTCTTCCACATAGGTCTCATCCTGAGCAAACATGGGTTCATTAGGTTTGCTTTTTAATACTTCAGTTTTAAAATCCTCAAGGGTGTGTGACTGGTGTTTTCTGTGTCTATGTGTAGCAAAGGTGGAATAAATATTTGTACTGAAGTTGCAGTCTTTGAAGACACATGCAACTACTTCAAACTTCCTTAAGTGGTTGTTAAGATGCTCAAAATACTGCTTCTCTGAATTAAAAAAAACAGAGCAGCAAAGTAGACAAGTAAATGAAAGAGGTCCACTTTGTGTGACCATCTTCACATGGTGTCGAGACAAATGGGTCTTAAGGGCATTAAATGTTTTAAACGAGCAAGGGCAATCAGTGTGAAGACAAGGGACTGACTGGCTGCGACCACCATTTCCATGCTTTAGTCTGTAGTGTTTTAACAATCCCAACCTCTTCTCTGACTCAAAGCTACATATCTTACACATCCATCTCATGTTGTGGCACCTTAAACAGACAAATTATGTGACAAGTTAAACCTAATCGTTACTAATTTGATCTTACCTTGTGGAGTTCAAATTAGCAGTCAGAAGGTCCTATGTTCTGTAAAAAAAAAAGAAAAAAGAAAAAAAAAGAAAAAAGGTTATCTATATGCTTTTCAACTAATTTCTACTAACTCAAGGATGCACACTGATATTATTTTTTTTTTTACATATGTTAGTTCGGTGGCAAATTTAAAACAGGTCAATATGAAGACTTGAGTGAAATCGAGTGCGTATATCGTTTTTTGTTTTGTTATTTTTCAAAATACACCTCATGGCAGCTGTGCAGCAATTATTTTAAACTGGACCGTGGTCGTTTTATTCACAAAGACGTTAGTTAAGGCAGCAGGCGTGTGTTGTTTAGGTGGCCATCTAAGCTGTAAAGTGCTGTGGGAAATTCTGGACATACCTCCTGCCAGGAAAGTTAGTCAGCAAGTCTAGCAGGAAAATACACTATTTGCTAGCGCAGCTTCTTTCAGTGCGGAGAAACTGACTTAAGTAGGTGAGCCAACAGGAACGTACAAAGTTTGTTCCGCTTAAAACTTACATTCATGGTTCTACTTCTTCCCGTTTCCGTCAAGTCTGCCAACCGTCGAAATGTGGACCATGGTATGTCTGAAGAAAGACCGCTCAAATGTGGGGAGGGGCTTTGACGTCATGCTCCGAATGCAGAGAAGGTGGCCATATTCACTGATGTCACTCCATTACATTTTACTTGGAAATATCAACTAATTAAGCCAATGAATTGGTTTAGTGAATATTACTTGGATCGAATGATTCAATTTACATACAAAACTGAGGACACATAATTACAAACAATCCTCAAGTAATGCACTACAAGAAAAACTGCTATTTTAAAGTAATAGCACTGAATTTGTAATTTTTTGTAAAATTTATATAGCTAATTGAAATAATAATTACAGGGCCAAAAAAACATTTTTTTCAGTGTAGTGAGTAAAAAGTAAACAGTATAATACAGATAAATAAAAAAAACACTCCCAAAACAGAAAAAAATTATTACAAATTATTAATAAAAGAACTATAAAAATGGAGGCAACTTTGCCTGTGGTAGAATGTATACAATGTATGAAAAAATCTTTGCTGCAGATACTAATTTTGTGTTTTAAGATTTATGAGTTTCATGCTTTCATAGTGGCACATGGGAGAACTGACATTTTCTCAGGTGGTACACACTGTAAAAAGTTTGAGAAACACTGATAAGGTAAGTGTATGTGTGCTTTTGGAAAACATTTACAGCTGCAGTACAGAATCTTTGAAACAAGCTAGCATAAAACATTTTTAGAATATAAAAAGAGCACTCTGCTTCTCTTTACAGCTCCTCACTCCACCAGGGAACCGTTTGGCATTTTCTGTGCAAATGTGATGTATGTACTGCGGCAGTCATAAGTTTTAGTAGAGTTGTTGCTGAACCACATAAAAATATATCATTAATTTTAAACTCCCCAATCAATGATAATGTTATGTTGGAATGTTGTTAAAGAGGGTCAAAAATGTTTCAACCCAGTTTGTTTTGCAGATTCTGTATAGCAGCTTTAATATAGGAAGGACACAACTTCCAGATTGTACGAGTAAAATAAGGTTTTTTGTCTTTGTCAGTTTAAGTGATCTAGGTAGCTCTGTTTTGGAAGTTCAGTTAACGCTAGAAATGTGTTTTGGAGTTTGTACGTGCTTTGTCTCTAGGGGCCACCGTAAATATTTATATATAAACATATGTAAATAAAATCACTTGTTTTTACATTAGTAATTCCTTTTGTGCATAATTTTATATTATTGTTAATAATAAATTAATTAAAGCAACAAAACAACCTGAAGAGCCGGTTGGGAGCCGAAAGAGCCGGTTTCTAAAAAGAGCCGGAAATCCCATCACTAATCGCTCTGGCAGCAACACCGCTCGAGCCAGAGCAGGGGGGAGCTGGAACAAACCATTTTGGGAGGGGGGGGGGGGGTTATCTATACATTTGTTGTTAAAATGTTATGGCTCAACCAGGTATTGTATGCTTTTTATGTTTTTAGTAGTGTGTCACACAAATAGCAAATATTGTCAAAAAAAGTAAGAAATCTTTGGGGGTGCTTAAAATGTGCTAAAATCGCCCCTGGTCAGAAGCGCTCCGTCTTCACTGGACTCAGTGCAAAAAGAGATACAAACTATTAAAATAATGGTAAATGGTAAATGGCCTGTATTTATATAGTGCTTTACTAGTCCCTAAGGACCCCAAAGCACTTTACATATCCAGTCATCCACCCATTCACACACACATTCACACACTGGTGATGGCAAGCTACATTGTAGCCACAGCCACCCTGGGGCGCACTGACAGAGGCGAATAATAGAGAACAAAGAAACATTTCACGAAGAGTGAAAATAATATCACAACCAAAACCTTGATCTTGGGAATGTTGCTACCTGTAAACTTCATGTATTCAGTGGTTTATACAGTATGAACATTGGATTTAATTTTACTTTGTGTATGTTCATTTTTTTTTTTTTGCCATATTGAAATTAACCTTATATATTTTTAGATGATTGGTTATGTCTCCTACAGAAGAAAAGTTTAAAAGATGGATTTAGTCATAATTTCAACACATGCAGTGATAAGTAGGATGTATTCTAGATGTTGTGGTAAAAACTACAATTACGGACAAAAACTTCTACATGCATGGGCCACTTGATTAGGTACAACTGCACATTAAACTATACTGGTAGTCACTCTCAATTTGCCTATAAAAAATATAATTGCACCTGTCAGGGAAAACACTTACTGTGCAAAAAAAAAACCAGACTGTTAAAACACATAAATAAAATAATAATAATAATAAATACAAATAAAATATATAATAAAACTTTTCTTCATAGTCAGCAAAGAACAAAAATTATTGGAAACATAGTCAAATTAATGAGCATGAGAGTACAGTATATTCAGCTTTGCAATATATATGAAATATATTCAGTTTTAGAATTTATATTCAGTGTTAAATTTAGCTAGGCTCAAAGTGTTAATTCTAGTTTATTTAAATAAACGACATACTCACATGCAAAAGTGGGGAGGCACCAAGGGTGGAAAGAAGTTAATGTAAGGTGGCACATGCCACCACTGTAGATCTGGCCCTGCTTAGTACATTAGATCATGTTTTAGCTACAAATTTGCTCTCTTGCTGGAACGTTTGGTGTTCATGAAATGTAGTAAATGTGTCTGTTTGTTTACCAATTTATGAATTCATTCATCCTATCATTGAAATAACCACATGAGAGATGATATTGCAAATTAACTGCACACAATAGCAGCAATTTTAGTTGTGCAATATTTCCCATCACTGCTTGCCTTTAGTTTCTCTAGTGTGTATACAAATGCATTGTAGAATAATTTGGGTTTTAGATTGTTACACTCACACTTGTCCATTTTCTAACCAGGAATAGGCTAAACATCTTATTCCATATTTCTCTAGTTTCCTGAATAGTAGATCATATCAGATCTACTGTATGAAAAGCTTTCTGTAGGTCAAGATAAAAACCATCGCAGAATTCATCATTTTATTGATTTTAAAAGACTATGAAACTTAGATTTACTCTCATCAACACAGCGTCAAAGCAGTTTGAGAATTATTCACAACGTTTAATCTATCAGTTAATTTCTGCCACAAACTCCCCTCCATCAATCTTACTCAGTTCACGAGACATCACACACTGGACTGACTGAGAGACATGAACTACTTTTTGTGCAGGTTTTCTTGTATTAAAACAATATTTTCTTCTATGTAAAGGAAGTAAATAAACAACAGAAAGGAAGAGAAATCCTGCCAATTCAGAAAATAGAACAAACTACATAATATGTAGTTTGTTCTATTTAAACTACATAAGACTGGCCACCTATAAAATCCAAATCTTTAAGAAATAAAAATAAATAAAGTTCCAGTGTTATTGTCGTTTAAGCAATGAAACCCTAAAACTGTTGAATTATTGCTTGATTATGTTTATGATAATTACTTACTTTACTTACTTTGGGGTCTAGTGGAAACTGTTTTGAAATAAATTTCTCTCATGTCACTCTGATCTGTTCACAAAGATTCAACAGAGAAAAAGTGCTGCATTGATTTGAATACAATTTCAAAGGTCTATTTGACTTTAATGAACTCTGCAGTGGCTCCATTTCCCCAAATATAAAGTCCAGCATAGAGCGGCTGAGTGAATGTGGTCTGGACTCTGTGGAGGAGAGTCATGGTTTCAGAGACGCTGTAGAAAGACAGAATACCTGCTCTGTGATCCAGGTACACTCCTACTCTGGAGGACCGAGGACCTGAGAGGACAGTTGGGACATTGTTGTGAATAAATGTATAACTGTTTGTGTAACAATATAATGCCCAAGATTTGTCATTGTTTCCAAATCCACATTCACTGCCCCCCCCTGCTCTGCTGATATTCTTGTATGCGACTGCAACACCAACTGCTCCCCCTCTCCACTCCACCTCCCAGTAACAACGTCCAGTCGGACTCTCTCTACTCAGGACCTGACACCATACAGTGAATCTGTCTGGATAATCAGAATAAGACTGTTGTTGTTCCATTCTTCTTACTTTTCTGTTCCCCTCAGATAATAACAGACGTCTGTTTGCTGTCTTTGGATCCAGTGTGATTTCACATGAATATTTTAAGAATCCAGCTCTGGTCTTTGGCTCTGCTGGTGACAGTAAAACATCCACTTCAGTGACTGTCAGTGAGATGTTTGTCCATTCCTCTCTCAGAATGTCCTGTAGTTTATCTCTGGTCTCTGACACAGCTGCTGTCACATCCTCAAAGTAGCTCAGAGGACGAATATTGATGCTGGATGAGTGTGTAGACTCACTGAGTGCTGACAGTGAGGGGTAGTTGTGTAGAAACTGGTTGTGATCCTCTGTGTGTGAGAGCTGCTCCAGCTCGCCGTCTTTCCTCTTCAGCTCAGCGATCTCCTGCTCCAGCTTCTCCTGAAGCTCTTTGACTCGACTCACTTCAGTTTCCTGCTGGGATCTGACCTGCTGCTTCACATCAGAGCTTCTTTTCTGGATGAGACGGATCAGCTCAGTGAACATCTTCTCACTGTCCTCCACTGCTTTATCAGCAGAGCCATTGATGGCCTCCACCTCCTGTTGAAGCAGCTTCACATCTTTCTCTCGCTCCTGGATTCTCTGCTGGATGTTTAGTCGTCTCACCTCGAGCTCCTTCTGCTTCTCAGTCCTTTCTGCTGCAGCTGGGACTGTTTCATGGCCTTTATGTTCATCCATCGTGCAGAGATAACAGATATTCTGCTGATCAGTACGACAGAAAATCTTCATCACCTCATCATGACGAGAGCAGATGTTCTCCTGGAGCTTCTTGGAGGGGGCCACCAGCTTGTGTTTCTTTAATGGAGCTGCATCATAGTGAGGTTGGAGGTGTTTCTCACAGTAAGAGGCCAGACAGACTAAACAGGACTTGATAGCTTTCAGCTTCCTCCCAGTGCAGACATCACAGGCCACATCTTCAGGTCCAGCATAGCAGTGATCAGCTGGAGCAGCTTGGAGTCCACTCTTCTTCAGCTGCTCCACTAAAGCTGCAAACATGACGTTTTTCTCCAGGACAGGCCTCGGTATGAAAGTCTTCCTGCACTGAGGGCAGCTGTGGATTCCCTTCCTGTCCTCTTCATCCCAGAAACTTTTAATACAGTTCCTGCAGTAGCTGTGTCCACAGGCTGTAGTCACCGGATCCTTCAGGAAATCCAAGCAGATGGAACAAGAAATTGTTTCACTCTCCAGCTGAACTCCTTTCTGCGCCATTTCTCCTCTCAGTGTCAGTGACTGTGTGAGTTTCTCTTCCTTATAACTGAAAGTAGTCTGAGCTCTGATCTCAACAACATGTTTCTGCAGTGAATGGAGCCTGTCAGCTCTTACACGTCACCACATGTTGGTTACACCCATCTTCAAACTGTAGATCTAAAGGGGAGGGAACGAGGAAACACGTGGACAGAGAGGAGGTGCTGTGTTTAAGAGCAGGAAGAAGAGGGAGGTTATCAGGCTGTGCTTCACTCCAGGAAGAGGAGCAGTTAGAGAGTGAAACTGTGTGTTTAACCATTTTTTATTTACTGCTTCTTCTATATAAATAATTTTTAAAAATCCAGCTTTAATGAACACTGGACAGAAACGTCTCAGGTAACAATAACCGTCAGAACAGCAGAGGCTGCTGACCTAATCAAAGCATATGTAGAGAGCAGGGTTAGGTTAGCAGACATATGCTGGTTGCTTTTATTTATTTATTTATTGCTTTTATAGGCAGTAATCGATGTTGCTGTAACAGGATGAGAACTAGATAAATGCCACTGCATTGCTTTGAACAGTCAGCAGAGTCTGCACATATAATTACAGATATTCCTGCAAAAAGTTAATTAGTCAAAAGAATCTTGCATTTTAGTTTTGCATTTATAACAGCTGCTGCAACAGAAATAACCATGTTCTTTACATTAAAATAGCAACAAACCTTTCTGGAACAACTTTCAAGGTTCATGGCGAAGACAAAGATCTAATGACATGAAGACTCCAGTGAAACTTAAAGTATTAGGAACCAGTTTTAATGCGTGACCAACACATTTCCCCCTGTGGCCTTCACCAGGGTCATTGCTAAATACCCTTGTGATTGTGAAAAGACTACTGGTCAAGTCAAAAAGGAGTGTATGGTAAAATGACCAATGACCATGTGACAAGATCAAGCAAGCATTTTTCTGATGTGTTCACCGCTCAATGGTTTGTTGTCATATTGAACAAAATATTAGGTTCTCTTTGTATATTACACTCAGGCATCAGGAAAGAGTGGTAACTAGTTCATAGTTTTTAGCTAATGACATGTCAATCACAAAACATTGCTCAGAAAACGTGCAGATTCTCAGCTAGATCCACCTTCCACTCTTTACTTACAGTTTCACAACAGCAAACAAACACACAAATAAGTTGAAGTAATTGTTTCCTGTATGACTTCACTGGTCTCGCATCAGTAAGGACTTTTGCTCCTTGTTGCTTGAGTTCATTGAGGTGGTGAGCATACATTTATCCCCAGACATGTCCATGTACACAAACATTAAACAACTTCTTTCTGACCTTTTTCACACTTTTGCACCACTTCAGAGGAATCCCCTTAACCTCAAATCACTGTTTTCTTAAGGTATGACTTACCTTCACAGCTGTGTGGATTACGCATCATGTCACAGAAGGTCCACAAGCATAGATGCACGTGTGTGTTCATGTCTGTAAGCTATTATTGTTTCATCTCACTGAAAGCACAAATGCCATCCTCTCTCTCTCTATTTTTATATGAGGATGGGGTGGACAAAATAACAGGAACACCTCACAACAGTGATGGCGCTGAGTTGCAAAGCTGCCTGAGCTGCATTAGAGACTGCGCTGGTGTTATTCACCTATAACGTGCTACAGTTCGTGCTTCCCTGTGTGTGTCGCTTACAAGAAGGTCAACAAACACACCGCAGTGCTGCAGGCAGAACATACATAATCAATCAGCCCTCAGTGCAAGCTACAAAAATAAAATATGGGACACACACACACACACACACACACACACACACACACACACACACACACAGTCATGTTTTCATATCCTTCCCTAGATGTTTATCCTAACACTAGCCCAGTGCTTCCCAAAAACGGTGCCGTGGCACATAGGTGTGCCGTAGAAGATTATCTGGTTCCACCTGATTAGTACTCCAAGTGACCGCAGTGAGTAACAGGCAGAACAATTACATTCTCTTCCACTAGAGGGCGGTACAACCACCTGTTCTAATTAAGTTGGTTGTCAAACAGAAGAAGATATTACATAATAGTCATGCTGTGAGAACACAGCACATAATAGCAATAGATAAATATTTGAAGAGAAAAAGCAGTCAGTCTGGGTCCTGGAGAAAATTCCAGCCCACATGAAGGCCGTCATGAGTGATGGTCAGAAGAAAGCAAAAAAGGTATACTGGGGACAAACTGAGCCTATTTTGCTAAGATAAATGATCAAAATGCTTTTTGAGACATTTTTGTTTGGTGATGTGCTGTTTGATTTTTCTAATGTGAAATATGTGCCGTGGCTCCAAAAGGTTGGGAAACACTGGTCTAACCTATTCTGTGCCCATAAGGGCTGTTGGTCCCCACAAGTATGGTAAACTTCCAATTTTTGGTCCCCACACAGGTATGTAAACATGGTACACACACACACACTTTTTCCTAGGGGTACATGTGTGTGCATTTAGCCGTATTACTATTTTAGTGGGGACGTTTCTATGTTGTCACCCTTTGGGGACAGAAAAACAGGCCCCTGTAATATAAATCATTAAATCATAGGATGGAGTCTGAGTTTAACTCTGTCTTTTAGTAGATCTCCAACTTTAATTTGTCATGTAAATATCACAGAATTCAGTCTTAAGGCGATTAATTAGTTACTTTAATTATCTGGATACAAATTATAGCACTATGTTGGGCTGGTGTTCTGACTCCAGAGTGGATAAGCAGAAGATGGATAGATGACTTCTTCAGTCTCAGCTGAAGCCTCCACGGCTTTTCATTTGCTTTCTTTTATTTACCTTTTCCTTACTTTGCATCCTATTCTGTTTTATAACCTCTTTGTCCTTATTTACTTTATTTTTCTTCTTTCCTCTTTTGTTTCTTTTTATCCTTCACATTAATGTACTTTTGTTTCTTCATCTTATTCCACTTTCCTTTGTCTTCGGTGTTTCCATCATTCCTGCTTCCACCTTCATTTACTTAGCTTGTCTTCATGTGTTTTTCTCTTTGCTTTATTTCCTTCCTCACTTGTCCTTCCCTATATTTCATTTGTTTCTCCTCTTTGAATTGTTTTTCTTTCCTTCATCTTTCTTTTGTATCCTAATCAATGTTTTCATTCCTTCCATTTCTGCCTCTTCTGTTTCCTCTTCCCCTCTGCCACTTTCTTCCCTTCATTTCCTTCGTCTTTTCTTCTTTCCCATCTTTGGTCTTTCTGGTTCATTTTTTTCACTCTTCAGCTGTTTTTGCTCTCTTTGTTTGGGATTTTGCAGTCGTCTGCCTGTTGTTGTGTCGGCTGGCGGTACGTTATCAGGCTACTACAAACACACATCAAACTCTACACACACTTTCACGCTGCACCTTTCATTTCCAGCAGGTTGTAAAAATAGAAAGCCCATAAAATCTGACTCTTTCATGTCGGAGCATTAGGCAGGAAGAAAACCATCCACATGTGCAGAGCACTGATGAGCAGCAGCACGGACCTGCTGCACAGCTTAGATTTAATTCATTAGTTTTATCAATGAAGCTCAGAGAAAAGGAAAAAAAACACCTACATGCTTCAGTTTTCCTCGTACGGGGTGTTGCAGCCAGTTCTGGTTGCATAATATTATCTGCTCTCCTACAAACTCCCACATACTGAAGCAGAAAGCTCGGTGCGAGGCTCAGACAGGAGATGTGTGGGAAGAGATTCAAAGTCAGAGTTCGTCTCATCCTGGTTGAGAATAAATAAGCTTCCTTTAAACGGATTCTGAGTGTAGTAGAGTCTACTCCAAGACGCTGCTAAAATAAACTCGACTCATTAAAGTCTGGGTTTCCGCTGCTTTAATGAAGCGCAGTTTCTACATTCCTCCACGGAGATCAGATTCAGTCTCGTACCAGTGAAGTTGGTCCGAAAAACCTCAAGCTGACGTTAGAGCTCGCTACATTACCAAGTTCAACGTGGCTTTACGTTCACTTCCATCTGTCAGTCTCTTCTCCTTCCTTTCTCATATTTTTCCTTTTACTCTCTTCTTTCATCTTTTCCTTCCTCCTTTTTCCCTCCTCTTCCATTTTTCCTTCCTTTTCCCTCTCCCATTTTTTCCCTTCCTACCTTCCTCCATCCCTCCTCCCCCATCTTTTCCTTCCTCCTTTCCTTCTCTCCCTCCTCTCCTTGTCCCCCTTCTAGCCAGTTTCTTTTCCTCTTGTTGAATATGAGCGTTTGCAGTAAACAAACATTAAAATGACCAAGGAAGGAAGGAAGAGAACGATGTGTGCTTGTCAGCATTCAGCTCACCTGTAAATTTCAAGTGACGACTTCATTGAGGTCGTATGAGCCATTCTTTTACTTTGGTAAACCAGAGTTTACCTCAAAGCAGCTCTGTGTACACGGCATTTGGCCGTCTTTGTGAGGACATTCATCAACATCAGTGGGTTTCCCCGTGTATTTAGGAAGTACTACTAAGTGCTTAACTAAAACTCTGACCACAGCCTCATTTAAAGTGGTTTTTGTTTTTGTTTTTTGTTTTTTAAATTATTTGGTTTCAGTGGCAGACACCTTCAGCTCACTCATGTTTGGACATTTGGTGCTCTCCTCTTTATGATCAGCTGCAGGTGAAATGTTTAGAGGACATCTGTAAATTGCAGACACATAACCTGCAGTGTTAATACAACACAGGTGTGCATCAAGAGTGAAATCCAACTACCATAAAACTGAGTTACAAATTCTTCTGGGTCACTTTGGTTTGAGTTTTTCATAATAAAAGTCAGAGGAGCTGTAAGAAAAGCAGCAGAAAACTCCCATCACATTTCAAAAGCAATGTTTAAAACACAAAAGACAAGCAGTCAGCACTTTATAAAACTCATCTTTATTGATTCAGAGTCATCCCTCCATCCACGACAATATTTTCTCTGCTGTGCTCTTATAAAAAGCTGAATATGTACATCCTCTTGTATTTACATTATTTTACATGATTACATCATCAGAGAGCCTCACACCTGCAAAAAGGTCAACTCTCCTGCCTGAAACGTATCACCTGTTGTCAGGGGAAATGAACAATAGAGCAACTTGCTCGTGGGTTGTTGCCTGGCAACAGCAGCTTATCGGATTAATATCGGTAAAGAGGAATTGTTTTTAATTATTTATCTTATTTTTCTAAATATTTCACAAGCTTAGAAAAACATGCGGAGTGACCCCATGTGCTGCGGCAGTGGGTTGGGAAAAACACAAATTTAAAAAGTAATGGAACATATAATGTAGTGCAATGCAAGTTTCTAATGTGAAGTCGTGACGAAAGTACAAACTAATAACAATAAAGTCGATGCACGTGAAAGAGTTTTTGTGCACTTTACATAAACACACAGTCTGAGGAAAGTTTAACAACAAAAACTGTAGCTAACACTAGGCTGCTAAACATCTCCTCATCAATCAACTTAGTCCTGCACAAGAAGGTGAGAGGGAAAAATGATACAAAATACAGGGTGGAAAAATGTCCTAAAAAATATACACAAACCACTGATCAGACTTAATGCTGATTATCTGATAAATCATAGAAAGACATCAAAAGGTGGCTGGAAAACATAATGTGGAGAGCAGACTCAGAGCATAAATGTGGCTCTTTAAAACCTGCTTTGTTCTCTAATGAGAAACAAAACAGGTTTTATTTTATGTCTGTAATATGACTTAAAGTAAAAGCACATAATTACTTAGGTATAAAAATATTTTATCCATGGAGGCAGAAAATGTTCACCGAGGTCATGTGAAGTGTTCAAGGGTCGTTTTCACTTTTCTCTTCTTTATTTTAAAAACTGTGTTAATGCTAATGTTAGCAGCTATGTGTAAAGGCAGGAGAGGCCCCAGTCATTCAGGTCTTAGAGAGTGGTGTGCGATTCCGTGGCAACTACTGGTCGCTATGGAAAAATGTGTATTCCCAGACTCGTTGGAGAGTAGTTTCTAGCAACTGCCTGTAGTTTGCAAGGAAGGCGTCGCCTTGTCTGCAAACATCACCAACTATGCAGCTGTTAAACTGAGAAGCACAACACAAACTGAAAACAGAGATAGTTCACCTTCGAAATAAAAGTTGAACCTTTTGAAATGTACGTAGTAAGAAGCAAATTTTCTGTTTTGTGTTGGGGAGCAGTTGGCTAGTGTTTGCAGACAAGTTGGCAACTTCCAAGCGAACTACGGGTGACCACAACAATTTGCTAGCAATACAGTCACAAGGTGGTGCAGCTCAGCCTTCGTGATCAATTTCACAACAGGTAAGTGGTTCATAACCTCTGCACAGCTGAATGAATGACAGGTGTGCAGAAGGAAGAAAAATGATACATATAATAAAATACTACCTAGCAGCAGTCAGCAATCACTTAGCAACCAGTCAGGGGAATATGCAATTTCCCCTAGCAACCAGAGGTTTCCATAGTATCAACAACTGCTCTCTAAGCCTGCGTGACCGAAGCCTAAGCTTTTAAAACATTCAAGACTCTCTCATTAATACTGAGCAGAAAAAAGGCCTCTCTCACACACAGAATGAGTTTAACAGCAACAATAACTCCGTACTTACAAAAGCTCGTGTGTGCAGCCCCCACCCCCTCCAGCCCTGACGGCGAGTAAATAACCACAACCCTGAAACTGAAGGCGCTAAATGGAAGTCAGCCACCTTTTGAACTGTTAACTCCTGTGCTTTCCCCACTTTAATACTTCAGTGTCTCAACAGAAACAGGCTAATGCCAGAGCTGAGCAGCAGCCGGTGCCACCCCTTTGAAAATGTTTAGGCTTTTGGCAGAAAGTTGTTGCACTACAAGTAAAACTGCGGCATAAATCATTTGGACATGTGCGTCTGCGAGTGATTTAGCGTGCAGTAAACCAGAGTAATCGCCTTTCTCTCTTTAAAAATAATGTTTCTGTAAAGCTTGACAAAGTTTCCAGTGTTACAACCATTGCAGATGTGAGGCTCTGCCTGTGGCCAACATGTTTCGAGGGTTTAGTCTTCCCTCTTTTTAATGATGGGAAAAGAAGCTTTAATTCCCGAATTTCACCGTTTCCAACGAATCCCAAACACCAAGCATGTAACTCTGCCGCAAAACAAACAAACAAACAAAAACAAATTGTTTGCCCTCGTTCTTCCTCTCATTGGATACATTCAAGAAATCCAACACTTCTCTTACAAGCCGTCCTCTCTGGGCCATTTTGATTGAAATAAATGCACTTGTTTGTCCATTTACATCCATGTTTTTTGTCCTTGTGGATTTATCAGTCACACTGTTTGAATTATCCACACTGGGTTCATCCACCCGCCTCTGCCAGCCAATCAGAGACGAGCTGTAACATTCACATCTATCAGTTTGACTGACGAGAAGAGTCGGATCCAGTCAGGACTTTGGTCAAAAAAGTCAAAGTGTGATGAGTTTCTGTTACTTTTCTTTAAAAAAAATGAAATAAAATAGCCGACCCCCAAATCCTTTAAAAAAAAAAAAAAATCTGGGCTTTAACCGCGTTTGATGATGTCACTTCCTCCTCAGTCCGTCTCTTTCTTCTTTTCGTCCAGGTCAAAGTCCAGCACGAGAAGTTTGGTCTCCTCAGTGCCGTTTCTGCTGCCGGCGGCGCACACCAGGCGAGTGTCGGACGCTCTGATTCGCCACACGACTCCACCTGGATCAAAGACGTGATTGGTTTAGCCACAGACATGTGATAACAGGTGAGGACATAAATAAAGTTCAGGTACTTATATATTTATTCTTAATATTTAATAACAGAGTGAATACTGCATCTACCTGCACCATTACAGTTCATTTAGCGTCTTTTCTACTGAAATGTGAATGTATTTAATCTGTTTGTTAGTTCCACATTAAAATGTTGACACTACAAAAAACCACATAATATATAATTAAGTCAGTTACTAAAAATATCTTCTTTGTAACTTCTTTGTATCATTTTATATGATGATGAAGTTGAGAATTTATTCATTTTTAATTTGTATATTTTTTGGACTGGGAAACACCGGTTGCTATAGAAACGTGTACTTTCTGACAAGATTGGGTGAAACTGGTTCCAAAGAGGTATATGAGCTACACCGAACACCACACTGTGACTGATTTAGTTGCTAGCAGACCTGCCAAGGAAGCAATCTTCTTTACTCTCCTTGCAATACAACTCACCTGCACTGGAAATAATACCGGTCTCCTCTGTTACAATGGATCCAGCCTCTCAGACGTTTCCTCCTTGTAACATTTTACAGCTCTCTCTCTGTATTTAATAAAATCAGCTTGAGGTTGAAACAGCCGTGACTTGAGTCTGCTTGTGGGTTCACTTTCATGCTGGCCTCTCGGCCCTGAAAGCCTGACTTCTCCCTCTCGAGTCACAAATTCACACATTGTGAGCTTCCACTTTGCAGCTCTTCTTAAGAGAAATCTGGTACAAAACTTGCACTTCTAGCTGAAGGGGGACAGGTGGTGGTGAGGGAATTTGTGTGGTTGAAAGCAGAGACAATAGGAATGGAGGTCAGCCAATCAGAATATTGATAACTGGTACGTATTGCAGCTCTTTGTGTTGTGTCTTTCTGGGGGTGTCGATCAGAACAAGCAGCAGCCAATCAAATGCAGTGCAGTCATTTATTTCGTTGGCTCAGATATTTACACAGCACAGTAATGAAGGGCACAGCACAGGTTTTACAGTCTTTGTAATCTGTGAGTGTGCATTGAGCTTTGCTCTGAAGAGGAAATAAAAAACAAGAAATAACATTTAGTTTCATGTCACGTCTGTAGGTTTATATAACAGTTATAATTAATTAAACTAAAACTCGTACACATATTTCTGTGTTAAACTAAGTACATCCTAACTCTGACGTTACAGCGTTCACAAAGACAAACACAGTCCAACATCACCATCTACTGACTACACGGGTTTAGAGCAGCGTGATCATGTGACTACATTTGCACAAACATGAGTATCAAGCTAGTTGCAAACTGTCTGTATCAGTGTTTCCATTCTGAAAGATGTGGAGAGGTTTTAAAAAATAAAATACATATGAAATAAAATAAATTAATAAATCATAACACTTTTAGATTCAAATATTTGATTGAATAAGCAATTCAAGATTTCCAACTTATGATGACAACATAAAGTCTATTCATATATTTTAATGACACAGTAAGTATGTTATATTATTGTGAACATTTAAATATTTAAAGACATAATTAAAGAGATCATCAAGAAATCCTTATTGGACCTCTTTTAAATGTAAAAATGCTGCAGATGTTTGGTAAAAGTAGATCCACAACGACTGCATCCCTGCATCTGTTTCTTTCCTGGTAAAAATTAAAGCAACAATAATGATGACAAAACAGTAAAAACAAACCAAAAAAACGATAAAAACAGAAATGCTACTCAAAACATAAACCTGCTTAACAGATGCTGATCAGTACGACAGAAAATCTTCATCACCTCATCATGACGAGAGCAGATGTTCTCCTGGAGCTTCTTGGAGGGGGCCACCAGCTTGTGTTTCTTTATTGGAGCTGCATCATAGTGAGGTTGGAGGTGTTTCTCACAGTAAGAGGCTGGACAAGATAAACAGGACTTGATGGCTTTCAGCTTCCTCCCAGTACAAACATCACAGGCCACATTTTCAGGTCCAGCAGAGATCAGCTGGAGCAGCTTGGAGTCCAGTCTTCTTCAGCTGCTCCACTAAAGCTGTAAACATGGTGTTTTTCTCCAGAAAAAAAAAGTTTCCTACACCCTACATTTAAATATGTATCACTCTGAACTTTGCCAAGATGTGTCACCCTCATTTAAATTGTAGAAGACTGGACTTTGGTTATATAAGACGATAAGAGAAAATAATGTATTTAAATTTACTGCCATGCATTTGCTCTTTTCTGCCAACAAGTAACACTGATAAACCCAGCTAAACAAACCATGCAAACAAACAGTAACATCTCCACATAAACTAACAACACCTGCACAGCAAATTCAAAAGTGTTAAATGTTTTGGTGTTAATAGTCTTCTTGCAAAAGTAGAGTTAATTTTACTCTAAGTAGAGTCACATTCTTTTAATGTAACTCTGAGGTGTAAAATGATAGTAGTTAAAATCGAGTGTTAAAAATGAGTGTTTCTCTGTCAAATCTGGAGGTGTTAAAATGGAAACATTAACTCTTGACCTCTTAACTCTGAACTCCTAGAGGGGCTATGACACCAACAGAGTAAATTCACAGACTCCGCCCCCAGCACGGCTCCAATCGAAGCTGAAGTGAAGCCGTTTCAGAACATTTTGCTCTACATATTTGAGTTGTTTGCCATGCTTGGTAAGTCATTTTTTCAAAGATTGTTTCAATTGTTATTATGAGCTTTTACTTCTGTGGCTCTTTGGAGTTGAGACAAAGCTGTGTGAAAGGCATTAGCCATGTTGCTCGGTGATAGCATAATATTCTGTTTTAGCTAGCTGAAAGGTATTGTTTGCGGGCAAATACCACAGCCTTGAAAAAAAGCTTGCATGTGAATTTTCAGTCAAATCTTTGGTCAAATACACCTAAAACAATGTGTAGAATGTGAAATGTTGGTATAATGGTGCTACTTGAAGCCTGAAAACGATCGCCCATAAAAAAAACAAAAACGAGCAAACAGCAGTAGCAGGCGTCCTGACTGGGTTCTACGTTAGCATAGATCCCTCCAGAGTTTTGTGCACACGGTTTAGGTAAAAATTAAAAAGGTTGAAGTTTTACATTTAGTTCAGTATTACCTGCTGCCTGTGTCTTTGTCTTTTGGGAAAATACTTTACACAAGTAATGGCTCAAAGAGGATTCCTTTTTTTTTTACTGTGCTGCAATTGTTTACTGGATTATTTGTGCCATTAATTAGTGTCAACTAATTTTTATTCGATCTCCGCACAGGATATGCTTGTGAAGATGGAATATGGGGGAGAGCAGAAGTGCGTTGAAGTTCCACAAAGGGATGAATGAAGGACATGCATATTGTATTGAAGAAATAAGTGATGAGAATGCTGTTATTTGCATTTACCATGTCAGACCTTTTGATAAACAAAATTCTAATGAAAGTGAGAACATGTATACTGTTACATCTTTCAGAAAATGTTTTGAAATTGTGGTGCACAGTTCAGAATAAATGTTTTCAAAAACCATTGCATCTTTTTAGTAAATGTTTATTTCCAAAAGAAATTTCTAGAAGTTCAGAACAGTAACATTCCCACTTTTTAGAATGAATTAGAAAAAAAAAAAACACCCAGCACGCCCCTGCGGGCGGTTTATCCTTCAAGCTCGGGTCCTCTACCAGAGGCCTGGGAGCTTGAGGGTCCTGCGCAGTATCTTAGCTGTTCCCAGGACTGCGCTCTTCTGGACAGAGATCTCCGATGTTATTCCCGGGATCTGCTGGAGCCACTCGCCTAGCTTGGGAGTCACCGCACCTAGTGCTCCGATTACCACGGGGACCACCGTTACCTTCACCCTCCACATCCTCTCGAGCTCTTCTCTGAGCCCTTGGTATTTCTCCAGCTTCTCGTGTTCCTTCTTCCTGATATTGCTGTCATTCGGAACCGCTACATCGATCACTACGGCCGTCTTCTTCTGTTTGTCTACCACCACTATGTCCGGTTGGTTAGCCACCACCATTTTGTCCGTCTGTATCTGGAAGTCCCACAGGATCTTAGCTCGGTCATTCTCCACCACCCTTGGGGGCATCTCCCATTTTGACCTCGGGACTTCTAGGTTATACTCGGCACAGATGTTCCTGTACACTATGCCGGCCACTTGGTTATGGCGTTCCATGTATGCCTTGCCTGCTAGCATCTTGCACCCTGCTGTTATGTGCTGGATTGTCTCTGGGGCATCTTTACACAGCCTGCACCTGGGGTCTTGCCTGGTGTGATAGACCCCAGCCTCTATGGATCTTGTACTCAGAGCTTGTTCTTGTGCTGCCATGATTAGTGCCTCTGTGCTGTCTTTCAGTCCAGCTTTGTCCAGCCACTGGTAGGATTTCTGGATATCAGCCACCTCCTCTATCTGCCGGTGGTACATACCGTGCAGGGGCCTGTCCTTCCATGATGGTTCCTCGTCTCCCTCCTCTTTCTTGGGTTTCTGCTGCCTGAGGTATTCACTGAGCACTCGGTCAGTTGGGGCCATCTTCCCAATGTATTCTTGGATGTTCGTTGTCTCATCCTGGACTGTGGTGCTGACACTCACCAGTCCCCGGCCCCCTTCCTTCCGCTTAGCGTACAGCCTCAGGGTGCTGGACTTGGGGTGAAACCCTCCATGCATGGTCAGGAGCTTTCTTGTCTTTATGTCAGTGGCTTCTATCTCCTCCTTTGGCCAGCCTATTACCCCAGCAGGGTACCTGATCACGGGCAGGGCGTATGTGTTGATGGCCCGGATCTTGTTCTTTTAGATATATATATATATATATATATATATATATATATATATATATATTTTGTGTTTTAGTTATCAGTTTGTTGTTTGTTTTATGTTTGTTTGTCTGTTTGTTTATTTTTTGGTTTTGAATTGTACACTGTATTATGTTATGTAATTATGTACTATTTGTGAAAATAAAAAGGAAAAAAGTTAAAAAAATTAAAAAATTAACACTCTCTGGTGTGGACCCATATAGACACTTTAATAGTGTTGAAATCAAATCCGACAGTGTTAATTTGGACATGCTGGATTTGCTGTGTGCAATTAAATAAACCTTAAACCATAGCAATACCTACAACTGCAGATCACAACGTTTGCATCTTAACTAAACCCTTAAATACAACACTTAAAACACAAGACAGGAACTCCTAAAGCTGCCTGTAATAAACCACCTCAGGAGCTGCAGCACCTTCCTTGTAGATTTTGCAACTACTGCAACATATACAATGAATCACTGGAACTATTTCCACTGAACCTGCAAATGATAACGCTCCAGATCAACCGTGCAATCATCAATGCAAGAAGAGAACACTATCACTTCTGCAACAAAATAACTCCTAAAACCAGCAATCTTAACCAAAGGTTGTCCTGCATTTATCTTTACAGAATATCGTGACCTGCTCAACCTGTAAGCCAAACCAGCGCCCCACGCGTCTCATTTATGAGTTCTCAGTAGTGATTTTTTATTTTTCTGAACAACCATTGACAGACTCTGCCACACAGTGACACATGTCAATGTTTTGATCACCAACAATGCTGAGAGAACATAAAGGAAGAAGGTGCTAAATCTGGCAGCTTAGTGCTTGAAAGAACTTCTGCAACTAAACAAACTTTGGTCAGCTCAGTTCTTATGTTCAAAACTTAAGCTGCCATTTGGCAGCTTAAGTTCAAAGTTATGTTTAATGTTTTCACTGATCAATAATTTTAGAACTGACTCTGTGTGTGTGTGTGTGTGTGTGTGTGTGTGTGTGTGTGTGTGTGTGTGTGTGTTTGTTTGTTTGTTTGTTTGTTTGTTTGTTTGTTTGTTTGTTTGTTTTACCGAGTTTTTATTAAATACTAAGGTAAAAAAAAACAGTCTATGAGCAATACCTCATTAAGAATCATTCAAAGCTACATGTGCAGTACTCCGTACAGCTTACATCCTTAGAGAGTAACCACTTCAAGCATTAACCCTTTGAGGTTCACACCAAGAAAACTGCAATTTAAGAAATAATTCTTTGCATTGTTTATTCCTTTAGAACAACAGCAACAAAGTTTAGATATTTTTTAACCAACTCCAGCTTCTCGTGTTCCTTCTTCCTGATGTTGCTGTCATTCGGAACCGCTACATCGATCACTACGGCCGTCTTCTTCTGTTTGTCTACCACCACTATGTCCGGTTGGTTAGCCACCACCATTTTGTCCGTCTGTATCTGGAAGTCCCACAGGATCTTAGCTCGGTCATTCTCCACCACCCTTGGGGGCATCTCCCATTTTGACCTCGGGACTTCCAGGTTATACTTGGCACAGATGTTCCTGTACCCTATATATATAGAGAGAGAGGGGGTTCAGTCTAATATGTGTGCTCCAGTGAGACATTAGACTTCAGTAAAACTATGCAGTTACCTAATTATGCCCAGTGTTTAATCTCCACTGAGAGCTAAAACTCAGTTTTAAAGCTGTGTGCTGGTGAGCGTAAACTGTGACTATCACCATGTTACATGGGCGCTACAGAAACATGAAACAAGGCAGAATTGTTATTAAAATGATTGCATTGTTGTCCGAAGACAATACTGCTACTAACACATCCATATCTGCCACACAGAGCTCTACATGTACTGCTCATTTAGAACAAATGACTGTCAGCAAACGAGGACACAATCACACAGCCCACTGTCTTTGTTAGATGCGCGCCTGTTTCAGCAAAGTTCACAAACTCCCTCCAACACAACGTCCGGCCCACTGTGCGGCTCCACCAATGAGATCCGAGGGCCCGCGCAGTGGTATTAGCATACAGCCTGTATAAAAAGCGCCGCTCTCGGTCACGGAGCTCATTCGTTACTACAGAGTATCGAGGAACGAAAATGCCTGAACCCGCCAAGTCCGCGCCCAAGAAGGGCTCCAAGAAAGCCGTGACTAAGACCGCCGGCAAGGGCGGCAAGAAGAAGAGAAAGACCAGGAAGGAGAGCTACGCCATCTACGTGTACAAGGTGCTGAAGCAGGTCCACCCCGACACCGGGATCTCCTCCAAAGCCATGAGCATCATGAACTCGTTTGTCAACGACATCTTCGAGCGCATCGCAGCCGAGGCATCTCGCCTGGCACACTACAACAAGCGCTCCACCATCACTTCCAGGGAGATCCAGACCGCAGTGCGCCTCCTTCTCCCCGGTGAGCTGGCCAAGCACGCAGTGTCTGAGGGCACAAAGGCCGTCACCAAGTACACGAGCTCTAAGTAAGCTGACTGCATCTCATACGTCAACACAACGGCTCTTTTCAGAGCCACACACTAAACTGACGAGCAGAATTCCAACTGTTAAACATGCAGCTCACTGTTACAACTACTGCAATCGCGGATGTGCACCTTTGTGTCACTGGGTGCTATCAATCCGCTGTACCGACCCCCAGTCAACAGAAATGTTCCGGTTTTTTACTTTGTAGTCACTTTGTCTTTCTACGAACACAATTAATGCGACTTTTTATTTAACACTTGGTTTTAGTTCAAAGTGTACTTTTCTTCTTCTGACATGCAAAGTTGAGCAGTCATTAGATTAAAATGCTTTGGCACAAAATTAGTAGCAACAAAGCATTTTAATTGTTTTTTCCTCACTTGTGGTGCCCCTGGATGGATGACACTGTTAGCATTTGCCTATACTGCCTATGCCACAGGCAGGCCCTGCTGTGTCCTTCACATCCAGCTTTCTGCAATTCCCAGAGGAATTTCCATCAAAGCTTTCTTCAATCTAACTCCTAATTTGATGGCTCCATAGCCACCTTTTATATAATGCAACTATTGTAGTAAGTGCTGTGCATAAGATGGAGGAGTTGTACAGGAGGTAGGTAGGAATGATTTCCTGTGGTGTTCAGAGGGGATTTTTGGTCATCTCAGTCTCTCACTAAACACACTCCGGTGACTGGTCAGCACATGATGGTGTGGGTCAGGGGTATTGTTCAGGATTTGACTTATGCACAAAAAAAACTGTGGTCACATATTTTTCAGTAGGTGGGATAATAACAGAATCCTCCAGAAAGAGGAGCAGATATACTGGGCATGAGACAAGCTTTATTAGTGCCAGAGCTGGGAAATGCACCGACATGGGCAGAGCAGGATAAAATAAATAACAACAACAACCTTATTATATTATGATAATAATAAATAGAATAGATACAAGGATAAAATAATTTTTGACTAATAGCGAAAGAGTGATTAACAGTGAGATGGCTGTGTGTTTTTAGCAGGTGTTGAGTATTACACATTGAGATACTCAGTGATCAGTTTGTGGATGTGTGTAGTCACGTGTTCATTCACTGCTGTTGTTGTAGAGTCAGTGCAGACTAAGAGATCAGAGCCAAAGTGTGGAAGCGAGCTGCTGTAAGGTCACTAATGAAGCTTCTGTACAACAATGTGAGTGAAACTGTGCTTTGGTTAGAAGTGAGCAGCTGTCACACAAGTCTCGCTGCTCCGTGGGCCTGCAGCAGCATCGGTGTGTTTGCTGGGAGCTCGCAGCGTCACTTTGTCCCACAGCTGCGCTCACCAGATGCTGCTTTTAACTCGGAGTGCGTGAACAAACATGTGTATCAGCTAGAAAAGGCTTTTTACGGAGCTCTGCTGCGGCTCCACCGGTTTCAGCAGAGAAAAGAGTCCAAGAAGCCGCCGAGCAGCGCTGACCTCCGCACCGAGTCGCCGAGCTTTGGGAGCTCCACGAACCGAGAGCAGAGAGCACGAGAGCCCGACACGAGGCCTGCACGAGGAGACACAAGCCCGCTGTGGACGGCTCCACTGTCGACCTGCAGTGCTGCTCTCACACTCACTTTGAGCTCTTTGATCCCGAGACACGAAACACAAAATGAAGCATTGCGAGGCACGCGCAAGAGCTGCGCGCGCTGCTTTCACTCTCAACGGTTCTCATGATGCGTTTAAGTGCAGCGTGGCGCTTCCGACTTGCCATCACTGTACCGTGAATCTCGATCAGACGCGAAAGAGGAAAATGTCCGAGGAAGCTCCCGCACCTGCTGCCGTCCCGGCCAAGGCGGCCAAGAAGAAGAAGACGACCACTTCCAAGCCCAAGAAGGTCGGCCCCAGCGTGGGCGAGCTGATTGTGAAAACCGTGGCCGCTTCCAAGGAGCGCAGCGGCGTGTCCGCAGCCGCGCTCAAGAAGGCTCTGGCTGCCGGAGGCTACGATGTGGACAAGAACAAGGCCCGCGTCAAGACCGCCATCAAGAGCCTGGTGGCGAAGGGCACTCTGGTGCAGACCAAGGGCACCGGGGCCTCCGGATCCTTCAAGATGAACAAGAAGGTTACTGAGAGCAAAGCCAAGAAGCCCGCAAAGAAAGCCGCTCCTAAAGCCAAGAAGCCCGCCGCGGCCAAAGCCAAGAAACCGGCAGCAGCTGCTAAGAAGTCGCCCAAGAAGGCAGCAGCTAAGAAGCCCGCAGCCGCTAAGAAGTCGCCCAAGAAGGCCAAGAAGCCCGCAGCGGCGGCCAAGAAAGCGCCCAAAAGCCCCAAGAAAGCAGCAAAGACCCCCAAGAAGGTGCTCAAGAAGGCTCCCGCAACAAAGAAATCCCCCGCCAAGAAGGCCGCCAAGCCCAAAGTCAAGAAGGCGGCCACAGCAGCCAAGAAGAAGTGAGCTGACACCGCTCTCACACTCAACAACGGCTCTTCTCAGAGCCACCACAGCAACACACAAGAGCTCCTTCCTCTCACTCACTCACTCACCACTCTGTCATTCACAATAATGTCCTTATTATTAAAGCGCTTTTTTTCCCCTCCATTGTCCTCATTACAATTACAACTTGGATTACTATCATAACTTTTGCACTGTCCACTTCCTGCTGTGACAAAACAAATTTCCCACGTGTGGGACTAATAAAGGTTATCTTATCTTCTTATCATGGTGCACATTAGTGCTGTCTAAGCAAGTCTGCAACTACAAGAATACAAATATTAACAACTCAATATTTACAATCACACCTTTGTAATACAAGCATCACACCACTTTTACTGTGAAACATCATACAAGAAAAACTTAAGTTAGCAACTACATTTTAAAGTATTCTATTAAACAACACATAATACATTCATAGACGCATGTTATTATTCTTGTATGAAATATTGAGTTCTATTTTTTTTAAAAGCCTACACTGGCTGTTGTACTGGAAGTACACTGTATATTTTAATGATACCTAGCTAATATAATCCACTTGAAATGCTCTAATCTACAACCTCACCTGACTAAATCTAGTCCAGTTGAATTGATATTGTGTGATTTCAAGGACACATTTTACTCCAAGCTGAGCCCGTACTGCTATTTATTTTACCATGGAGTTCTGTAGCGTGAAGGATGAGGGGAATTAAATTATTTTCAATTCAATTTTATTTATATAGCGCCAAATCACAACATAAGTCGCCTCAAGGCGATTTATGTTGTTATTTGGCGACACAACTCCTATAATAACACAATAAAACCATTCTGTTAATCATTTGTAGGTTTAAAAAACTATATATTATTTCAAAATATAGTCTTGAGTTTACTTCTTGACCTCACCGATTCTTTGGATATCCCAGCTGAAGAAGAGTCCGGGGCTGCCCTGTGTCCCCCTCCACTGTCCTCTTCCCAGGTTAGTAACTGTGGCTTCTTGTTCTTGGCTGAGGCAGATTTCACTCACTTTATAACAGGCAGACCCCCACTGTCAATGCATTTTTCATACTATACAGTTGCACACCAAAGTTTATAGCTGAACCAACTGATTTGGCACGTCAGAGGTCAGGGTTCAGCAACTTAATGTCATTCTTGAGAGCTTTAAGGTCGCATGAAATGCTTTGAGAAAAAAAATCCACTATTGTCCTTAAAACAGGTTGACAAAGTCATTCTAACAAAACCCACACTTAGGAATCATTTCCTGTTCTTCTGATCACCAGCTGCCCCCTATTATCCAAGTAAACCTAAACACATTCTATTCTTCGAATTGTTTTATTCTACTCACAATAGACACTAAACCCTAAGCGTAGATGTAAGTGCCTTGAGAAAATGTCCCAAATTCAGCAGCAGCGCTGAACACGTCGCAAACAGCTGCACATTTTCCTCCCTCTGTAGCAAAGAAGTCCACCTGTCCCTCTCCACCTCACGTTGTTATATTTTCCTGTGTTTAACAAGGTTTGAACTGCGTGTTGTCTGTTTCCATGAGCTTAGAAACTGTTTTAATTATAAAGCGAGTGAACCATGAGTGTCCAGTCAGTTAAGCTATTAGTGACATCCAATGTATTCTTAATCAGTAAGATGAGCAATGAGGTTGAACACGACCCCACACCACAACGCAGGAGACAGAGCTTTTTGCTGTAGTTTTATATCAAGACCTAAAGTTTGTTTTATTCACAAAAGAATAGACTAAACGCACACAGCTCTAGTTTTTTTTTTGAAGGTGGATTTCAGTCCGTGACTAAGATGACATGAACGTACACTTCAAAGTAAGTCAAGATGCATAATCTACATTTCCCAGGACACAAGTTGTTACAAACACTAACAGAAAGAAGGATGTTTGCTTAGAGAGAAGTGTTTGGCTCTTAAAAGAGCCTTTGTTTTTGGTGAAGCCGAGCGCTTTGCGTTTACTTGGCCTTGGCGGGCTTCTCGGTCTTCTTGGGCAGCAGCACAGCCTGGATGTTGGGCAGCACACCACCCTGAGCGATGGTGACTCCCCCCAGGAGCTTGTTGAGCTCCTCGTCGTTGCGCACAGCCAGCTGCAGGTGACGTGGGATAATGCGAGTCTTCTTGTTGTCGCGGGCTGCGTTGCCAGCCAGCTCCAGGATCTCAGCGGTCAGGTACTCGAGCACAGCTGCCAGGTAAACGGGGGCGCCGGCTCCTACACGCTCCGCATAGTTGCCTTTACGCAGCAGCCTGTGGACACGACCCACGGGGAACTGAAGCCCGGCACGGGATGAGCGGGTCTTGGCCTTAGCTCTGGCTTTGCCTCCGGTCTTTCCGCGCCCACTCATTTTGACAGGTTCTTTTCTTTGTAGTATCGAAACTAAGGGAAAATGTGGCCCGATCAGCTCAAAGCCTCGCTTATATTTCCGCAGAGCGCGCGCAGCTTCGTCACGCACCAATCGCAGAGAGGCTTGCGGCAGCGCGCAACATCAATGCACTTTTCTCCAATGAGCAGCACACACCGAGGCGGGCGGTGCTCCACGTGGAGCCCGTCACCAATCACGAGCCGGAGCGGCACCGCGTCACAGCCAGTCACACACTATAAGAGCAGCGAGTCTCCTCTGTTCGCTACATTTTCTGCTCTTATCACAGGGAAAGAAAAGTGAGGAAGAATGGCAAGAACAAAGCAGACCGCTCGTAAGTCTACTGGCGGCAAAGCCCCCAGGAAGCAGCTGGCCACCAAGGCTGCTCGTAAGAGCGCCCCGGCCACCGGAGGCGTCAAGAAGCCCCACCGTTATAGGCCTGGTACCGTGGCTCTGCGCGAGATCCGCCGTTACCAGAAATCCACCGAGCTGCTGATCCGCAAGCTGCCCTTCCAGCGCCTGGTCCGCGAGATCGCTCAGGACTTCAAGACTGACCTGCGCTTCCAGAGCTCTGCTGTCATGGCTCTGCAGGAGGCCAGCGAGGCTTACCTGGTCGGACTCTTCGAGGACACCAACCTGTGCGCCATCCACGCCAAAAGGGTCACCATCATGCCCAAAGACATCCAGCTGGCTCGCCGCATCCGCGGAGAGAGAGCTTAAGCTGCACGCTCTCCTACCAACAACGGCTCTTTTCAGAGCCACCTCACTCACACCAAGAGCTCGGTCCAGCAGTAGTAGCAGCTCATACTCGCACTTCAATCTTCATGCTCTTTCTATTCTAGAAACTACAGTCGGCATGAACATGGAATTCACCGACTTCCATTACAAAACGTTTTTTTTTTTTTTTTTCTTTTAAAAGCATGAATTGTTGTATGCTGTTGTAATGGCTTCCTCCTTTAATTATTCACGTATTATTTTCTTCTTTTTTTTTTTAAACTTTATTTACATATAAAATGCACATACACATACAATTACATATACAAAACCATGAGCACATACAACAAGGAGGAAAATCTGAGTCCACACAGCGTTCACAAGACTTACAGTTTTAATTCGTTCCAGGGGAAAACTTTCCCAAGTTTCAGGTCCATTGTTCGTCTTCTCCGCAGGTCTGTAATGATATGTTTACTCACCACATCACTACTTATCTTTTGTTCAAGTACTCCTTTGGCACGGGTTTTCCAAATATGTGTGTTTATTACACACATTACTAACCAAAAGAGTCTCCTTTTGTCTTCACCCATTTTTTCTTTAAACAAACCATATTTAACTGCTTTAATATTAACATCCACATCATAGCCAATCTCTGTCATCTTCAGCCTGATCTCAGTTGTCCTATAACAATCCAATAGAAGATGTTCTAGGGTCTCATCTTCATCACAGTCTGTCATAGGACATTTCATGGTGGTAACAAAACAACTCCATTGTACCACCGCCCTCACAGGGAGGCGCCCGAGCGAGATGAGCCATACCACGTCTCTCATGCTTTCAGATAATATTTTGTCTTGTATATTTTTAACTATTGAAAGGTTTTCATCTTCATTTGCATACTTATATTGAATTACACCTTCATTTTTGGTTTCATTAATTATTTTCCAAAGCTCATCACATTTCAGTGCTTTGTACTAGATGATATGATAGGCCAAGTGCTCTGACGTATAAAGCGTAGACTCCTATTGTTTAAATGTGCTATAAAATACTCTAAACTACACATGTTATTATTGGTTTGCACACTCAGAAAAATTATGGTTCTTAAATGGTTCTTCAGATGTCTTCATGGTTCTTTAAAGAACCATCATACGTCAAAGAACCTTTTTATTTTGTGGATGGTTCTTCAGCTATTACAAATGGTTCTTTAAAGAACAAAAGGTTCTTCATCCTTAGCAATCTAAGTTTGATGGTGTAAATGGCATAAATATTTATTCACTATAACGAGGCTGTGAATTATACTGTGTGTTTTCTTTGTGTGCATGTGTGTGCAAAGGGGGAGGGCGGGATACCTGGCAATTACCCTTTAAGAGAAGATGGTAGGAAACTGAATATTCAAATAAAAGTTAGAAATATTTGTAAACAGTAGACACAATACACACATTCAAGTACTGTACTTTAGTTTTAAATTTTAATAAAGCATTACTATTTTCTACTCCAAGGCATTACTTTTGAGATTATTATATATTTTTGAAAATATAGCATAATGATAATAATAAACTTTACAAACCACCCAGCAGTATGTAAAGTCAAATTATAAAATACAAGTAAATAACAATTGCAGAACAGAATGTCAGTGTAATGAACACACACTTCGTTTTGACAAAGCGCACTGCTTAGGTAAATGATCTGAGTAGTTGTTCATCACTGAGCAATTTGATAATATGTGTTTCGAGCCAAATAAATGACAGGGAGAGAGAGTGACGTCAGAACACGTCATACTATAACCTCCCGGGAGCGGACGGAGGGGGTCAGTCGTTGGGATGCGCATGCGCAGACAGAGTGTGCGAGCGGCGGGCCTTGACCTTTCGGGAAAAAAAACTCACGGACGGTGACAGCGAAACGGATAACAGTCTTCAGTACCTGCTGGACTTTGAAGCTGTGGATTCTGGGACTGTTAGAAAAGGTAAAACATTTTCATTAAAACCTTATTACTGTTTTGTTTTTGTTACTCGTCATTGTAGCTTGCTGTTAATGTTGTGCTAACAGTAGCGATTAGCTAGATACGTTAGCCGTTGAGGTCAACGCAATTTAGTATCCAACGGTTTTCCTAACAAAACCACTGTTATAATTAAGTGAAGCTGCTCCCAGCTAATTTGAACCTTTGGCTTCTAAAATATGTGGTTCAATTGCGTGCTGCGTACATAACCTAATGTCAGCTAGACCGAAATTAAAATGTAATATATTGTTAAAGTCACTAAAATGGCGCCTGAAGCCTGTTGTGACGTGAGCTCTGTGTCTGCTCTAGAAACTCTGAAATTCTGTAGATCTGAGCCGTACATTAAATACTCACATGAACCTGTACTTTGAATTCTGTATGAGCTGTATAAAATGCAGCTATGCATAAGAGTTTTGAATGAATAATTAGATTAGATAACTCTTTATTGTCTAATCGAATTATATAGAAATGTGACATGAGAAGGTGTGTCTTTGACTGTTCCTGCATAACTTAGTTTCGGACTAGTTGACAAGTTATGCTCCGGTCATTTGATGTTTCCAAGATAGATGTTCTTTTGTAATATAGTTAATTTTTTTGTATATTTCATTTATCCACCATCATACATACAAGCTAAGAAGAGGTCGTTATACTAACAAGAGGTATCAACGCTGGGCCAAAGTTCAGCACATGGTTAAAGTTTGTAATCCAGCCAGGGTGTAAATGTCACTCAGCAGCCAGAGCTGAAGCAGGTAGCATCAACACATAAAGCTACTCTACCCGGCTTAAATCACAAGAGCACCTCTGACCAAAAAGCTGTAGATTTTTCTTGTTTGCACAAATTAATCCAGATTCACATTAATTGTGTTCACAGCTCCAACAAAATGAGGAAGAGGAGGGGGAGAAACACAATTAGGTTGAATTACAATTGGATAGAAGGCGAGGACAAGAAGAAGGAAGCTTAGGATGAGGAGGAAGAGAAGCAGCAGGAGCATCTTTAGGGATCCCTATGATGTCATTGAGGTTTGTTTCATTAATATGGTCCTCTCACAAAGAACGATGACTTGTTTTAGTTCGCCTACTTCCTGTATTAAATAGTGATGTGCAAAATGTTGTGGAAAACCATGGAGCAGGTACGTATAGTGCATCTGCAGGTAAATGAACATCAAATCTCTAAGACAGACTGAAATCTGTATATTTATCACCCTTATGATAAAACCCACGTCAGCCATTGGTTTATGGACTTTGTATTTTGAAGCCTCAACATTTGCATTATTGCTGTTGCTATGTTGGGACCATATTAGGATGAGGGATCAGAATCTGGAGTCATGCACACTATTGTTTCATTTAGTGTGTATCCATAAGATTCGTACAGCAGATCCAAGTTGTGCCTTGAAAACAGGAAAGTCGTCTGCATAGAGGAGAACTGTAATAGCAGGCTTGTACAAAGTGAAGCTTTGTGCTCTCGTTTTACTTCTGTCACCCTGTTTTGATGCAGAATTCATTTGAAATCAGGCAAGAACTGGACTTGTTTTTTATAATGTGTTCTTGTGAATTGATTGTGTATCGCATATGTTTGATTTGACTTTCTGCAAGACAACAGTCGTCCACTGGCCAAAAAAGTTTTCCAAATACCTCCACGTGATCAAGCCTGGATTTAGAAAAGAATAGCAAAAAATCTGCACCTCCTGCTTCAGATGCAATTTGTGTTTCTGTGTTCAGAGGCAGCGGCGAGAGGGGAGACCTCGGCTCATCCAGCTGGAGAGCCTGACCAGGAGGAGTCGAACATTAACTCAGCTCTTCCAGGGCACCCTGCAGACTCGGCTGCTGGCATCGGCGAGGGATGACGTGAACGCCAAACTGGAGTCCATCACAGGTCAACTGCAGGTATGCGAGTCAGACCTTCTGAGGAGGGTTTCACTTTTCTCTCTTCTTTATAATTGACTCTTTTCTCTCTCTTTCAGCTCCTTGTCTCAGAGTGGGAGGGATTTGAAGCACAAAGGGAGGAGCTTGTCGTTTGGTTGGCTGATATGGATGTCCGCCTGAGAGGTTGACCAGCTGACAGGAAACACCAGTGAAAAACTGAAACAACTGCAGGTGTGGGCTTGTTTTGATATGACATATGTTTGATATGAAACATACGTCAGAGACATTATCCTAAACTGGACTAACAAAGGACCATGAGTACAACATGAAACGTACATTACATGGTGTAATGCTAAAGTTCATTGATCATTTTAATCATAAACTTGTTGAAATATTGTTACTGAACATGCAAACATCTGCTGATGAAAATGTGTTGATTTATTGGTCTGTTATGAAGCTATTGCTATTTCTAATGTGTTTTATCACTTTCTGATGTTTTATTAATTAAACAATACATGTATTATTTGTTGTTATCTGTAGCTATAGTATTTATATATATTTATTTATAGTATAGCAAATATATTTAATTATTACTGTTTAAAACACTAATATGTGACATGTATTAGTAGTGATGTTGTGCTGAGGGTTAAAATGCCTTTTTGTCTTTTGGTAACTACAAAATGACAAACCATTAATATATGTCTATGCTGTGCTCGTATTTATTTTACCCTACTCAAATTCAATTTATGATGCATTTTATTTTGAAAGATTTAAAATGGTTTTTTAAAGAACCACTCAAAAAAGGTTCTTTAAAGTGGTTCTTTTAAAGAACCATTTTTAAAAAGGTTCTTTGAAAAACCATTAAAGGTGCCCCAAAGAACCATTTCTTGATGGTTCTTTGGGGCACCTTTAAAGGTTCTTCAATGAACCACTGAAAGAAATGGTTCTTCAAAGAACCATTGTTTGAAAGGTTCTTTGTGGCACCAAAAAAGGTTCTTCTATGGCATCAGTCTAAAGAACCACTTTTGGTTCCAGTTGGCACCTTTATTTTTCTGAGTGCAGAGGCTGTTAAAATGTTATCTAACATTAACATGTTGGTGACACAATTTCATCCTAATGGTACTCACATATTCATAGGGTTCATTTTTGAGACAAATATCAAGATCTGCACAAACTGACAGAAACACTGAAGCAGCTACCCATTTTATTCTTGTCATCTATGTCCTATTGTCAGGTGACAGAACCAACACAGTGTCCTATAACTGAAGTAATGTTAAGTCCTTAAAGTCATATTCTTTTATTGTCATGATTGTATTTCAAGCTTTTTTTTATTTTTGTATGATACCTGATTTATATGGAATATGACTGAAGTAAACTAAAGTCTAAAATTCTTAGTCGGTCATTTGTTCAATAGTAATTAAACATTAAGTAATTCACAAACTATGAATTGTACTTTTTAAATTGTTTAAAAGCATGTAGAATTGCAAATGTAGGAAAGTATATTTCTCCTTTTTTTTCTTTTTTTCTTTTTTCTTTACCTGGAAGCACGTCAACGTAGACAATCTGGCAAAACTTCTTGTTTGCGATGTGGGTCGTTTCATCACAGAGCATTAACAGTTGCCTTTGATATTTTGTTTGCAGTTTAAACAGACATGTTGGTGAAAATAAAATTTCAGGCACACATCAGGAAGAGGCTTCAAAAGCTTCATAGGGCTTCATCCACGCATGTCCACCCTCTACTACAGCGGTCCCCAATCCCAGTTGACGTGGGCCGGTGTCCCTGTAGGTTTTAGATGTCCTTGATCCATCACAGCTGACTTAAATGGATAAATTACCTTCTCAACATGTCTTGAAGTTCTCCAGAGGCCTGGTAATGAACTAATCATGTGATTCAGGTGTGTTGATCCAGGGTGAGATCTAAAACCTGCAGGGACCCCTGCTGTACTAGATCAAAGGTGGGTTGGTTATCTTAAAAAAAAAAAAAAGACCTACTACATAAGCACTAGTGATGTGTCGGTTGCGAACGAAATGGCTCTTAGAGCCGGATCTCTCTCTCTCTCTCTCTCTCTCTCTCTCTCTCTCTTTTTCACTTTTCTTATGATTGTGGGTTGTGCTTTGCGCTGGGAACAGATCAGGAGGAAGAGAGAGGGAAACATTAGAAAGGTATAGTAATCATCCACAACTATTTTCAGTTGCAGATGATAAAGTTTATTCATGCAGGTCCATATGACAGAATATATGCATCTTTTTGTTTTCATATTAGAATTTATATTTAATTGTGTTGTGGTTTGCAGTGTTTGGTGTTGTTTCACTTTAAATTTGTTTAAAAGGAAAAAGATGAAAATGTAAATAGTTAAAAGTTGAACTGAATAGTTGGTTTTTGTAATATATGATTTATTACATTTTATTAGGAGTGAATAAATAAAAGTATATTTACGATGGACCCTAGAGACAAAGCGCATACGAACTCCAAAACACGTACAAAACACAACAGAAGTGCTCCAGGATGCTCGGCGCGGTGTTGAGCTTTTGTTACCTAGTGGCTACACAAGCCAGGAAGTACTAATGACCGGATTTAGTGTGTGGTAGTAACAGGTAAATGAACTTTTTTTAAAAAATTACTTGAATATATATGAGTGCTTGTGTATAAATACACAAACAATACCCATATGCTTTCATTTCTGTAATTTAAGTGATCTAGGTAGTTCTGTTTCGGAAGTTCAATTAACACTAGGAATATGCTTTGGAGTTTGTACATGCTTTGTCTCCAGGGGCCACTGCACACATATATAAAAAAACAACTTTATTTTGCAGTAGTAATTCCTTTTGTGCATAATTTCTTGTTATTGTTAATAAATTAAAGCAACAAAACAACCTGAAGAGCTGGCTCTTTTTAGTTAGCCGAGCCAGAAATCCCATCACTAATAAGTACTTCTGCTTTAAGCGGATTTGTGGCAGAAAGGCATTTACAAATAAACTGATTAATCAGTGAAATCTTTCAGTTTTCTTTTGGGCTACACTCCTGCTATAGTTGAGTTTAATGAAACAGTGGTATTGAATAGGTCTGTAACTTTAAGTTCAGTTTGTGGCTCTGTCAGTTAAGGAGAAAGGAAAGCACACATGATAAACAGCTTAATTTTATAGACTCTAGAAAAATGAAGAGTTAATTTTAGGAATCTCAGTTGGTAATTGTTAAGTTATAACGTATTACTTCAGAAGTTGCTTGGGGGATACTGGCAGATATTTTGATAACTTTCAGGACTTGCCTGAATCATGATTTAAAAAAAAAAAAAAACCCAACAAGATGGCAGAACAAAGCTCTGAAAGTGAAAGTGGGTGGCTCTTAAAAGAGCCGTTTGATGGATTGGGGTGAAGGAGTTTAACCGCCGAAGCCGTACAGAGTGCGGCCCTGCCTCTTCAGAGCGTACACTACATCCATGGCGGTCACAGTCTTCCTCTTAGCGTGCTCAGTGTAGGTGACGGCGTCGCGGATGACGTTCTCCAGAAACACCTTGAGCACACCGCGGGTCTCCTCGTAGATCAGACCGGAGATACGCTTCACTCCGCCGCGGCGAGCCAGACGGCGGATGGCCGGTTTGGTGATGCCCTGGATGTTATCACGGAGAACTTTACGGTGACGCTTGGCGCCTCCTTTGCCGAGTCCTTTGCCGCCCTTGCCTCGTCCACTCATGGTTATTGTTTCTTCTCTGAACGAACAAAGTCGAATGAATCTCAACCCCACGGAGCCGTGTTATTATCTGTGCTCGGCGGACGTAAAAGAAAACAGACGGTTCGCTGGACCGCTCGAAGCTCAGTGGCCCCGCCCACTCTTCTATTCTCTAAATGTGGAAATGTTGTCTTTTGTTACTGACAAATTAAGTCTAACCGAAGGGAGGCTCACACCAAATCGCAACTTTCAACCTCAGCTTTAGTGGAAAACTACTGAGGAGGGGGACACAGGGCAGCCACTGACTCTTCTCCTCCAGCTGGGAGGGCCTTAACACTACAGAACTCCATATGTTCAAATGTACATGAATCAAAATGGTTATGAAACGAGTAATGAAATAAATACATGGTAAAATAAATAGCAGTACGCGCTCAGCTTGGAATAAAATGTGTCCCTCCACTACAACAGCCAGTGTAGGCTTTAAAAATAACAATAGAACTCAATATTTCATACATGAATAATAATATGCATCTATAAATGTATTGTGTTTAATAGCATATTTTAAAATGTAGTTGATAACTTTTAACAGTGAAGCAAGAGCATGGTGCTGCATATAACAGACAGGACCACAGATGGGTCTAGAAAATGTGCAGCAATTTTATTTATTTCTTCTCTTTAGCTGATAGTTGGTGGGGCCCAGGTACACTGTAACTGCATCTGTACCAGTTTTTCTGCACTCCAGCCTTTTCGCACAGTGGAACAAATTCTCTTAATTCCAAATTCCATAAAAATGGAAAAGGGTTACCTTAAACGGATCATGTTGCTAATTTGTAAGTTCATAAGCATTTTTTCTTTCCATTTCATAATCAATTCTACTCCAGGTCAAAGATATGTATAGGAAAATTTCCCTAATATGATATCATTTATAAGAAATACCCGTCTAGCGAATAATTGTGTAAGTGCATGGAGGTGGGACCTCACAGCAGAAGCAGAAAACTGCAACAAGATGAATACAGACGACTGAAACGATACAGACACGACCATGCAATGAAAAGCTGCAAACATGAATGTTGCTACTAGTTTTGTGCCAAAGCATTTTAATCTAATGACTGCTCAACTTTGCATGTCAGAAGAAGAAAAGTACACTTTGAACTAAAACCAAGTGTTAAATAAAAAGTCGCATTAATTGTGTTCGTAGAAAGACAAAGTGACTACAAAGTAAAAACCGGAACACATTTCTGTTGACTGGGGGTCGGTACAGCGGATTGATAGCACCCAGTGACACAAAGGTGCACATCCGCGATTGCAGTAGTTGTAACAGTGAGCTGCATGTTTAACAGTTGGAATTCTGCTCGTCAGTTTAGTGTGTGGCTCTGAAAAGAGCCGTTGTGTTGACGTATGAGATGCAGTCAGCTTACTTAGAGCTCGTGTACTTGGTGACGGCCTTTGTGCCCTCAGACACTGCGTGCTTGGCCAGCTCACCGGGGAGTAGGAGGCGCACTGCGGTCTGGATCTCCCTGGAAGTGATGGTGGAGCGCTTGTTGTAGTGGGCCAGGCGAGATGCCTCGGCAGCGATGCGCTCGAAGATGTCGTTGACAAACGAGTTCATGATGCTCATGGCTTTGGAGGAGATCCCGGTGTCGGGGTGGACCTGCTTCAGCACCTTGTACACGTAGATGGCGTAGCTCTCCTTCCTGGTCTTTCTCTTCTTCTTGCCGCCCTTGCCGGCGGTCTTGGTCACGGCTTTCTTGGAGCCCTTCTTGGGCGCGGACTTGGCGGGTTCAGGCATTTTCTCTCCTCGATACTCTGCAGTAACGAATGAGCTGTTTGACCGAGAGCGGCGCTTTTTATACAGGCTGTATGCTAATACCACTGCGCGGGCCCTCGGATCTCATTGGTGGAGCCGCACAGTGGGCCGGACGTTGTGTTGGAGGGAGTTTGTGAACTTTGCTGAAACAGGCGCGCATCTAACAAAGACAGTGGGCTGTGTGATTGTGTCCTCGTTTGCTGACAGTCATTTGTTCTAAATGAGCAGTACATGTGGAGCTCTGTGTGGCAGATATGGATGTGTTAGTAGCAGTATTGTCTTCGGACAACAATGCAATCATTTTAATAACAATTCTGCCTTGTTTCATGTTTCTGTAGCGCCCATGTAACATGGTGATAGTCACAGTTTACGCTCACCAGCACACAGCTTTAAAACTGAGTTTTAGCTCTCAGTGGAGATTAAACACTGGGCATAATTAGGTAACTGCATAGTTTTACTGAAGTCTAATGTCTCACTGGAGCACACATATTAGACTGAACCCCCTCTCTCTATATATATATATAGTGTACAGGAACATCTGTGCCAAGTATAACCTGGAAGTCCCGAGGTCAAAATGGGAGATGCCCCCAAGGGTGGTGGAGAATGACCGAGCTAAGATCCTGTGGGACTTCCAGATACAGACGGACAAAATGGTGGTGGCTAACCAACCGGACATAGTGGTGGTAGACAAACAGAAGAAGGCGGCCGTAGTGATCGATGTAGCGGTTCCGAATGACAGCAATATCAGGAAGAAGGAACACGAGAAGCTGGAGAAATACCAAGGGCTCAGAGAAGAGCTCGAGAGGATGTGGAGGGTGAAGCTAACGGTGGTCCCCGTGGTAATCGGAGCACTAGGTGCGGTGACTCCCAAGCTAGGCGAGTGGCTCCAGCAGATCCCGGGAATAACATCGGAGATCTCTGTCCAGAAGAGCGCAGTCCTGGGAACAGCTAAGATACTGCGCAGGACCCTCAAGCTCCCAGGCCTCTGGTAGAGGACCCGAGCTTGAAGGATTGACCGCCCACAGGGGCGTGCTGGGTGTTGTTTTTTTTATATATATATATATATATATAGAGAGAGAGCGCCCACGGGAACATGGGCAAAAGGGCAAAAGTATTCATTTGGTGATTTATTATAATATGTAAATGCTGTTCTGTTTCATTTTAATCTGCTGCCGAGTCTCTTTGATGCTGATGGATAACACAGAGCACACAGCAAGAACACCTGCTCAACCAATCACATTCATTCCACTTTGATTTGCACAAACTCAAGTGCCCGTCTCTCATCTTTCTTTTAACAACAGTGTTGTGTTTGAGTGGTAGATTTTAATGATCTCTATATTGTCGAGTTTGACATCTCTGGAAGAGTTGGCAGTAATAAGGATCATTTTCTGTGGGAGAACAAAGATATGACCCGTGAATCAGATTCATAGATGACAGTTAGATTAGTTTTGTGAACGCTTATCTTATTTATTTATTTATTTTTATTTTTTTCTGAACTGAAGCCCTGCATGTGATGAGTGGGTCTCAGCCTTAACTCCAGCTTTGCCTTTGTTTTTTTTTTTTTAAATTAAACTTCATTAAAGTGTGCAAATTAATTCAATTTCAATTTTATTTATATAGCTCCAAATCACAACAAAAGTCGCCTCAAGGCGCTTCATAGGTACAGAGAAAAACCCAACAATCATATGACCCACTATGAGCAGAAGTGGGTCAATTATCCAAAAATTGTACTCAAGTAAGAGTAGCATTACTTTAAAATATTATTACTCAAGTAAAAGTGAAAAGTAGATGTCAAAAAAGTTATTCAGGTAAGAGTAAAAAAGTACTTGGCGAAAAGACTACTCAAGTAGTGAGTAACTGTTTGAAATGTCCGATTTATTTTTTAAATAAATTTTATCAGACAAACAAAAATAAATAAATATACAAATATTACCATTTTCAAAAGGAATATATGTAAAAACATCAACAAAATAAGGCACAACAATTCTAATTTCCAGATTTCAGTTTTTCACAACATAAAGCTTTTTTCACCAATACCTACAGTAAATAATATAAATATATAAACAGTGCAAACAATTTCCAGTGACAAGATATGCTGTAAACTTTATATTCATTTTTGCTCCAAATGGCACAGCAGCCTCAGAGAAAACATTAGAACGAGGCATCTTCAACATATGTTCATACAAGGCAGCTCAGTTTACCATAAGTTTTATGGGTGTGCATCTATTTCTGCATATTTAACAAAAATGTGCCCTTTCTTCACTCAGTGAAGTGATGGTTAAGCATCAGCAGCAGTTTGCTCTCAAGGTTCTACTAAAAAGTTACCGGAAACTCCACTGGCGGCATGTTATCTAATGTGTTAAACTTTTTTTTTTTTTTAAGTAACGAGTCGAATTTTGCAAATGTAGCGGAGTAAAAGTACCGTTTCTTCTTCATAAATGTACTCAATTAAAAGTAAAAAGTATCGTTCAAAAAGGTACTTTAAAAATAAATTTTTTTAAAAAACTTACTCAAGTAAATGTAACGGAGTAAATGTAACTCGTTACTACCCACCTCTGCCTATGAGCAAGCACTTTGGCGACAGTGGGAAGGAAAAACTCCCTTTTAACAGGAAGAAACCTCCGGCAGAACCAGGCTCAGGGAGGGGCGGGGCCATCTGCTGTGACCGGTTGGGGTGAGAGAAGGAAGACAGGATAAAGACATGCTGTGGAAGAGAGACAGAGGTTAATAACAGATATGATTCAATGCAGAGAGGTCTGTTAACACATAGTGAGTGAGAAAGGTGACTGGAAAGGAAAAACTCAATGCATCATGGGAATCCCCCGGCAGACTACATCTATTGCAGCATAACTAAGGGAGGATCCAGGGTCACCTGGTCCAGCCCTAACTATATGCTTTAGCAAAAAGGAAAGTGTTAAGCCTAATCTTGAAAGTAGAGATAGTGTCTGTCTCCTGAATCCAAACTGGAAGCTGGTTCCACAGAAGAGGGGCCTGAAAACTGAAGGCTCTGCCTCCCATTCTACTTTTAAATACTCTAGGAACAACAAGTAGGCCTGCAGAGCGAGAGCGAAGTGCTCTAATAGGGTGATATGGTACTATAAGGTGAATAGTAGTATAATTCATTCTTAATTCAGAATTATACTTTCTGTTACCTTTTCTCTCCAAACCTCTGTGCTTGCTGATCACAATATACTTGATACCATTTCTTCATTAAATCATACATTTTAAAAGTAAGATTATCTGAAATCACTGACACTTTTGTGCCATCTTCACTCCCATCCCCCCATCCGACATTAACAAACACGCTCCAAGGTCGAGCCAAATACAAAATTAAAATCATCAAATTTTGCCAATAGGTGAACTTTATCTATAAGAGACTTAATAAAATTCACTCAACTTTTTGATGAGAACCTGGACCAGATGTAATTAGTAGAAGAGGGGCCTGAAAACTGAAGGCTCTCCCTCCCATTCTACTTTTAAATACTTTAGGAACAACAAGTAGGCCTGCAGAGCGAGAGCGAAGTGCTCTAATAGGGTGATATGGTACTACAAGGTCATTAAGATAAGATGGGGCCTGATTATTTAAGACCTTGTATGTGAGGAGCAGGATTTTGAATTCAATTCTGGATTTAACAGGAAGCCAAAACAGCAGAAATATGCTCTCTCTTTCTAGTCCCTGTCAGGACTCTTGCAGCAGCATTTTGGATCAGCTGAAGGCTTTTTTGGACATCCTGATAATAATGACTTACAGTAGTCCAGCCTAGAAGTAATAAATGCATGAACTGGTTTTTCAGCGTCACTCTGAGACAGGATATTTCTAACTTTAGAGATGTTGCGCAAATGGAAGAACGCAGTCTTACACATTTGTTTAATATGTGCGTTGAAGGACATATCCTGGTCAAAAATGACTCCAAGGTTCCCACAGTGTTACTGGAGGTAACATAAAGGTAATGTAAAGGATCTCTTGTATACAATTGAAAATGAACTGGAAATTTTGAAGATGTGGTTTGATATCAATAAATTGTCCCTTAATTTCAAGGAGATTGAATTCACGCTTTTTGTGAGTAGAAAAGAATATGAATGAATATTTCTACATAATTTACTTCAACTTCTGCTAGCAACACTACTGAGGTGACTATAGGTCAGGAGGTGGAGCAGGTCATCTACTCCATCTTAGCCTTCAGCTCCTGTCAAGTTAAACCGATTTTAAAACAAATGAAAATAGCCACCGGTGTATAAGGACCTCGGCCCAATAGCCAGAAATCCACCCAGGCAAAGCAGCAGTTCGGCAATCTCTAAATTAAAGCAGGACATCACTTACACTGAACAGCTGACCTCAGCAGGAATATCCCTCCCACCCTGCTTCATATCTAGGGTTAGGGTCACACCCTAATAAGTAACGGCAAGTGATGGCTGGAGTCTACTACAAGCTTCTCCGCAGGAATAATGTACAGGACTCCAGCAAAATCAAGGCGATGGTATTTTCCGCTGTTTGGCATCTCAAATGCCTGGCTTGTTCACAAGAGGGACTGTGCCCTACTGAATGTGAAACCGCTCCCTGTCAAAAGGTTTTGTCTAGCAGTTTCCATCAAAGGTTGGTCGACCATCATCTTCTTCTCCACCTCAAATGTTGCCTCAGCAGAAACATTTCACCCCAAGACCTTCACATCCACAACAAGATGTGCGTTATGACAACTTGGGACACCTGCCACTTCACTCTGACAACCGAGGCCGGTGTAACCTCTGTCCAAAGGGAGTGTCAAGGTGAAATTGTCAGAAGTGCAAAGTGTTTCTGTGAAGAATGCCCACCAGCAGTGCTTTGTTGCATATCACCAGAAATAAAGGAAATCTAACGCCTCTAAATCTCAGTGGCAGTGGGTTCTGTAGCACTACAACTCTCTTTTATATGTTCAGTGTACTCTGCTGCGAAGTTGCAGAAGTTTATAACAGTTTTATTAAACTTTAAAAAAATATATTTTTTGTATTCTGAGTTTTGCCATGAATGAAAATCTCTACTGTTTGGTAGAGGACTATGTTTAAAAAACTATAGAGTTGGTTAAAAAAATATCTAAACTTTGTTGCTGTTGTTCTAAAGGAAAAAACAATGCAAAGAATTATTTCTTAAATTGCAGTTTTCTTGGTGTGAACCTCATAGGCTTAATGCTTGAAGTGGTTACTCTCTAAGGATGTAAGCTGTACGGAGTACTGCACATGTAGCTTTGAATGATTCTTAATGAGGTATTGCTCATAGACTGTTTGTTTTTTTTTTACCTTAGTATTTAATAAAAACTCAGTAAAATAAATAAATAAATAAACAAACAAACACACACAGAGTCAGTTCTAAAATTATTGATCAGTGAAAACATTAAACATAACTTTGAACTTAAGCTGCCAAATGGCTGTAATCGGTTTCAGCATGTAAATACAGTTGTGGCAAGAGACAGAAAACACGCTGCTGTTTGCACATATTCAGTCCAGTTTATTGAAGAACACCTCAGGCTGTCAGGTTGAAACAGTCGGTCGTGGTTTTGTAACATAAACACTGGACCTCCTCTCAGCGTCCCCGCTCTATCTGCTATTCCCAAACAGAGAGGCTCAAGTTTCTCTGTGACTGCAGCTGCCAGTTAAAGCTGACGTCACAGCCCAATTTAACAGCATTATGCTAGTAATTAGAATCAAACATGTTATAAAGGAGCGCCTTTGAGGACAAATATGCATCATGAGAACTGCTGATAATGAATGAAAAAATCTTTAGGAAAATTTATCTGAGGAGAATTTTTTTATTTTAGTCTGGCTCCAGTCCCATCTGCTATCATGAAGAAGGCGGGTGTTTAACCTATGCTGCAGCGAGACACCGGGTGGCGATATAGACTGGCTTCATTCTTTGGGAGCTATTAGGTCATCTACGGTTTTTTACAGTCACTGGTGCACATGAAGAGAATTTCATCTGAGTCGGTTGTAGAGGAAAGCCGGACTGTAGCCACCCTACAAAAAGAGCAAACTCTCACAAAAACATGATGACACTACACAACAAAGCATGCACTTATGGTGACTCTTGTGTTTAAATATGTTTTTGTACCTTATCGTACCATAAGTAGTGCAGAGACAACCCCCCCCGCCCAGTTCCTTAGAGAAGAGGGGGAGGGGGGGGCAGATCACACACGGAGGCACTGGTGAATGGGATTTACAAGACTTTATTTACAAAAGAGTGTAATAGCGATGGCTTGACCGTCAACTGTGAATCATGGTGTGACGTGACCTGTGAGAGATGTGTGATTTACTTGAAAGCAAGTAGAAAACATGAACTGTAAAAAATAACATAAGGCACTAGAATAACTATGGACACAGGGATTCTGTGAGGTGAGGGAAAAGGGAGTTTTCAGGCCAGGGAACGAAACCAGAAGTTTCTGAATAACCTGCAATGAGAGGAGACAAAGTTCATAAGGTGTTTCTGTGAAGAACGGTTGTGAATGAATCATGAACTATAACTGTACTTATTGGCACAGGAGGGGTTAGTGGCCCGGGTGAGAGGATGAGGGTTCCAGCTAGTGATCATCTACAGGTTGCAGTGTTGCCAACTCCTCAGTAAGGAAAATCGCTTTTGGCTGTCCGAAAAGTCGCTAAAAAAAACATCACGGCCTAATTTTCATAATTGATCATGCTAATGTAATTGTAAACTACGTTGTTGGAGAGAGAAATAACATCGTGGAAGTACATAGAGTAAAAGACGTCCTAAATGTAGTTTAGAACTACAACTTAAATTCCTTTCTAATGTCACAATTCCAAACCTTATCCGGGCCTAGACCGGCAAAGGTAACCCGAAATCGGCACTTTGGTGGCGTTACTTTGTGTGTGAGAGTGGGTGTTTAAACATAGTTTTAAACCTTGTGATCCACAAAACAGCATAAAACTAAATGAACTGACTGTGTTAGTCAGTGCGGGAGCAGCGGCTTTGCTCATGCGCGATTCATTTGCCTTTTGGACGCGTAGGGGTGAAAATTTCCTGCCCTGATAGCAGCTTGGGGAGGACTATCCGTCATAAGTAAGTCTCCAATAATACCAGAAAAGGTCGCTTGAAAAAAAAAGAAGAAAAAAAAAAAAGGGGGGGGGGGGGGGGGGGAGTGTCTGAAAACCAAGTAAGAAAAAGCTAAGTTTGCAGTAGTGATCGATCCTAAAATATGGATTCCTCCGATACCAATCATTTATGTTCTAGAATCGATTCTCGCATTAAAATATGGATATTTTAGTAATTTAGGGTAAATTTGTAGTTTATCATTAACAGGAACACAGTGGAAAGAAACTATAACATTCGGATTGTCTACATGCAAAGGAACTACTTCCTCTTCTGCCTTTCATAGTTATGTGCGAAATACGGCTGTATAAATGTCTTGCAGCCGCTGGTGTGCGCACTCACAACAATGGTTGAGCGTAGTTGGACGTATTTTACCTCCACAAACAGCAGACGTCCAAATTCATGGGCTGCATCCTCCTGAGGCCGCATTTGTAGACCGATTACGTCACAGCGACGCGCAGAAGGCTGTCCAAATTCGTAGGCTCCTCAGAATGCAGCCGACAAATGCGTCCTCCTTTTCCCCGAATTTGAAGGATGGGTCGGGTGTGTCCTTCGTGGCCTACCATATCCCAGAATTCATAGCGCGGCCCAGCCAAACTCCAGTTTCCAACAATAGCGGCCGCTACTAAGTTTTAAAATTACTCATACTAATCTTTCTGGTTCACAAAATAAACTTTTAACATATTTTCAGTACCTTTGTAAACATCAAATATCTGCTCGGTTTATCAAGATATCGCATATTTGCAAAAGTGCTTTGACGTTTTCGGAGGCTTCTGCTACCCAGAAGCCTAGCTCGATAGCTAGCCGGGAGCTCGAGGGTTACTGATGCGGCCGAGAATGGCACATCATTTTCAGATCACCGCGGACTTTCGCTGCTCGGGTTAAACGTAATATATAAGTCACTTAGACAACCTAAAAATGTTATTGTTGGGCTTTTTTTCAGTGTTTTGTTTGTTCGTGAGTAAATCGGTTTGGCTGAGATTAAAGTTATTTGATTAGATTAGATAAAATAAAACGTTATTAATCCCCCGACTGGGTTCCTCCTTGGTTTTTACACAGCTGACTAAACGTCAAACAGAAAACTGATTAAACAGAAGTATGAGACAGTCGAGAATTTACGCCAGTGTCCTGTTATATTTTAGATAGCAAGGAGCAGACGGCTGAGTTTATTAAACTCCACCGAGACAGCGATAACGCTAATCAGAAGGCTAGACCGTCCAATTTCACGGCCGTTTACTTCAGGCCTACCCAACCTTCTGAGGACCCGGCCCACGTAGACCGCGAAGGCCGGGTCCTCAGGAGGATGCAGCCCATGAATTTGGACACGGCCTCTGTAATTAGGCGCCATTCTTCTTATTTTACGGCGCTGTTGCTCAATCGGGGGACGCTCTCTGTTGAGGAGAAAAGCATGAATTTCTTTGTATACGGATTATCCATTGTTTAAATGTCCCGGGCAGTCGAAAAGGAGGCAGAGCTGTTGAGAAATGCTAGGAGCTAACTGGGCGCTAACCGCATCATTCAAATATATTGAATGTCGCAATGTTGGCAAAGAGAGGAAGTGACGTAAGATTTGCGCATGCGGGGTACCGATCGGGTTTCCGGTACGGATCGGGTAGTGACACTCACTCACTCACCCCCTCCCTCCTGGCTCACAGCTTCTTATTCTTCTTGGTTGGCAACCAATGTTAAGGCGCATTACCGCCCCCTGGCGCACATTTCAGTGGACATTTAGATGAGAAAATATATATTTAACACATTTAAGGAGAATACTAATAAAAAAAAATAAACATAATAAATGTTTATTAAGCAATTTTGATAGGAAATTGCTTAATTTTAGAAATGTTTTTGCTCTTTTTTGCTCTATAAAATAGTTGGGTTTTTTTTTTTTTTAGAATCATTCATCTTAGCAGTAGGATATACATGAAAAGAGAAACAAATTAAGTTTGAGTGAAAATGTACTTTTTTTTTTTAACTCTCTGGTCAACTGACTCAGTGAATCAAATGACTCAAAAATCCGATTCACTTTGGTGAGTGACTCATTAAAACTCGATTCAGTAAAAAGAATCAAATTTACCATCACTACTGTAGTGTAGTTCACACCTGAACATAGTCCTTGTTCTAAGCCAGGCTCTTCCTTCCTGGCTCTGCTCTTCTCATTGAATCAAAGTAAGAAACTCCACGAGGACAGACTGCAGTTTTCTCATCTTTGCTCAGATCCAAAATCCAAACAAATCAAATCCACTGCAGGCTGTAACTGTCAGATTAACAGAATCCAGACTGTCCTTTAAACTCTGAAAACCTTGACAAATGATCACAAGTCATTATGTTGTTATCATGTTTTGCTGGGCGACCTTTAGAGTGAATTGTTGTTGTTTTTTTCACAACAGTCCTCTCACATTCAAACTCTAAGCTTAATTCTATGAGTCAGGCCAAGCACAAGCCATGTTTGTACAGTCCTTGCCTTCCACTTTGACCCAACAGTTTTTGCATGAAATGTAACTAGTGTTACATTTCAGACAGACAGAGTCAGGAAATCATTGTTTTAAATCCCTGAATTACAAAAGGGATCAACATTCTTTCCCAGTTCAGCTACTAAAGTTTCAACAAATCTGTTCTTTATCAATTATAATAAATTATTTGTAGACGTTTTGTTATCTGCAGCAACAACCTGATGTTTTTATGCTGTAAATGTTCTCTTTGAATAGTAAAAAAAATCCATATGTGATTTATTTTGCCTGCATTTTGCGTTTCACCGTGCAGACAGTGATCCTGCAGAGACATTAGTTATGGATGACATCGTCACTAAAGAGAAGCTTACAGTAAAAGACGCTGCTCTTCTTTTAGATGATAAATCTGTTTTCAGACGACTGTTTCCAGCTGCTGCTCTCTAACTGGTCCACACAGCAGCTCAGACCTGACATATTCGAATTTCCCAGAGGAACCCACCCGAGGGATTAATAAAGTTCTATCTTATCTTATCTTATCTTATCTTATCTTATTCACTGTAAACACACTGGTTTATATTCTGTTTGTTCTCCTCATGATGTTACCCTCATACAACCACACTTTGATGAGTGTTCAAAGGAAACAGGAAACACTGTAAAGTCCTGTTGTGCTGCTCAGAGAGTCACGGTCATCAGGCTGGAGCAGCTGAGCCAATCCTGTGATAAGCAGCTGCTGGTTAACCAACCAGAGAAAGTGGAGTTAGATCCAGTTTACACATCTGCTCAGTGAGGTTTGTTTGAGTCCAGCTCAAATTATTCAGCTTCAGTTCAAGATTATTCATGAAGCACCAGAAAACAACAACCATCTGAAGGCTCTTTTATAAAAAAAAAACATTATAAACAGAAAATCCCTGAAAACTGCATGAAATGAGTCAACAGGTCAGAAAGTTTCTGATGAAAACAGATTTATTGTTACAGAAAGAAAACGAAACAAGATTCCTGCTCATAGAAATAAATATATTACATACAGTGTGCAATAATAAAGTAAAAAAGTGTGCAGTGCTTAAAGCTAAATATAATAAACATTAGAAGCTTCTGTGATATAAACATGAGTGTTTTATGTGTTTAAAGTGAAGCAGCAGGTAGTTTGATATTAGCTCAGCAGGAGGTCGAGAGCAGGAAGTAGCAGCTACAGCTCACAGTATAAAGACAAGTTTAGTCTGATAAACTAAACTACTTATGAAGACTTCAGCTGGTGTTCATGGAGGTCGATGAGCGAGTGAGGAGCTAAAGGCTCAACTTTAACTTTGGGACAGTTTTCTACTTCTTAAAAACTATTAAACTACGTAAACAAAGGAGGCAAAAGCGTGGCTGCAGGGCAGGTCCACTAGCTCGGCTAAAGAAACAGCCATTTAAGCCACCGCTTCCGAGTATTTTCCTCTCCAACGTCAGGTCCATAACCAACAAAATCGACGAACTGAGATTACAAATTGCAGTCAATAAGTGTGTACGGGACAGCAGCATAATATTACTCACAGAGACTTGGCTGCAGCCATCAATTCCGGACTCGGCTATTGAGCTAGCAGGCCGCACGGTTCACCGTCACGACAGGAACGGCCACTCCGGTAAGATCAAAGGAGGGGGTTTATGCATCTACACCAATGACAGCTGGTGCAAAAACACAAAGACTGTAGACAGCCACTGTTCCCCGGATTTGGAATACTTGACTGTGAAGTGCAGACCCGTCTACATACCTCGCGAGTTTACTGTTGTCATGGTAACGGCCGTGTATGTACCACCCGATGCTAATGCTAACTCTGCCATGGAGGAGCTGCACAAGACAATAAGCAACCAGCAGAACTCCCATCCAAACGCAGTGCACATTATAGCTGGGGACTTCAACCATGCTGATTTAAGGTCAGTATTCCCCAGATTTGAACAGCATATTAAATGTGCAACGAGGGGGAAAAACACATTGGATAAAGCCTACAGCAACATCCAAAAAGGCTACAGAGCAACCCCTCTACCACATCTAGGTTTGTCAGACCACATGTCCATGCTGTTGATCCCTGCATACACTCCCATTAGGAGAAGAGCCCCCCCAGTCACAAAAACTGTGAAAACCTGGCCAGAAGGTGCATCACATCAGCTGCAGGACTGTTTTGAAAACACGGACTGGAGCGTGTTCGAACATCAGGACCTTGAAGAGCACACAACATCAGTGCTCTCATATATTAACTTCTGTGTCAACAGTGTCACTGTGGACAAACGTCTCCGGGTGTATTCCAACCAGAAACCCTGGATGACTAAAGAGGTCCAGGTCCTGCTGAAGCAACGTGACGCCGCTTTTAGATCCGGTGATGGTATGCAGTACAGTTCAGCCAGATCTGAGTTGAAAAGAGGCATCAGAGAGGCCAAGGCAGCGTACAAGAGAAGGATCGAAGACCACTTCACCACCAACAACTCACGACAGGTATGGCAGGGAGTTCAGCACTTAACCAACTACAAACCTGGTAATACCACGTTGACTGAGGGTAACGCGGAGCTTGCAGAGGAGCTGAACCACTTCTTCGCACGCTTTGAGGTGAAGGGACCAGAGGCAGCAGCAGCAAAAACATCGGACAGCAGCAGCCCAAGCCTCATAGTGCAGGAATATGAGGTGAGGCGCACACTGAGGGCAGTGAACCCCAGGAAGGCCACCGGACCAGATGGGGTAACCGCAAAGGTCCTAAAAGAGTGTGCAGACCAGCTGGCTGGGGTCTTCACTAAGATCTTCAACACTTCACTGTCCCAGTCCTGCATCCCGCCGTGCCTAAAGTCAGCCACAATTGTCCCACTGCCAAAGCGTACTAACATTAGCAGCCTCAACGACTACCGACCAGTTGCTCTAACACCTGTTATAATGAAGTGCTTTGAGAAACTGGTCCGACGTCACATCATGTCCTGCCTGCCACCCACACTCGACCCGCTCCAGTTTGCATACAGAGCTAACAGATCAACTGAAGATGCCATTGCTACAACGCTCCACACCACCATCTCTCACCTGGAAGTGCAGGGCCGTTACGCCAGGCTGCTCTTTGTTGACTTTAGCTCTGCTTTCAATACGATACTCCCGGACAGACTAATAGATAAACTGCTGGAAATTGGACTTCCTTCCACCACCTGCCGCTGGATCAGAGACTTCCTCTCAGACCGTGTACAGAGAGTTAGAGTGGGGCCTCATCTTTCCTCAGCCCTCAGCCTCAACACCGGCTCTCCACAAGGCTGTGTACTGAGTCCCCTACTGTACACTCTGTACACACATGACTGTGTTAGTTCCCACCCAGACAACACAGTCATCAAGTTTGCAGATGATACCACTGTGGTGGGGCTCATCTCAGGGGGAGATGAGACTGCATACAGAGCTGAAGTTCAGAGGCTGTCAGATTGGTGTGCAGACAACAACCTGGACCTCAATACCACCAAAACAAAAGAACTGGTAGTTGACTTCAGAAGGAGGAAGTCCGAGCTGCAGCCTGTCAGCATCAACGGGGAGTGCGTGGAAAGGGTCTCCAGTTTCAAGTTTCTGGGTGTGCACATAGACACAGACCTCCAATGGAGCTCTAACACCTCTGCGGTCTTAAAGAAGGCCCAACAGCGTCTCCGCTTTCTGAGAATCCTCAGAAAAATGGACCTGAAGAAGGAGCTGCTGACCGTCTTCTACCGCTGCTCCATTGAAAGTGTGCTGACATATTGCATCGGTGTGTGGTTCTCCAGCTGCACCACAGCACACAGAAAGGCACTCCAGAGGGTCATCAACATGGCCCAAAAAATCATTGGACATCCTCTTCCCTCCCTGAAGGACCTGTACAGCACTCGCTGTCTCAAGAGGGCACGCAGCATCCTACGGGACTGCACACACCCAGGACACCGGGTGTTTAAGCTGCTGCCGTCTGGCAGGAGGTTCAGGCTGCTGAGGTCCCGAACAAATAGACTCAAGGACAGCTTTTACAACAGGGCAATAGCCCTGATCAATGTAAATAGCTGACCTGACTGGATACCTCCCTGGACTTTTTAGGGGGAGGTAACAATGTTTAAAACGATAACAATAATATTTATATTTATAACAAGGTGCAATAATAATTAATGTGCAATAATAACAGTGTGCAATACACATACACTTATTCTTCTTTTTTATACTAAGTTAATATACTGTGTTGTGTTGTTTGTTACGTTGTGATGTGTCATATCGTGTCGTGTTGTGTTATATGTAGTGCCGACGTAGGACAGTTTTTCCAATTTCATTGTACTACTGTACTATGTATGACTGTGCAATGACAATAAAGAGTTATCTTATCTTATCTATCTTATCTTATTATTATTGGTCATTCAAGATGGCGCCGTGGATGGCAGCCTTGGTACTGCGCTCTCTCGCACTTTTCTTGTTTCTGTTTATTATGTACATTCTGTAGTATTCATTCCACCTCATTTCATTTCTGTATTTTATGTATATAAGTTTAGATGAGTTATTTATAGTTGGTTTACACAGCTTTGTGTATGTATGTGTATGCATGTGTAGTGTATATATAGACGCACATAGTGTGTGTGTGTGTGTGTGTGTGCGTGTGTGTGTGTGTGTGTGTGTGTGTGTGATTTACATTGCTGTGCTTGAGAGCCACCATCTACCAGAACCAAATTCCTTGTATGTGTCTGCATACTTGGCCAATAAACACTATTCTGATTCTGATTCTGATTATTAAAACTATTATTATAACCTGAATGCTCAGTGTCACCTTGGAGAAGCTGGAAGAGAAGCAAGAGACTCAGATGAGGAAAAAAAGAAGCTCTAACACATTTCAAACAGGCTGCTGTTCAGCTCGAGGAGGCTGGTAGGAATCCTTATTCTGTTGTTGTTTATGTTTTCTGTAGATCAAAAAACCAACAACAGCAGCAACAAGAAGCACAGCGCAAATAGACAGACCGACTATCAGTCCAACAGATCCATCCTCCTTCCCTCCATCCTCTGTGTGTGTCTGACCTGCAGGTGAGAAACAGGTGTGAGGTGTCAGCTGTCAGGTAGGTGATGAGTGAAGAACAGAACAGAATCCATTTCCTCTTCAAACTGCTGTCAGACATTATCTACTGCACTCTGATCACATCACTCAGACCAGCTGCTTTCTACAAAGTCTCATCAACAACATCTTTAGAAACAAACATCAACAACCAGGAAGCAGCTTCACCTCTTTTCACCACTCACCTGGAGAAACATTTAACCTGATGGTGGTGATTGGCTTAGTCTTCAGATGAGCTCTCTTCCTGTGGTTTGCTCCTCTCACGAAGACACGACACTCATATGTTCCACTATCAGCAGTCGTCACATTCTTCAGAATCAAAGACACGTCTCCATCCTTCATCTGTCTGTCCTGCAGATCCACCCGGTTCTTAAAAGAAGGATGCTGGTTGTCTGGAACAAACTGCTCATCCCGGTACAGGAGGACATAATCTGGCTCCAGATCAGCTCTGCTCCACTCTAGAACAACAATGATGTTGTTGTTTGGAGCTCGACATGTCAGAGTGACGTTCTGTCCAGACTCAGCTGTGATCGTCTTCTGGTCTGAAAGAGGAAACAACACAGAGCAGAGAGGTTAAAGGTCAAAGTTTAAACTCTTGACTGGTACAGCAGCCAATCAGGAAGATGATCAGAGACTACTGTGCTCTGGTTGATGATGGTTGAACCTTAAACCTGAGCCACAGTTCCCTCACTGCTCTTTTCGAGCAGCAGACTCACTCTGTGTTTACTAATTAGAGCCAAAAATAATTCACTTTAATCACATTTATAAGAGTGTAGGCAGAGAGTTGCTTACCATAACTATACAAACTGATTAATTACATTTAAGACACGTCCTTAATGCTAATATGTGTCCACTATTTTCACCTGAGGGGAATTTTATCCACATTAGAGCTGCAAACTTCTGGGAATAACAAATCTATATCTATATATCTATATCTATATCAACAACTAGCATTCACAGTCTGCTGGAGCTGTGAGTGTGTGGAAAAAGATAAATGTACTTACAGTCATTATAAAATGACTGTAAGTGCCTTCAGAATCATGTGACAACCCCTTGGCTTTGCTGTTCCACTTGAACGACGTATTGTTGTTGCCGTTAGCAATTAGCCTATAGTTCATTCAAAAGGCGCGATGGGTGCTTCGACATACGAAAGACCCCCAGGAACGTATTAATTTTGTAAGTCGGGGTACTATAAAGGTGGACAGCTTCTTTGACTTATTGCTACTCCTGCATCAAGCACAGCTATAGGAACTTACATGTATTAAAGACGATTTGAAAATAAGTTATTACACTTTAAATAAGTAAATGTCACAAAAAAAAAATCACAATTTAACTTTATCTCATCAGTGAGTCTCATTGGCCCAACAGCACATACGCACAAACCTGTCTTTATTATCATCATTATCAAGATTATTGGTACTATTTTTGTTACCTCTTGGTCATTCTTTACAATTCTCACATAATATGTGTGTGAGATAAATACGGGAAAAGTTGCTATGTCAACATCCCATGAAATATTCCTGCTCACCAACAACTATTCAGTACTTCCCTCTGTCCCTCCTTCTATCAGCAGACCAAAAAGTGCTATAAGGGGGGAACATGGTGTAAATGAGCTTTTTAATTATTTTGAATTTAATAATCTAAATTGTATATATATAAGTGACAATGAAAGCAATTCAGTTCCCAGTAGTAGACACAGTGATACCTGCTGGTCTCACCTGCATATTCAGCCGGTGAAAAGCAGACGAGCAGAATCCAGCAGAATATCACAGATTTGCAAGTATCCATCTCAGGTTGTCCTGCAGATCCCAAATTCAGAGTGTTACATAGTTTAAAAGAGAAGCTGAGTCGACTGAAAATACACAAGATGTTTATGTTACCAAAGCTTCTGATATGATCCACAAACATAAACTAAGATTTACAAATGTGTATGTCTAACAGTGAATAGTGATTATTTACCCTCCAAAATGTTTATGTTCAGCAAATGTGTGAAGGAATTACCTGATATGACAGGATATCACATGTTAGATGAGAGCACAAAGTGCTAACAGTAGCATAAATGTGGGCATGTGACGTGATCTCTATGGGGCACCGTTTGTAAAGTGAAACATCCCGAAATTAACGGCAACATTTTTCCACATTTAACTGAAAGCCCTACAAAAACATTTTTTCGGGGCAGTTTTTACAACATTTCATATTTAAAACACAATTTTAAATGTTAAATCTAAATATTAAATGTTAAATCTAAATATTATATTTAAATCTAAATGCTAAATCTTAAATCTAAATGTCATATTTAAATTTAAATATTAAATGTAAATGTTACAGGAAACTAAATATTTAGCTAACATGAAGATTTATTGTACGGATCAACGGAAATACCAAAATAAAAGCTTTACTAAATCCCCCGGTGCAAAAGTGTGCTGGTAGTGGTCAGATTGTGTCTGCTCTCCCCTGATGGTCACTTCTCACCGTCATGAGCTGCTTCACTTCTGCACATCCAGCGATTTGGCTGAAAACATCGGAGGGTCCGTTCTCTTTCAAACACTCGTTTCGGTGTCTCACTATGGGAACGCTCTAGGTCAGCTAGGTCATACTAGCTCACCATAGCTACCCAACCGAGAGAAGAAAAAAGATCAGCGTCAGCTGTCCAGCCATTCCAAGCTAGCTACACCAAACTTCCTTAATATGGCAGACTGCAAACCGCTGCCCAGAATTTGCCCCTGCGGTTGCAAAATCTCAGGTTCAGATACACATGACGCTTGTGTGATGTGCCTCGGGCTGCAACACGCCCAAGTGGCTATTTCCACACTGGGTTCATGTGAACACACCCTAAAAAGCCTTTGCTGAAGGTTAGCCCGTCAGGCTAGCCTGTCAAAGAAGGACCCAAAGCTATCTCAAATCAGCCCACCAATGAGGCACCCTGAGTCAGCCACACCAGGCACCAGCTGTGGGGATGAGATGGATATTGTCCTCCCACTGGTGGACGATGCCGAGATCAGCTGCGAAGCTATGTTATCGGATTCCATTCAGGTTCATGACGAGCTACTCAGGGAAACCTCTGAGGGAGCGTCGGAACATCTCATCTCAGACGAGGATGACAACGTTTTCTTTGCCCCCTCTGTTTGGAATTCTGCGACACAAGGGCCCGACTGTGATAACCCCGGCACATAGTCCCGCGGCATAGAGTTATTTGATGTTGCAAAATGGGCAGCTGAAAAGCTGGCAATCCCATGGCCCACTGTGACAATGGAGAACTCCACATCACGATACGAGGGTAAAAGGCTCCCCAAAGCACAGCGCACTACTAAGCAGGTACTACCGCTTTTCCCTGAATGCGTGGACGAGGTCACATGCTGCTGGGCAAAGCAGCAGCATGTGACGGGGTTTCGTCACCCAACCCCGTGCAGGGAGCAGCGGCGTTTGACTGCGCTGGAATGAAAGAGAAGGGCATCTACCAAATTCCCACAGTGGAGAATCTGGTTGCATCTCATCTCCACCCAAACTAGAAACTTTCCATGTCATCTGGTCCATCCCTTCGCCCCTTCGCTCCTGCTAGCCTACTTGGCGGAGCTCCAGGACCAGACTGCTGCAAACTCGGATGCTAGCAAGCCGTGGGAAGAGCTGGCCGTCGTTACGGACCAGTGTCTCCACCTCACTAGAGCAGCAGTACAAGCGGCGGGCAGAGCTCTCAGCATCATTGTCCTACAGGAGAGGGCAAGATGGTTGAACTGGCATTCTGGATGAAAGCATTGACCCCGCTGGCCTTTTTGGGACCGTCTCTTTCATAGGAATAACTCTAAACTCCACCTTGTACAGAGTGACTCTCTCTGTGGACAGAATTTAAAAAATGCACACATGCCGGCATTTTTCAGGTGGGAAGATATCTCCCATTCAGAAGACTCCTGCAGATGCTGGGATTAATGGCGTCTTCACTAGCGGTCATTCCACTTGGCAGACTGCATATGAGGGAGTTTCAGCCATGGGTAGCATCACTGAGACTGAATCGAAAGCACCATATTCACCGCCATATCAGAGTCACAGCAGACTGTGCTGTGGCACTCCACTGTTGGAGAAACAGTTCACTCCACTGTTGGAGAAATCCCAGATTTCTCACTCAGGGGGTGTCACTGGGGGCTGTCACAGCCAGAAAGGTGGTGACCACGCACGCGAGTCTCACGGGCTGGGGTGCCACAGCGGCAACTGGGGGTGCTCACATAAACTGGCTAGAATTGCTAGTAGCATTTCTAGCACTGAGACACTTTCTTCCCATTAAAGAAACTGCCATGTTCTGATCAGAACAGACAACACCACTGTTGTGGCGTACATCAACAGACAGAGCGGGATACGGTCCCTTCCTTTGCACATGCTGGCTCGCAGACTGATCATGTGGAGCAGGCAGCATCACTCTGTTGTCATTGAGCGATATTCACATTCCAGGAGCTCTGAACTTGAGAGCAGACTTAATGTCCAAGGGGAACCGCAGTACGGGGACTGGACCCTGCACCCACATGTGGTGACCCAAATCTGGACCCGCTTTGGCCAGTCACAGGTCAACCTGTTTGCCTCAATGGAGAACGCTCAGTGTCCACTGTATTTCTCCCCGAGGGACCAGGAGGCTCTGCTAGAGGTAGATGCATTAGCTCACAATTGGCCACATGCTCTGCTTTATGCGTTTCCTCCACTGGCCTTAATTTCTCCCACTCTAACCAGAGTGACGAGGTCCCATTGGTTAGCGGAGATTATGCCCCTCTTGTGGAGCGAACTTTGGCTTCTCCCTATCTGACGAGACCTAGTCTCCCAGGCCAGGGTATGAATCTGAGTATGGCAGGACTCCCCTTCTGGTGGATGATGCCAAGGTCAGCTGTGAAGCTATGTTATCTATGCAGCTAAATCACTGGACATGCTTGTAGGCAAGAAGTGAAGCAGCTCATGGTGGTGACAAGTGACGGGGAGAGCAGACACAACCTGACCACGTTTAACATTTAGATTTAAAATTTAATATTTAGATTTCACATTTAAAATTGTGTTTTAAATATGAAAAGTTACAAATACTTTACTAAATGTTGTAAAAATGACTAAAAAAAACATTTTTTGTAGGTTTTTGAGCTAAATGTGGAAAACATTTTCAGTTAATTTCAGCATATCTCACTTTACAAACAGCGCCCCATAGATCTCTGCGTCTTGGGCAGTTAAAAATAGTACACATATTTTTAGACATGTGTGCTCACAGGAAGCAAAATGAGGATCAGACTTGTGAAACAGACAGTAAATTGTGTGTAAATTACTTAGAAATCAGTACAATGGTTTTGCTTGTGGTCAAATTGATTTGAATTTTGAAACACTGCATAGATTGAAACACATATTTATGAGTCAGAAGTTACACATCTGAGGTAAAGTCTGTAGTGAGTTCAGCACACCCAGAGTATCTTACCCCAACACTGTTGTTCAGAATAAGCAGTCACACAAAGCTCAGTTTGTTAAGTTTAACCAGGGTTTACTGAGTAAGTAAAGTTAAAATATATGTTGTGTATTTTATACAAAATCAGCAGCGTGAGAGAAAAAGCTAAACTACAGTATTGTTGATCTCCAATCTGATTAAGTTACCGTGGTGATTTACCCCAGCAGTACAGAGACCCTGAAGTTACCTGGATCAGATGAAATCCTGGTTGGTAGCACAGCCTCAGGACTCACTGATCCTCCTGCTGGATGGTGATCAGGTGGAGATTGTAAAAACATAACTGTTAACAGACGCATTTTAACGTTGTTCACATGTAAACAAACACTTTAATCAGACTGCCTTTGCAAAGTGAGAACTATGGGTCAATGAAATAATTTAATGCATGTTGTTCTTTTGTTTGTTTCTTTAAATGGGTATAATCTAGTTAAGACATGTGAACAGACAACCCACAAAAACACACACAGACACACACTAGTATTAGCAGAGCCTGTTCTTTAAGAAAGAAAAACTTGTGAGCTTCTAAATTCTTCTCATTTGTTGTCATGTTTGTTGTGTGCTGGTCTGATACAATTTCCTAAAACTACACAGGTCATTTACTTTACATTCAGAATGAAAGTGTGCACTCGTGTAATGAAAACAAAATTCATTAAATCATTATTGTCATCTCCAATCTTTTCCTTGTGCAGTAATACAAGGAACGATTCGCTGTCAGCTCAGTTTAATCTCAAGTGTTTGAAAGATTAGTGTCTGATGACACTTTGCTTACAGACAGGATTTTAATCACTATTTTAAAGGCTGTGGGCTGCAGCTATTGCTCGAACACTGTGTGCATGCAACAGGCCTCAGTGTCTGACAGCATTAGCATTGTTAGTTACCTTAAACAGGCTGAATCCACCGCTGCACTGTGAGGATAAGGGCTCTGTGTCGCTCCAGTGTCACTTCTTATTCTTTACAAGGATAAATAACAAGTGATGGGCAGGAACAAGACGCACACAGCAAAAAGGAACCAGAGACTTTATGACAGGTTTCTGCTGGAATGGCCAGTGACTCAGCAGAACCAGTAAAATGAAAGTAAACTGCAAAGACAGAAGGAGTAAAGAAATTTTCATTGCAAAGATAAAAAAAAATATGATCCCAAATTTGATTTTGAATCATTTCACTTATTTCCTTTTTAAAACGACATTAAAGAAGATTTAGTACATCACAAAAAAAAATCTGAATTAATTTTTTAATGGTGTTTTTTGTGAGTTATTGTTTCCATCCTCCATGCAAAAGTGCTTAGCAGGTTTTTTGAATATGTGGCCAGAGAGAGATCTCTGTTTTAGTGAGTCATAATTAATAAATGTGCAGATAAAACAACAAATCTGTTTGTACTCAAAGATGTAATTAGAAAGGACTGTAAAGACTTACAAAGGGTGTTACATTTCTTGTGAACTGGGCATCTTAACAGCTGCAGGGCTTGAGGAGAACACACCACACACACACACACACACACACACACACACACACACACACACACACATAGCCTCTGCTACAGGAATCCCCCTCTTGTGTCTTTCGGTCAAAAGACAAAACTGACGTAAGCATTCAAGTAAACATTAATGTCACCATGGAAACTGCATGCCACTCTTGCAAAACTCTGCAAGCTTCTCATGAAGCAAGAGAAAAAACACATGCACACAGACATGCACACACACACACGGCGGGTCTTGCTATCTTCGTGGGGACATCTCATTGACATAATGCATTCCCTAGCCACTTGCCCTAACTTTGACATTTAAAAATGAATGCCTAAACCTAACCACAGGACACGTACAGACATGCCTGAGCCTCCTTGGTAACAATACAAGTTAGTATTGATGTTTATAACATGTTTATGACAGAAGTCTGAGGTTGGGGGAGGATACATTCAATTCGATTCAATTCAATCATATATATCGCCAATTTCTAGTACCAGCTGACCCCAGATCAAACACATAATAATAATAACGTAACATGTAAAAATATGAGGCTTTTCATTTGAAAGCAGTGCTCCACATTTCACATTTTTTCAGTGTGAGGTTGTTTCAAACTGTAGACACAGATCTGTCTGTTTAAATGCTGAATAAGAAGAAACTGTGTGACAAACCTGGCTAAAGAAGGATCCACTATCAAATATGCAATCATTTTTCACATAGTTTTCAGCTGCCAATCAGAGGCAACAAATCACTCAAACATGTTTAAATAGCAAACTAAACAGAGAAAATTCACTCACTCAAACAATCATCAGGGTGGAGTCCACAGCTGTGCTGCAGCTGTAGTGCTCACACCTAAACATAGTCCATGTTCTCAGCCAAGCTCCTTCTTCCTGCCTTCCTCAGCTCCTCTTCCTGGCTCTGCTCTGCTCTTCCTGAATGAAAGTGAGAGGACAGACTGCAGGTTTCTCATCTTTGCTCAGAAACCCAGGAAACACAGCAAGCAGGCTTTAACTGTGAGATTTACAGAATCCATACAGTTCTTTAAACTCTGGCGACCTTTACAGTGAACGATGGTTTGTTTTTGTTTGTTTGTTTTTTCACCACAGTCCTCTCAAATTTAAACTTTAAGCTTAATTCCTTGAGTCAGTAAAGTCAGTCAGTAAAAGTCAGTAAAAATCAGTAAAAATCCATAAATAAAAAAGGGTTAAACAAAATTCAGCAACTAAATAAAGTTGAAGCAAATCTTATTACAAATCTGTAATAAATTAAATTAAATTAAAATTAAATTAAATCTGTGAGTACTGTAAAAATAAACTTCTATAATTAATGTGATTTATTTTTGTGTTGTTGATACTTGTGAGGTTATGTCAGTGACAGGACTGCACTGTCTGCACCGATGTCCTCTGTGTGTGTTTCAGACAGGGGAGACGTCACTTATGGATGACATCATCATCGAACACAAGATAACAGTCAAAGACTACAGAGGTACAGCTGTTGATCTTTTAGTACAAAGATGAAAAATCTGTTAATCAGAATTGAACTTTTCCTTTACTATGAACAGGAAAAGAAAGGAAAAGAAGTTAAAACAAACAAACTCAAGTTCAAAGTGAGAGAGTAGGAAAAAAAGTGCGCACACATCCTCATTCTAGTAAAATGTGAGCTTATCCACAGCCGGGTCAGTGGGGCAGCAGCCTAAAAACAGACCAGACCTCCCTCTCCCAGGCCGCCTCCTCCAGCCTTTCCAAGGGAACAGGAGTTTCCAGCCAGCTGAGACATATAATCTCTTCAGTGTTTCCTGGTTCTGCTCTGGGGACTCCTCTTCTTTCTTCATCAGGGTTCAGAGTGAGTGCAGCAGTATTTAGATTTCACTCCGAGCCAAGTTGTGGTTAAAACGTATCAGAAACAACGCTGGTCGTCTCTGCAGATGCTGTGTGATCTGATACTTGTCATGTACTGCTCATGCAGCAGCAGAAAATGTGTCCAAAGTTCAACATTTATGTGACCCAAAACAGAAAGTTGTGTTATAACTGTGATGCGTTCACTGACATGTCCTTATTCTTTCACTTTGCTGTATATAAAGAGAACAGAGAGGCTCTGCTCAGCCCAGCAGTCGTCCACCAGTCCAACAACAGGAATCCAGCTGCTGCTCTCTAACTGGTTCTCACATTTATATTTAAATTCTATATATTTATATTCTGTTTGTTCTCCTCACAAAGGAGATGAACATGAAATGAAATCTCATACAACCACTGAGGGCCAGAAAGTTCAAATGGAGAGATATTCTTCTTTCTTTAATAAAGAAGCAGAAGAAGAAGATGGTGCCATAAAAAATTAATTTATCTTTCATACTTAATAGAAAATTCTTCACCAGGCCTTTCAGAATAAAAACGTGAACAATGGTAAATGATGGTGTGTTTTTGTTTTTCACAACAATCCTCTCAAATTCAAAGTCTAAGCTTAATTCCTTGAGTCAGGCAGAAGCCATGTTTGTACAGTCTTTGGCTTTTCTGCTAGTGTAGAGAAATTAAACTAGTGTTTGACAGAAAGATTCAGGAAATCATTGTTGAAAATCCATGAATAAAAAAGGGTTAAACAAAATTCAGCTACTAGATAAAGTTGAAGAAAATCTTATTACAAATCTGTAATAAATTATTTGTAGACATTTTGGTGTTTGCAGCAACATGTTTGCTCTGTGACTGTTCTCTTTGAGTACTGTAAAAATAAACTTCTATAATTAAGTTGATTCTGTTCATCTGGACGTGGTGTTTTCAGTGGGAGAAACGTTTTGTCACTCATCCAAGTGACTTCTTCAGTCTCAGCTGACTGCAGGTTTCCCCAAATCTTATAAACAGTACATAAACAGTACATTTGCATAATGACTGAAACTAGAATCACTGAAGGAACAATGGGCAGGGAGGTCTTTTTCTTCATCATAATTGTGCAAATTCTCATGACCATTGATCAGTCATTGTGCGTGTGTGTCAAATCACTACCGATTGGCATGCAGACATGATGAAGTGGATCCAGTGAAGTTGAAAACCTTTTTATATCCCTGACATTCCGCTCCGAAAAGGAAGAAGATGACTCACATAAACCAGAATCTGTTGAAAATTTAACTTTTTAGAGAATTCAATCAGAAACAGGATCATATGGATAAGTTCAGAGTTACAACACAGATCACAGAGGAGTTTTGCAGAAGCATGATCCTGTTGCTTCTGCAGAAGGGAGAACCGGGTGCTGGTGGTGTAGTGGGGGATATTTTAATGGCACACTTTGGACCCCATACTGAGGATTGTTTAAACACCACAGCCTGCTTGAAGTATTCTAACTGACTGTGTGCATCACTTTATAACCACAGTGTCGGCTGAGGCTGATTCCTGCAGGATAAAGTGCCATGTAACTAATGTAATTTCTTGAACGTGACAACAATCCATCCATCCATCTAGCAAGGTATACCTAATAAAGTGGCCGCCGAATATATGCACTGTGTGTAAATGGGAAGATCAGTCACTTCATGATAGCAACCAGCAGATGGCAGCAGTGGAGCATTAGTTTTCCCAATGCATGACAGTTTTCATGTGACCTTTGACCTTTAATGTTACAGTAGAACAAACAGACTGTAAGTTTCCTTCTGAGACCCGAGCTTCTGGTAAGGATGTACTTTACATATCTGGAAGCTGGAAGTATGTCTCAGGTCCTAAAATGCATCTGGAGGACAGCTGATAGAGGATGCAGAGGTTAAACAGCTGTGGCCACAGCTGGAATATAGAAACCGCAGAGGACTCCTTTAACAGCTCGCCCTCTTTATTCAGTTTATTTCAGTTCTTTAAGATGATCAAACCTTCTGCCCTTCATTGTTTCTGTGTGTGATATCTTAAGAAGATGTGATGTCTGTCACATTATCACCATTTTGAAAAGCAGTGCCAACACCTAGAAAGCAGACAGATGTGTAACTACAGATCTTCCTTATTGAACTTTTGCATAAGGTTGATTTGATTTTCAATCTGCAGGAGAATTTGAAACCTTATTTTTTGCATAAAGTCAGCAAACTTTTTAAATGTTTTTATTATAAGATGATGCACAATGATTTTATGTTCCATGACCTTTGACATAAAAGTTATCTAGATGGTTTCTGAGTGCTTCTATTTGTTTGTCGTGCACATTTACTGTAAACATTCATGCTTTGTAGGAGGGTTTATATAAAATTGAAAGCATGTGACAGCGTGCTTTATGAGCATAGTTTGGACACAGGAGGACATTTTTGACCTCAAGAGTTGCAGACTTGGTTTAGTCTGATGCTTTATTATAAGAGGACATCATGGAGCATGTGAGGAATGATTAGAGAAGTGAAATCATGGACTGGTGTGACACTAAAACAAGCATCTCACAAATTTGAACCAGGACACCCTGATGAGAAGTGGCTACTGGACAAGAAGACATTGGTGTGCAAGAGATGAAAACAGGGTGTTGTTAGAACGCTACTACACAAGTAACCCCAGCAGAAGGAGGTACATGGACAGGATGAGGGACCTATGGAGTCTTCGATACCCAACATCCACATGGATGGTGAAACAACCAGTAGCTCAGTGTTCCAACATTCGAAAGAAGGAACTGCTCGCACAGCTAGAGATTGATGAGGTACAACACAAATGCTACGGCAAGGGGGAGCCAGGACGCCAGGTCAGGGGGGACATATCATCACCCCCACCCGAGATTGGGTACAAAGCCCCAAGTGCAGTAGAAGAAGGATCGTTGAGTGCGAGAGGAACTGAGCTTGAAACCTGGATCCAGTGTAGCTGGTTACCAAATCTACATGAAGTACCCTCAGAAGATCTACTAGATGATGTGAATGCAGCACGGACGTTACCTACCACCACCAATAAACACAGCTGAGGTTTTTACAGTAAAAAATAACTTTTCCCCAGTAGGTTTTTATGTTTTGTTTTGTTTTTTTAGATCAGTTGTGTTAATAAAGAATGTTAATAAAAAATAGTTTGCTAAAAAAATAATGATAACAAAGAAGGTAAAGCACAGTTTGAAAGCTGTAAAAGTAAAGTTAAAGAGAAATGTCAGACCAGTGGGAACCATGTACAGTCTATAACAACAGAAGCAGATCAGGTTAGTATTGTGTAACAGAGTGTGAAACTTAAGTTAGACTAGTGTTTGTAAATGAACCGCCTCATGTTGTGTAGCTTTCTGCATTGTATGTTTATTTATCATATAAGCTAAACAGTTCACCTTTTTTATTTAAGTGAAATGTTTAATTATGAGTGTTAAAGAAAACAATAAAGTTTTTTTTTATATAAAGTAGGCAGCAAGTATATTTCATGTATTTTAACCATGTATATGATACATAATAATGGATTGGATTTATATAGCGCTTTTCAAGGCACCCAAAGCGCTTTACAATGCCATTATTCATTCACTCTCACATTCACACACTGGTGGAGGCAAGCTACAGCTGCCCTATGCAGATGTTACATTCTGTAATATGTGTAAAGAAATGACTTTGATTTTGCTACCCTGAGAAGATTTCTCTAGATCAGCTGTTGCCTCGACTCCTCCCTCTGCTGGTGACAGCTGAGTTATGAACAGAAAAATCTTGTCTTCACAACTTAATTGCACCAAACTGTTTGTGTGTGAGTACATCTAAAAACTAACATCTGCTTTGCCACATGACAGCAGAGGTTTGGTGACAGGAGACCTGCATCCTCTCTGTGAGCAGCCAACAGCACTCAGCTGTCATATGAAATTAATAAGATTTTGATATCAAACTCACCTGCACAGGTAAACCCCACGAAGGACAAAGACTCAAAAGTCCAAGGTTCCCTAGAGTGAAAAAGAAAGCAGCACAGGTCATACAGATGTCAGAGTGCGCTTTGAGAGATGTTGCTTTGGCACAGATCCAGTTTCTGCCATAGGTGGTGCAGGTTGTTGCTGTCCTGTCAGAGCAAGAAGGTTCTAGGTTCAAATCCTGCTGGGCTTCTTTTTTTCTGTGTGGAGTTTGCACTCAGCTACTCTGGAGTGGAAGATTCTAGGTTGGTCGTGTATGTGAGGGAGATGAAGTGCCCAGAATAAGCTGCTTTATGAATGTGCGGTTAATTAAAAGCACTTTGAGGGGTTTGTAGCACAGCATGAATGTAAGTACATGACCTGCCTATTGATGTGTGTAGTTTGTGCTCACAGGTACAATGTAACAAAATCTACATCCCACCTTATACTAATAGCACCACACTGATACATTGTAGACACAGTATAAAACATGGACGCCTGCATTCTCTCTGAAGGCCACCAGATGGCGATAGTTGGGGGAAAAAAACTCACTTTAAAAGCAGAAGCAAAGATGATTTCACACAAACTCACTTTTGACTGATTCCAGCTCAGATTATTCAGTTTCATTTCAGATTTACTCATGAAGCAACAGGAAGCAACATTCAGGTTAAGAAAATTTATTTACAGAACAAAAACAGACTGTACAGGTGAGAAAGGGCCTTGATGCATGTTCAATCATCCAGGTAAGTAAATCTCCAAAAGTTGACTCTGTTCACCTGGACGTGGTGTTTTCAGTGGGAGAAACGTTTCGTCACTCATCCAAGTGACTGCAGGTTTCCCCAACCTTATAAACAGGACATTTACAAGCTACGTCCAGACGAACAGAACCAACGTTTTGGAATACAGGTTAGAAAATATTTTTTATAAAAGAGAATTCATGTATACAAAAACCAACTCATTTTTTCATCAATAATAACGTAAAACAATAAAATCTGTACCAGGAATAATTTTAAAAGTGTATAAATAAACAGAAATAAATAAAAGCTCCGTGTAATTTAATATATACAAATATATATTATAGATGTCTCGTCTATTTAAACTACAGAAACAGTCTGAGGCTTCAGCTCAGCAGGAGCAGAGGTCACGAGCTAACAGCTACACATACAGTAGAAACAGGACACGTCTGAAATTCAAGAAAACTAAAGAAAAAGAAGGAAAAGTACGACATTAGTTCAATCTTCTTTTGGAATGAATCCATCTTTAAAACTGTTCAACACAACGTGATGAAATCGTTCACAAAGATGCTGAACAACAAATCCAGGATGTCCTCGTCTGTCTCTGCTCTGAGAAGCTGGAACAGCAGCAGGAGACTCAGATCAGCTGGAAGCCCTCTGAGAGAGTTCAAGGAGGCGAATCCTGACTCTGTTTCTCTGTTGGACTGTTTGTCGATGTTTTGCACCAAACAAAAATAACATTTAATAACTTGTGAAAATCTTATTTTCACATTTCAAACAGGCTGCTGTTCAGCTGGAGGCTGGTATGAACCCTGACTCTGTGGTTTAAGTTTCCTGTAGATTAAAACACCACCAACAACAACAACAACAGCAGCAACAATAACGCCAACAGGAAGACCAACTTTCAGTCCAAAAGATTCATCCTCCTTCCCTCCTGCTTCCTTCTCTTCTGCCTCCTTCCCTCCATCCTCTGTGTGTCCTCCTGGCTGACCTGCAGGTGAGAAACAGGTGTGAGGTGTCAGCTGTCAGGTAGGTGATGAGTGAAGAACAGAACAGAATCCATTTCCTCTTCAAACTGCTGTCAGACATTATCTACTGCACTCTGATCACATCACTCAGACCAGCTGCTTTCTACAAAGTCTCATCAACAACATCTTTAGAAACAAACATCAACAACCAGGAAGCAGCTTCACCTCTGATCACACACACACTCAACTCTACTCACTCACCTGGAGGAACAACAACACTCAGGTGGATGATGCTGATGGGAGGAATCTTTGACAGGGCTCTCTTCCTGCGCACAGTTCCTCTGTTGAACACACGACATTCGTATTTTCCACTATCAGCACTCGTTGCATTATTCAGAATCAAAGACACGTCTCCATCCTTCATCTGTCTGTCCTGCAGATCCACCCGGTTCTTAAAAGATGGATGCTGGTGATCTGGAAGGAACTGTCCACCCTTGTAAACAGCAACATGTTCTGGCTCCAGATCAGCTCTGCTCCACTGTACAAGTGTGAAGTTGTTGTTTGGAGCTCGACATGTCATCGTGGCGTTCTGTCCAGACTGACCCGTGATGGTTTTCTGGTCTGAAAGATGTAACAACAGAGCAGAGAGGAAACAGTCACTTCTACAGCAGCCAATCGGAGTGGGGAACAGACACAACTGCTCTCTGGTTTATGCTGGTTGAATCACACAAACGTGACCATAGACCTGTTAAAATCTGTTAAGGAATCACAGAATTCAGACGAACAACAAAGCGATAAATTCTTGATAAAGAACAAAGTCTAAACATATCTCAGTGCAAACAGAACAACTTGTGTTTAGCTCCCAGTGTTAGAAATCAAACAAAAACACAATTTGAAAGGATTTTTTTGTTTTTAAAAAAAAGATGTTTTGCAAACACCTTTGAACAGCTGCATATTTGTTGTTTTTGTTCTTATGCTCAGAAATATGCAATGTTTTTCAGGTTATTATTTCAAGTTGTTTTTCTGGTGACCACAGAACGAAATTATGATAATAAGTTTATGTCTGTATAGGCTGTCAGTCAGAGTGGTCGCCACATGATCGGAAAGTCGGGGGTTCAAGTCCACTGAACGGCTACCCTGAAGTATGTCTGAGCAAGGTACCGTTCCTACACACTGCTCCCCGGGCGCCTGCTCAGTGGCTGCTCAGTGCTTCACTGAGTGAACAGGTCAAATGCAGAAAGAGTAATTTCCCCACAGGGATCGTTAAAGTAAAATATACACATAATCTTAATATTGTGGACTTTAGCTCATCAAACATCTACATCAAGGTTTCTCTGTGTCCAGGTGATTGTAGAGCCAGGCTCTGAGCACGCAGATCACATGGATGACACGGGTGCATCCTTACTGCTGTAAGACTTTGTGGGTTTGTAGACATGAAGCCATGTTGTAGGTCCACCTCTGTTCACATAATCATCATCTTTGTGAACACGACATGAACTTCCTGGACATGTATTGTTGTAGGGTCTACCTTAGAGTATAAAGCACCTTGAGGTGACTGTTGTTGTGATTTCGCGCTATATAAATAAAATTGAATTGAACTTGTGTTGACCAGGCCAACATTCAATTCAACCAACATTCGTTAGTTTTTGCTCCTGATTTCACCATCAGCTCTTCATCTGCTACACTGCTCCCTCTGAGAAATCAGTGTCAGATAGATGCAGGTGACAGGGCTGACTAAATGATGCAATGAGCTCCCAGTTCAGACATCAGGCCCACGACTCCGTGCCAACCTGGGCGCGCTGTAGTATGTACCATACTGTACACTGCCCCCTATCGGTCATCGGCTCGCTCTGCAGGAACACAGGGAACGCGCTTCCGCTGCAATCTTTGTGAGCTCGCTACACGGTTTCTCTCCGTGAGAAGAGAAGCTGTTTGTGTTATCGTTCGTGGACGGTGGAAAACAGCTTTGCTAGGAGCTTTAAACAATGATGCCCTTTACTCGAAATCGACGTGGGCTTAACTTTGGATATTGGAGCCTGTTTTTAATCGTGACGTCGACAAAAACGAAGCTTATCAGCAGCTTTCACCGTCTTCATGTTTGCTGACGTGTGGGATCAGGCACAAAGGAGCTGCTAGTATGTTTTTAGAGCCTCTGCATGTCGGGGTAAGTAAAACACAGACACGCAGAGGCATAAGAAGGTCGTGTTTCACGTCTGGTTGTAGCGCTGAAACATGGCTGCTGCTCTGGTTGAGCGTTGTGCCATAGCAGAGTGAAGCTGACCCCCCACCCACTTGAAACGTAAAGGCAAATAGGCGGAGCGGTTAGTGCTACGTTTGTGCAGATTTGTGCAGGTAAAATTAGCGTTTGTGCTGCTACGGTTTCCGAGATATTAAACTTTATTTTATAGGTCATTCAAAGGTCACCATCCCCCCAGACTGCTCCAAAACGGGCCAAAATGGTCTACTTTTTTAGTGCTACGTTTGTGCTGGTTTGTGCAGGTAAAATTAGCGTTTGTGCTGCTTCTGTTTTAAAGATATTAATGAAAATGTAAAGGTCAACCAGCCCCCCCCACATTACCCAAATCCAACAAAAGTGGTATCAAACGTTTGTGCTACGTTTGTGCTGGTTTGTGCTGCAAAGATTTTCGTTTGTGCTGCTATCATTTTAAAGATATTAATAACAATTTCTAGAGGTCATCAGAGGTCAACCAGCCCCCCCACATTAATTAAATCAAACAAAATGGGTGTCAATCAACTGTGCTACGTTTGTGCTGGTTTGTGCTGCTAAAATTTTCGTTTGTGCTGCTTCTGTTTTAAAGATATTAATGAAAATGTAAAGGTCAAAAGGTCAACCAGCCCCCCCACATTGCCCAAATCCAACAAAAGTGGTATCAAACGTTTGTGCTACGTTTGTGCTGGTTTGTGCTGCAGAAATTTTTGTTTGTGCCGTTATTATTTTAAAGATATTAACAAAAATTTCTAGAGGTCAACCAGCCCCCCCATATTAATGGAATCAAACAAAATGGATGTCAAACGTTTGTGCTGGTTTGTGCTGCAAAAATGTTTGTTTGTGCTGCTAACATTTTAAAATGTTTAATAAAATAACGTCTTGATGCGTGCTTAATCATCCAGGTAAGTAAATCCCAAAAGGTTGATTCTGTTCATCTGGACATTTTCAGTTGGAGAAACGTTTCGTCACTCATCCAAGTGACTTCTTCAGTCTCAGCTGACTGCAGGTTTCCCCAACCTTATAAACACCCGTGAGTGAAGTTGCCCCCCCTACCTTCTTCAAATCGAACAAAATTGATGTCAAACATTTGTCCTGCAAATTATTTTGTTTGTGCAGGTTATGTTTCCCTAATTTTATAAACAGTACATGTACAGTGAGAGAGAGATGTTACATCTGTCTTCACTTGCATCCCAGTCATAGAAGCGTTGGAGGTCGTTCATAAGAGATTACAGGATCATCCCAACCTCAGCAACAGGACCACTCTCAGCACTGATCAGTTGTGTTTGCTTTTGGAACTGTGTCTTAATTCCACTTATTTTGCATAAGGGTCAGTACAGGCAGAAATCTAGGTGTGCCATGGGTTCCCACAGGCCCCTGGTCAAAGTCACCAAACCAGTTCGTAAGCAGGTACAGGTGTGGCCAGAAGGGTCCTCAGAGGCACTGCTTTTCCACCACAGGCCGCCACACACGACAACACCACAGACTTTCAGGAATATACAGAAACTGTCACTGCCTACATCCCAAAATGCATCGATGATGTCACAGAGACCAGGACTATCACTGTCTGGGCCAATCAGAAACCATGGCTCACAGGTCAGGTTTAAATGCTCCTAAAGTTGAAAAATGCAAGCCTTCAGAGCCGGGAATTAGGTGAGTCTAAGAACAGCAAGGGCAAACCTGTCACGTGGCATCAGCTACAGCAAAGCTTCAGCGACAGCAGAGATACTTGGAGGCAGTGGCAAGGAATACAAACCATCACAGACTACAAGCCCACTCTACAGACCGTGGTGACACAATCCCCAGACAGTGTGTGGAGATCCCTCCACCATCATTACTGAACCCAAGAAGTCATCTATCTCCTGCTTTAAGGACTACCGTCCTGTCAAACTCACCTCCATCATTATTAAGTTAAGTGCTTTGAACGGTTAGTCATGCATCAAATCAAATTATTGCTTTCCCCCAACCTGGATCCATTTCAGTTCGCATACCGGTCAAAACGCTCAACCGATGATGGAATTTCAACTGCCCCTCACTCAGCCCTCACACATCTGAACACTAGAGACTCATATGTCAGAGTGCTGTTCATAGACTTCAGTTCAGCATTCAACACCATCATTCCCCAGCAACTCATTCACAAACTGGATCTGCTGGGGATCAGCACCTTGCTGTATAACGGGCTGCTAGATTTCTTGACAGGAAGACAGCAGACAGTACGGGTCAACAGCAACACCTCCAGCCCAAGAACACGGAATACGGGGGCTCCCCAAGGATGTGTGTTGAGCTCCCTTCTCTTCACTCTGCTGACCCACGACGAGATCTAATACAGGGGTGAAGTTAACCATCTGCCAGAGTGGTACAGCAACAACAACCTGTCCCTGAATGTGGAGAAGACCAACAGTGACTCTACTTCCTCTGCAAACTGAGAAGCACAAGAGATTCAACCCCCATTATGAGCACCTTTTACAGAGGCACAGTTGAGAGTATCCTCACCAGCTGCATCACTGGTGTGGTATGACTCCTGCATTGGGTTCTGCAGGAAAAAATGACAACGGGTAGTGAGAGCAGCCGAGAGCATTGTGGGGACCTCTCTTGCCTCCCTCCCCAGGAGATCTACTGCACCTGCCTCATCTGGAAGGTCGTCTCCATTACAGGTGACTCCACTCATCCCTTCAACAGCGTCTTCAGTTTGCTGCCATCAGGAAGCACAAACCAGCACAAACGTAGCACTAAAAAAGTAGACCATTTTGGCCCGTTTTGGAGCAGTCTGGGGGGATGGTGACCTTTGAATGACCTATAAAATAAAGTTTAATATCTCGGAAACCGTAGCAGCACAAACGCTAATTTTACCTGCACAAATCTGCACAAACGTAGCACTAACCGCTCCGCCTATTTGCCTTTACGTTTCAAGTGGGTGGGGGGTCAGCTTCACTCTGCTTTGTGCCATTTATCACCGACGGAGCGTTCCCCAGCGTCGGGAGCGCGCACTGGTCAGGATCCAGGTTACTCCGCTTTCTTTACAACCAGCTAGTCAAGTAGTGATGTTTTAATTTGGTGACAAAGTTACAGTTGGATGTCGTTACATTGCCATAAAGTGAAACCTCCTAGAAAAAGAAGTTATAGTTTTAGGAAGTCTTACATCCTTGTTGTTGGTTCAGAGGTTGTTTCAGCAAATTGCTGCGGAAATGTTAAAGTTTGAGTGCATTCTCAAGTGAGGGATGACTTCTTATTGGAACAGGCGGAACGAAGCCCAAATATCAACAGGACCTATTTTCTTTTGTCCATGACCTTCGCTGTCATCCAGTTTCTGGATGGGGAAAACTCAGATAAACTTCACTACAGTGATGTTCTCAGCAGGTACTTGATGCGAGACAAAAAATGACTGTTCCTTAACCAGGCTCTGATGGTTAAATAATCCACACACAGTGCGCGCAAACAGTGCTCCAGTTGTGCGTCTCCTCGAGTTTTAGTACTTCTTTAGTGGCTTGGTTGTTCTCCTGAGATAACGCGGTCAAGTGAGCTGTGATTTGTGCGCCGGGGTGAAGCCAGCCGACCTGTTACCCGCCGCGAACATTAAGACTCGCGGTAGCGCTTCTCCTCCTTCGCTGATCGCTAGCATAGCGCGCGTTACGGAAGTGCGACACCGTGTCGAAACGCCTGTTTCGAGCTTTTTTATCCTTAACTTTCTCCCGTAGCAGAGCACTGCACATGCTAATAGCATTATATTAGTACCAACTTCAGGTTTCCCGGATTAAAAACCCCTGTTATGACGTGAAAGTAATCCGGGACCAGTCCGCTTTTGCCCGCTACTCTGATTTGTACCGCTATGCTAACTTGACGTGTCGCTTTGCTGTCGCTAGCTCGGCAGGTAGCCGTGCTTTGAGCCAAGTGAATGTTTTCTGTTATGTGAGGTTTTAGCCGAAAAACGATGTTCAGCAAGTCTCGGTGGCTCTAACAGTGATCACTTAAACTGCACACAAATACTAAGACTAAGCAAAACACACAGAAAACTCACACCACACAGAGCCGCTTCTACTTCGCAACTAGCGAGCTAACTTGCGCTCGAAGCCCGGTAACCGGCGAGCTTCGCTAATCACGCTTACGTCCCGGTTGCGTGTGTTTAATATGCCAATAACGGCAAATCAATTCATCAGCAATCTAAGAGTTACATACTCACCTGTTGACGCAAACGCGAAATAACAGACGAGAAGAATCCCGAAGAGCGACGTACGAACACCGCTACCCATCTTGTCGCCGTGAAGACGTTCGCTCGGGACGGTAACGGTGCCAAATACGGTTGTGCCCCGAACTGGTTTCCTGGTTTCCGCATTAAAATGATTGGCCGTATTTACATTGTTGTAAATGACTTGTTGGTGTATATGTGAAACGTGTCAAATAACGCAGGATTTGAGATACTTTGCAAAACAGTTAATTTCTAAATTTTATATAACCCGTCATAAATCATGTTCACTGAACTCTACTTACCAATATAAGTAAAGACAATACACATAAAAATAAATAGAAACATTGGAAATGACTTCTGTTTAAATGATCAGTTTTGTAAAAACTCCAATAATCCATAAATGCATTGATCGGCTCTACTTTCTAAAAGACTGTATGTTTGTTATATTTATTAATAACTGTTCATTTGTTTGTTTGTTTTTTTTAAACATTGCAGTCAGATCCTTAAATGTGTTTATATATGTTGATAAAACAGAATTAATATTCCAGTCAGTTATTTTATATCTAATATTTTGTCTTCATTGTGTTTTCAGTCACATCATAATTGAGTTGTTGAAGACTTTCAGAAAGGACAGAATGAGACTGACAGGTGAAAATCGATGATGACAGCTTAAGGATTCACTGTCGTTAACATAAGTGCACTGACACTTAATAATAAAAACAAAACTGTAAAATTAGAGTCCAGATGAGAGTTACAGCTGACATAAGTGGCATTATAACTTTTATTTATTATTTTTATAGTTTACATGTTGTGTATATTTAAAGTACCTAAATACATTTTTAAGAGGGCCACATGGTGACATCCAGGCTTTGCATCCACCACCTGGTATTTCTTTAGTATCTGCTCGGCCGGGTTTCCAAGCAATCTGAGCAGGTACTAAACTGTGATGTCACCGATTGGCTGGTCGGTGACGTCGCTTGATGAGTCGTAACAAGTCTGACAGGGTGACAGGCAGGTGATGCTGAAGAGGTTCATCAAATGGACACTGGTGTAACATCCGTGATGTCGATCAGACGTCCATCTTGGAAATATTCTTTAAAAAAAACTATCTGTGTGTTTTTGTAGCAACTTTAAGTAACAGGGCGTTCATACCACGTGTTAGAAGAGAGTAACCGTTACAGTGTGTTAATAGTTGTATATATTTCTAATGTATCTGACCTCGACTCTCTTTGTACCAACAGGAAGGAGGAAGAGGGCGACTTTACTTGGTGTCAGAGACAGAAATGAGAAAAAGCTGAAATGAGTGAGAAGGACGATGAAGGAAACATCTGTGCTGTGTCTGCTCTGTAAGTAGAATCTCCTGCACTACAGAGCAGGTTTATTATACCCAGGGTATATTTCTGTTATTCAGATTAGTTGACGCTAACATTGGTAATCAGGATATTCTGTCATATGAAGCTGATATGAGTTGATAAAACTCACTCAGTTAACCCGGGGTTTCCCTCCCTGCACCTCCACATGTGCTGTTTTCACACAGTTATGGATAAATGTATCAACATCAAAGAGACTGTCTGCTGCTGATGAAGAGTGTGTGTGTGTTTGTGTGAGCAATATACAGTAATGTAGTACTAGCAAACCTAGTACTGTACCAGTACTCTGTTGCTTTAGTCGAGTTTTATTGTCAACCAAACAATACACACTCAGGTAACAGTGGGACAAAACATCGTCCTCCTTCAAAGGTGAAAAACACTGTAAAATGACATGAAAATATAACAAATTCAAATATACATGTTTACAACTATACAGAAGATAAACTGAGAATAAGTTCAACAGTATTGTGCTTGAATAGAGAGAGTAAGGATGAGGGCTGTTCGATATAACCATATATATCAGATGACGATATAAAAACGTCTATCGTTTCAGTTTACGCTATCGTTTGTTTCGTGGTGTCGCAAAATAAACTGTTTACGTCAATATTTTTTCATGGTTTTGACGGTCGCTGTAGTGGCTATATTCATTTCTTTCTCTTATATTCAATATAACCACACTACGGACGCACAAGCGCCTGTTTTTATGCGTCGTCGTTAGCAACAACAACTGTAAAACCATCGTGTGTCCGCTTGTTTATGTTCCACATAAACCTTTCACAATAAAGCTCAAGATCCTGTTGAGACCTTTCAAAATAAACTGAATCACGTGAAAGAGTATGCAGTGTTTACGGATGAGAAGCAAAACAGCTACAACTTATGTCTAAAAATGTATCGTTTCATCGGTTAAAACACTCGACTCCAGGTACACGACGTGCAGCTGGAAACACTTCAAGCAAGTCGAGCTGCCCGAGATTCACAGAATTTACAGAAAATGTTACATTTTTGTGATTTATATCGTTATCGGACGATAGATGTTTTATATCAGGATATGAGATTTTGGTCATATCGCACAGCCCTAGTAAGGATAGAAAAGAATGATAATACATAAATACAATAGTACACAGAATAAATGCACTGCTCCAAAAACAAAGGGAAAACTTACACAACACAATGTAACTCCAAGCCAATCACACTTCTGTGAAATCAAACTGTCCACTTAGGAAGCAACACTGATTGACAATCAATGCCACACACTGTTGGATTAGACAACAGGTGGGAATTATTAGCAAGACATCCCAATAAAGGAGTGTTTCTGCAGGTGGTGACCACAGACCTTCTCTGTGCTGATGCTTTCTGGCTCATGTTTTGGTCACTTTTCAATGCTGGCTGTGATTTCACTCTAGTGATAGATTGAGACAAAGTCTACAATCCACACAAGTGGCTCAGGTAGTGCAGCTCATCCAGGATCACATCAATGTGAGCTGTGGCAGGAAGGTTTGCTGTGTGTCAGTGTAGTGTCCAGAGCATGGAGGCGCTACCAGGAGACAGGCCGGTACATCAGAAGGCCGTAGGAGGGCAACAACCCAGCAGCAGGACCGCTGCCTTCACCTTTGTGGAAGGAGGAACAGGAAGAGCACTGCTAGAGCAAAATGACCTCCAGCAGGCCACAAATGTACACGTGTCTGCTCAAATGGTTACAAACAGACTCCAAGAGGGTGGCATGAGGGCCCGACGTCCACAGGTGGAGGTTGTGTTTACAGCCCAGCACCGTGCAGGACGTTTGGCATTTGCCAGAGAACACCGAGATGGCAAGTTTGCCCCTGGCAATGAAAGCAGAATCACACTGAGCACATGTGACAGATGTGACAGAGTCTGGACACAGCGTGGAGAACCTTCTGCTGCCTCCAACATCCTCCAGCATGATGGTTTGGCAGTGGGTCAGTTATGGTATGGGGTGGCATTTCTTTTGGGGGGCTGCACAGCCCTCCATGTGTTCATCAGAGGTAGCCTAACTGCCATTAGGTACTAAGATGAAATCCTCAGACCCCCCCTGTGAGATCATATGTTGGTGCGGGCAGCTCTGGTTTCCTCCTAATGCAAGACAATGCTGAACCTCATGTGGCTGCAGTGTGTCAGCATTTCCTGCAGGACGAAGGCATTGATGCTGTGGACTGGTCCAGCTGTTCCCCAGACCTGATTCAACCCAGCACATCTGGGACGTCATGTCTCGCTCCGTCCACCAACTGCACCACAGACTGTCCAGGAGTTGGCAGATGCTTCAGTCCACGTCTGAGAGGAGGTCCATCAGGAGACCATCCACCACCTCATCAGGAGCATGTCCAGGTGTTGTAGGTCATACAGACACGTGGAGGCCACACACACTGTCGAGCTTCACTTTGACTTGTTGTAAGGACATTACTGTAGAGTGTTTTTCCTCTTTGAGTGTGACTCCAAATCCAGACCTCCATGGGTTGCTACATTGGATTTTCACTCATTCAGCTATCTAAAGTATTTAATGAGAATATTTCATTCATTCAGATCTGGGATTCTTATTTTTGAGTTCCCTTTATTTTGAGCAGTGTGCAACACAGAGTCAACAGTGCAAGTGTTGGAAATGTCAGTCGTCTCAGGAAGGAGTGTGTGCTATATTACTCTTTAGGACATTAGTCCTTCGCTACACCAACGAGTCCTCAGCAGCTGTTTATTTATTGATGGTACAACTTATTTTATTACAACACTGGTAGAATAAACAGTTTTTACTGAATAAAGTTACAAGTTTAAGAGTCAGTAACTCACTTTAAATATTGTTTGTATTTGATATTGATTGAGCCTCGTCTTCATATTTGCTGCAGCCATGATTGTGACCCTTCTGTTATAATCCTGACTTCAATAATATGAAAATTATTTAAACATTATATTTAGAACAATGTAAATGTGTGAAATGAAGAATACATTGAAATGATATAAATAATGTAACGTCAAAGATGAATTATTGCTATAGAAGATTTAATACTTAACTGGTCGCTTCATGAAGGCTGAATATGAAATATTTGCTCTGTAGGACATAACATAGCATCTATAACACTTTCTAACAAACAAACATATTCTAATAATAAACTAAACAAAGGAATTCACTTTCACTCGTTCATCAGTAAAGTCAGAGGTTGAGCTGGAGCTCGTGTCCCGTCACAGCCGTCACTCACACCAGATGTGAGAGTAGTGCGTTTGTTCGGTGCAGCATAACAAACTGGCTAATTAAAGTCTATATTTACACTTTTTATTTGAATACTTTATTTAATTCTATATGAGTAACAATAACAAAGTGAGCTGCACTGAAAACAGGTGAGCGTCTCAGTGTTCACAGTAATATTCACAGGAAATCTTAACACTTGTTAGACTTTTTAAGCCATGAGGAGGTTTTGCTAAACTCAGAATCTCCTCTAAGCTGCACTCTGACAACAGTCCAGCTCCATCAATGATCCCATTGTAGTTCTTATTAGTTACATGCTGTTTATAGTGAGTGGGCTTCTTTGCATGCTGCTCAGTGTCTTTGTCCCTTTGATGGGGTGTTGTTGTCACCCTGCTGGGTCCATAGGAGCCTCTACCAGGAGGCTGAGGGGCAGCGTTGGAGGTCATCAGTGTTTTTAGCCTGAAGTTAGCAGAGAGGCTAAACTTGACTCTTTGTTGCATTATAGAGACAGAAGTTTAAATAGTGTTTAACAGGACAATCGAGGCTAAAATGGTTTAAAAGATGAACTCATTAAAAAACACTAACAAATCTTCATGTTTCAAATACTGAGAAGCTTCAACAACAAATATGTGTTCAAGCCAGCATGTTTGCTCCTGTAACTGATTGTTTTTCCATCTTGTTCTCTGAATATTTACCAAAGGCTCCATAACTAATGTCATTCATTTTGTTTCTTATCATTGAAACTGTTGTAGAAAATCCACTTTGTTAAGAAAACAGAGAAGCGACGTCTTTATATGAGACTTCAGAAAAATGTTGTACAGGACAAACTGAACAACATCAGAGCGACATCACGACTTCCTGTAACTTTTCTCTGTCCAGCTAAACATGAGTACCTTCCATTTTCTCCTGCAGAGGATTCTGGGTAAAGTCAATCGTGCACTGACGTCCTGTGTGTGTGTTTTATTGTGCAGATGCAGCTGCAGTCGGCTCAGCAGTGAGAACTGAAGACGTCAGTCAAAGAGAAGGAAAAACAGTCAGAGCTGAGAGGTACAGCTGCTCTTCTTTTAGTACAAACACCATAAATCTGTTGCTCACAATCAAACTTTTCCTTTACTTTTAAGGTTGTGTCACTTTTCAAACCATCGTTACGAGTGCTTCCCAGAGACGATGAGTGAAAGAGCAAAGAGTAAAATATGAATCAAACTACGGCCACACAGACTCAAAGTGTCATGTGGTGAATAACTTCCAACAGCTGGATGAATAAGATGAGTTAAAGTTTATATATTAGTCTTTAACAAGGATTTAAAAGACGACACTGATGAGGCGAGCCAGATTTCTTCAGGCAGGTCGTCCCAGGATCGAGGAGTCCTCACAGCAAACATTCAGTCGTCTTTAAGTGTGAGCTGGGAACAGTGAACGGGTTTGTGGCTGCAGCATCTCAGGATGTACACACTGACTGGGACACAAGCACCAGTTCCACTAAATATTCTGGTGCCAGTAACCTGTTAAGATGGAGCAATTTGATGTTATTTAATCAGTTTATTTTTCATCCTGCAGTTAAAATGTATCAAAACAAGATTGTGTGTCTCTGCAGATGCTGTGTGATCTGACACACCTGCACAAAATGTGTCAAAGTTCAATAAGTTACATTATTGTAACTGTGATGCGTTCACTGACATGTCCTGATGCTTTGCTGTATCTAAAGAGAACAGAGAGGCTCTGCTTTGTGCTTATATTCTCCTCCTGTGTGTTTGTGTGTGCAGAGTTTCTACCAGAGCCAAATGTCATCTACTCCTCACTGAAGTCGTCCACCAGTCCAACCACTGGGATCCAGCTGCTGCTCTCTAACTGGTCCACACAGCAGCTCAGACCTGACACATTCACTGTAAACACACTGGTTTATATTCTGTTTGTTCTCCTCATGAAGGAAACCTCAGAAGATCTGAAATGTGAGTGTGTGTCTGCCCCTCATTGGTTGTTTCTGTCTGATGGAAACATGAATTCTTGTGGCTAACAAACACACCTGTCTGAGATAACAAAGAACAAACATGAGTCGACTTCAGCCACAAAGTAAAACCTGCAGGAACGTTTGGTCAGTTTTTGTCTCAGGAGTCATAAAGAGAACATCTGTAACATGTGTCCTCATTCAGCCTGAGAATCCTGGAGACTCAGACGATCATTTTAACCTCTGCTTTATAACTAAAGTGCTCAGCAGCAAGTTTTCATGAAGTCAGACTGAAGTGAAAGAAGGACTCAGACAAAATCTCTTTAATGTGTTTATTTAAAGTTCATAGAGGAATGAATCACTGTTTATGTGATGTTTGATGTTACAGCTGTCTGTGTCACTGTGAGATATGAATGAATTTACATTTCTCTATTTTAACAGGTTCAAATGTGGTTTGTTTTATGATGGAGATACTTTACTTCATTAATAAACGTCCTTCATCTGCAATGTGTCTTTTTGAGTGAAATTGTTTTCAGCAGACACGTGTTAATGTTAGCGCGCCCTCCAGGGGAGTTGGACTGTGCTTCTGTTTCTGTTTCTCTGTGCATACTCAGTACTTATTCTTCACTGACCCACAGATTTGAAATCAGGTTGTTGTTCACATACAAACATTTGTTTTTTTTCTCCAAGTTTTATTCTTTAATAAGAAACTTAACGTGAGTTTTCAATTTGATCCAGCCAAGATGAAGTGGTCTGTGCTGCCATCTACCCACATTAAAGTGCAACAACAGGCTGCCCACCTCTGAGTCTGCAGCACTGAAAACTTAATGTCTACACTTCACACACATCACACAGGATCAGGAGTGCTCAGCTCTTTACAAGAAAATCTCTGTCACACACTGAACACCACAAAAATATACAAACAAGTTCACAAGTTTTATTTCATTACAATCATATACACTCACTGGCCACATTATTAGGTACACCTTCCTAGTACTGAATTTGGTCTTTTTTTTCTTCTTTTTTTTTATTACTTTCAGAGCTGCTATAATTCTTCACAGCAGATTCAACAAAGTGCTGCAAACATTCCTCTGATGTTTTGTACTGAACTTCAGCACCAATGAACCCACAGAAAAAGTAATTGTACAGTCATCATCCTCTCAGAGTGCAGACGGCTTTGACTCTCAGTTACTCTCTCACACCTCAGTGCTCTGTGGATGAGGTCAGCGCTCAGCCTACAAATATGTACAGTACAGACTTTAAATACAGAAGTCCTGTTTCTCATCCATCAGTCATAACATCATCGTATAATCCACACTGATGTCTATATCACAGCCAATGTGGGCCACAAAAACAAAAGATGAAATTCTGAGGCCACATCTGGAGCTCACGGGGTGGAAGCAGCTTCCTGATACCTGAGAAACTTTCCTCATGTCTCTGTCTGCTTTTAGATGAAGTCCATCTACACTTACAAAGACTGTGAAACACTGAAACACAGAAGAACATTTAAACTGAGTTTGACCCGCATGTTTAATGTCAAACAGACTTTCTGAGTTACTGATTCCCACATACAGTGGGGCAAAAAAGTATTTAGTCAGCCACAGATTGTGCAAGTTCCCCCACTTAAAATGATGACAGAGGTCAGTAATTTGCACCAGAGGTACACACTTCAGGAACCAACCAAACCAAAGTTTCTTTGCTTTACATAAATCTCCAACCAAAACTTATCAGATGGTGTGGAGCTGTTACCATCTGGGTAATGAAATGTCACTCAAACAGCTTCTGATATTAAACTAAAATAGTCCACACAGCAGCTCCGACCTGAACACATTCAGTGTGAAACACACTGGTTTATACTCTGTTTGTTCTCCTCGTGATGTTACCCTCATACAACTATCTATCTATACGTATAAATATGTCATTTTTATAGTTAAACGTTTTTAACTAGTTTAATGTATTCGCTCTCTCTCTTGTTCCATGGTGCTTTGCTTCAGACCATTTCCTTCTTTGCTTCTTCATCAGGAGGATGAAGAGGAGGATCTTTCTTGTGTTTTTTAGAGATCACAACTGCAAAAACAAGAATGATCACAGCAAGTAATAAAACAGAAGCCATCAGTCGACCATGATGACTTCTACCAACTCCATCCTCCTTCCCTCCATCCTCTGTGTGTCCTCCTGGCTGACCTGCAGGTGAGAAACAGGTGTGAGGTGTCAGCTGTCAGGTAGGTGATGAGTGAAGAACAGAACAGAATCAAACTGCTGTCAGACATTATCTACTGCACTCTGATCACATCACTCAGACCAGCTGCTTTCTACAAAGTCTCATCAACAACATCTTTAGAAACAAACATCAACAACCAGGAAGCAGCTTCACCTCTGATCACACACACACTCAACTCTACTCACTCACCTGGAGGATCAACATGAAGGTTGATGGTGCTGCTGATGGATGTCCATGAGAGTGTTTTTCTCACAAAGACATGACACTCGTATGTTCCAGTGTCACTGACCGTCACATCCCTCAGAATCACAGACACGTCTCCATCCTTCATCTGTCTGTCCTGCAGATCCACCCGGTTCTTAAAAGATGGATGCTGGTACTCTGGAATAGACAGATTGTCCCGGTACAAAAGAACATATTCTGACTCCAGATCAGCTCTGCTCCATTGTACTACTCTGTTGTTGTTGTTTGGAGCTCGACATGTCAGAATGACGTCGTGTCCAGACTCAGCTGTGACGTTTTTGTGGTCTGAAAAGGAAACACAGAGCAGAGAGGTTACAGATGAAAGTTTGATCTGTTCACTTCTACACCAGCCAATCAGCAAAGAGTTGTACACACTGGGTTCAGCACATTAGGCTAAATGTTCATCACACACACACAATATGAACCTGCATCTGTGAAACAAACTGTGTCCTGATTGTTCTCACATTAAGAAATGAATCAAACAAACATGTTGAGGTAGTCCGACTCGAATGTCAAGGAAGGTTGTAGGGAAGGTTGTAGGGAAGGTTGTAGGGAAGGTTGTAGCGAAGCAGACTACACAGAAATTTCAGGTTTGCAGAGGTGAGCAATTTATTTACAATGAACTCCGTTTAATGTGTAACGTAATGTGTAACGTAACTTAACAAAACTTTCCCCAAAAGTAACTCGATTAACAAAACCCATCAGTTCATGGACCTGGTAACACAGCTCACTTCTCCTCTGAATCTGGCTTTAAATAGGGCCATCAATTTCCCTCCAATTAGCCCAGCCTGTACCTCTCACTTAAACTGAGGGATCTAAAACTCTACACAGATGATTAAAAAGATACAAAACCTCCTCACACTTCTAATTGACACATTTACGTAACTAAATGGCTCCGTTTACATAAACAAGATTCAACAAACCCCTTCAGAACTTGAAACAAACAAAATGAAGCATTTCTATGGAAAAAGAAACCCCTCCGCTTGATGTCACATCAGCAGGACTTAAAACAACAAAATGCTAGGCAGGCGTTTCCCACCTGCACACCAGTTGGTGGCGATAATGCACCATTTGCACCAACCGGCAATAAACCCTATACAGAAGAAGGCGGCGTTTCCCACACGAAGACTGGAAAGAAACAACAAAGTATGAACAAATGACTTAATCTGTGATGAAATAAAATATAAAGAAACATGTAACTGGGTATTTGTCTCAATTTGCAGAATGTTTGTTTTGCCGGCAACAGACAAACCCGGGATAGTGAGTGCAGCAATGTTACTCAACAAATGGCAAATCAAAGCAAATAAATAGAAACAGAGAAATGTGCAAAAAAAAAAAAAAAAAAGGTCAACTCACATGGGACAAAGGGAGAGCATTGCAACTGCTCATCCACTTTGTTACAGCACCTAATAAAATATATGACATATTTGTGAAATTTCATGTGTTATTAGCCTTTATCTGTGTGCCCAAACTTACTAAAATGCTCTCAAGGTGATGATGAGCTGTCATGTCAGGCATATGAAACAAACATACACATACCTGCATATACTGTGCCTTGAAAAGGTTTTCATACCCCTTGAACTTTTACACATTTTGTCGCCTTACAACCACAAACTCAAATGTTTTCACTGAGTTTTTCTGTGACAGACCAACACAAAGTAGCACAAACTTGTAAAGTGGTACAAAAATGATACATGGTCTTTAAAAAATAAACAAATAAAAACTCTGAGAAGAACTTTTAATCAATGAATCAATAATAAACCTTTACAGCAGTTTGTCCATGTTTATCTGACACCACTTTAAAGTTAATACAGTAATAAAATCTCTTCTCTTCACAGCTTCATTATACAAACTGTTATGTAAACGTGTGTGAGTCTAAACACTAACATCCACTTTCTAACACGACAGAAGAGGTTTGGTGACAGCTGAGACCTGCGTCCTCTGTGAGCAGCTGAAACTAAAGCAGCTCCAACATCTAACAGCGGGTAAGAAATAGATCGATAGGATTTAAAATAAAACTCACCTGCACAGGTAAAGCCCACGAGGGAGACAGACAGTAAAGTCCAGCAGAGCCACGGAGATGTTACAGCAAACATGTTTCATTAGGCACATTCAAAGTGCACGAGTGAATTAATGTGGGAGAGTGGAGCCGGCTGTTTTTGTTTTTTTTTTTCCTTTTTTCATGCTTCACGTCCGCGTTTGTTATTGGATAAGCCTGCTGTCAATTATTCACTGTTTCGCTAACACTGGCTGTGCCTCCCCGGTAGACGAGTGAGTCCTCCCAAAGGCGGAGTCACTCCCAGAGGTTTCGGTGTCAAACTAACTTTAGTGAAGTGAGCCGGAAACGCAGCTAGAGGTTCCACACATATCCACTGTACAGTTGTGACTCACGGCTTCAGGTTTCCTTAAAGTGCCCGCTACAGCATTGTTTGATAGACATGAAGAAAATCTTTCTTTCATGTGAATTTAAGATTAGCAAGTAAACAACAGTTAGCTAATAAACTTCATGACATCACACTTTAATAACATAATGACAATCTAATATGTCAACAGTGAAATTTATCTCACTGCTATTTATTTATTTAAATCAAATTTTACAGCAGTGAAATTTAACTCTGTTTGAAATGCTGATCTTCAGGAAACATTAAAGGTGCTTTTATTTCTGTTTTCTATATTCAAATGTTGTTCTTTTAATATACTGGCACCACTACATTTATCTGAAAGCTGACTTATAAGAGTAAACTTTCAAGCTGTGATTAATTGAATGAAGACTGGACCGATATATGAAATATTCCCTTATTGTGAATCATTCCATATCATAACTGTTTGAACTCAGATTGAAAATAGACTTAAAAAGGCTGATTGTTGTAAATGAGTCTGACGGGTCACATTTACACAGCACGACTGTTGAAACTGAAAATCCTCATTCTCTCACCAGCAATCATTTCGGCACTCAGCAGCTTCTTGTTTGAAAATTATTTTAAAAGTTAAATTTGCAGAGATTCTTCTTGAACGTCACCTATAAAACACTCAGGATCCCTGTAGTTATATTTTTGTTTAATTTGACATTTATACTTGTATTTCTTTTTGTTTTTAATTTCATAAATGAAGCTGCATGTGAGGCACGACCCCTAGTGCCAACAGTGAACGCATCACTCTTTCACTCTCTCTCTAACAGCAGCTCTAGTTCACTCTGAATAGGGTGATGACATCATTGCTGTAACGAGTTTGTCGATCTGAAGCTTTTGTATTTGCTTCAGGGAAGCTTATCACTGTGGTCAGCATGTGTTACATGAACGGAGTGCTCAGTCACAGCTTGTATGAGTCGTACATGCTGTCTGACATTTGAAGACTTTTCCTAAAGTGACCAAAATGACAGATTTACACATTTATATCGTTCTACAGATGTTCCAGATGTTTACACATTGAAGCTGTTCCTGGTCACTTTTACCTGAATCTGTTCAGATGTTACATCTCAAATCAATGAGACAATGTTAGTTTTAGGGAAAACTGAGGTGACAGAGGTCAACTGAGAACCTGAGGTTGTCATGGGAACGGTCTTTGAAAATCATGGGAAAGTCTCTAAACAGTGAAACAGCAGAGGTCACACAGAGGTCACACAGAGGTCAGAGCATGTTTGGAGAGGTGGTGCTTTAGCACAGACCCAGTTTCTGTCCCCTCAGAGCAAAAAGGTTGCTGATTCAAATCCTGCTGGGCTCTTTGTGTGGAGTTTACACTCAGCTCCTCCAGAGTGGATTTCCTCCATCTCTGCTGTGTACATCCCACCCTGTACTAATGCCAGTACTAATCAGCTGCTGTATTCTCTCTAAAGGCCACCAGATGGCGATAGATGTGGTTGTAAGAAGACACTTTACTGCTGAGTTCATGGACTCAGTCACTTGTTTTCAGTCATATTGAATAAAAGATTATTTTGAAAATACTTGTATGTTTAAAAATGGAGGAATACCTGAGTGTTATTGTTGAAGTCAGAGTCTCCTTCACCAAAGAAGTGCGACCATGGAGACCAAGGTTTGGAAAGGCAAATTGAGTCAGATGGTTCATGGAGGGTAAAAGTACCTCCTCTCACTTCTGCAGACACAGTCAAGTCCAAATTTGTTGCCTTTTTTCTGTGCTTCACGATTTTTGTGATTCTTAGTTTAAAAGTGACTTTTTCTTTTACTTTTACTTTTTCTTGTAACCGGAAGGTTGCCGGTTCGATTCCCCTGCTCTCGCTATCCTGGTCGTTGTGTCCTTGGGCAAGACACTACCCTACCACCTACTGGTGTTGGCCAGAGGGGCCAACAGTCTTATTGCACATGTGGGTTTGATCAGCTGCAAAAGTCTTTGTTGAGGAATCTGACAGCAGTGGGGAGGAAAGACCTGCGAAGTCTCTCCGTCCCACACCGTGGGTGCCGCAGCCACTGAAGGAGCTGCTCAGTGCTGTCAGAGTCTCTTGCATGGGGTGGGAGATGTTGTCCAACAGGGATGACAGCTTAGCCGCCATTCTCCTGTCACTCACCACCTCCACTGGGTCCAGAGGGCATCCTAGAACAGAGCTGGCCCTTCAGATCAGCCTGTTCAGTCTCTTCCTGTCCCCAGCAGAGATGCTGCCGCCCCAGCAGACCACACCATAAAAGATAGCTGAGGCCACCACAGAGTAACTGAAGGTTTTCAGGAGTGGGCCCTCCACTCCAAAAGACCTGAGTCTCCGGAGCAGGTACAGCCTGCTCTGCCCTTTCCTGTAGAGAGCGTCTGAGTTATGAGTCCAGTCCAGTTTGTTGTTCAGATGAACACCAAGGTACCTGTAGCTGTCCACAGCCTCAATGTCCATACCTTGGATGTTTAGTGGTTGCAGTGGAGGATGCTCGAGCCTCTGCCATTGCTGCACGTATTACCAGAGCCTGTTCTTTAAGAAAGAAACACTTGTGAACTTCTAAATCCTTCTTGCTTGTTGTCTCATTTGTTGTGTGCTGGTCTGTTACATTTTCTAAAACTACACTACACACAACTTTACATTCAGATTGAAAGTGTGCACACATGTAATGAAAACAAATTCCATTAAATCATTATTGTCATCTCCAATCTTTTCCTTGTGCAGTAATACAAGGAACGATTTGCTGTCAGCTCATTTTAATCTGATGTGTTTGAAAGTTTAGTGATGACATCCTGTCTGATGGCACTTTGTTTACAGGCAGCGTTTTAATCACTATTTTAAAGACACTGTGTATGAATGTAACAGCTCAGTGCTGTCTGACAGCATTAGCATTGTTAGTTACCTTAAACAGGCTGAATCCACCGCTGCACTGTGAGGATAAAGACTCTGTGTCGCTCTACTGTCACGTCTTATTCTTCATATGTCACAGCTGAAGATTTTACAAGTGTGAATAACACGCCACGTGCAGAAACAACAGCCTGTACTCTGCAGCGCAACAAGAAACCAGAGCCTAAAGTAACTCTGGTGACGCGCTTTCTCTCTAACCAATCAGAGAGCTCCTTACATCACTGCATAGCTCACATTCCTCCGTCAGGTTGTTTCTACTGGAACGTCCTCAGCAGAACCAATAAAAGGAAAGTAAACTGCAAAGTAAATTTTTATTGATAACATAAAAATATGATCCCTAATTTGATTTTGAAGTTTACTTATTTTTAAAACTACATTAAAAAACATTTTGAAAATCCTGAAAAATATCAGAATTTTACTTTTTTGAATGGGGTTTTTAGTGAGTTATTGTTTTCCACCTTTTTCATTTGAAAGCAGTGCTCCACATTTCACATTTTTTGGATGTGAGTTGTTTCAAACTGTAGACACAAATCTGTCTGTTGAATTGAATCGTTCAATACTCGAGAATCACTTTACTGACTAATGAATCATGATTCACAAGCCCAACGGACTCACTGACTCATCCCTGTTGCTGTTAGCAGCAATGTATCTAGCTTATAATTAAAATTGTGGAGAAAAAACACAACATCCAGTATCTTAACAAAAAATTTCTGCTCTGAACTGGAAGAAAAAACCCTGAGTAGAAGCTCACATCAAGAAAATAGCTCCTCCGTTCACAGTAGCATCGCTCTGCTAACATGCTAACAACACATTTGAGCTACTCACCCCCTCCCTCCTGTGCTGAATCGTGGTGGTTTGCGATTAGGGTTGCCAACCGTCCCTTAAAATACGGAATCGACCTGTATTTCGAAACAAAAGTACACGTCCCGTATTGAGCTAATAAGGGACGCACTTTGTTCCGTAATACAGTGAGAATCAAAAGTAGTCTATAAATGTTTATGGAATTAACGCTTTGTTTGAAAACATAATTCCCAGCCCCTCTCCTGCTTTGTGACCAATGAGCTGACAGCACACTTATGACAATTCGAGTATGACAATTCAGATTACCGCTCATCTCATTGGTCGAGGAAAGGTCGCTTGCGGAGAAAATACCGGAAGACAACAGATGACCACAACAAGAAGCATGGCCAACAGGGAAACAAACGCCGACACTGCGGTGCAAGTCTCGGACGACAGTACACCTAAAGCTGGACAGACACTGTGCGATTTTCAAACTGCACGATTGACTCGCAGGGGTTAGAAGTTGGTAGGTCACGATGCAGGGTCTCACACTATACCGCCCGATGCTCTGATGCGACCTGAGTGCTCACACTGTGCCTCCATAACATGAAGGTTATAACAGAAAATCTGTCGCTCGCTCTCTCTGTCTTTCACTCACACAGACACACCACTACCATCAACTTTGCTAAATTGCTAATGAAAAACACTGATCAGGCAGCTGTGATTGAACAGCAATGTAAATCCAACTATTTTCAGGTTGTTGTGGTCGTGATCATTTTGTGATGCCACATCGAAAAGGCTCGGATGAGCTTTCCAAAGTTCTACAAGTTGTGCCTCCATTGCTTGTGTCCAGATCACACGCTGCACTGCCGTGCTGCTCCGTCTTTTTCACCGACGTTTACGTGTTTGCGCATGAGCAGTGTGAGCGGCTGCGGTGACACGTCACGAGCGATTGATGATCGGGAGCTGGTCGTGAGGTGTTAATCGCTTCTCGTTACCCCACGTATACTACACGATGCACGATGAAGGCCAAAATCGGGCCGATCACCAAATCAGTCGCACGACTCAAAAATCGTCTCAAAATGGGCCAAAGATCGCACAGTGTGAGCCCAGCATTAGAGCAGCAATGTTTGTTCGCTCAGAGAAAGGGAAGAATGGGAAAAGGAAAACACCTGGCTGGAAAAAGTTAATATGGGCATGTGCAGTGAAAATCAGCGCTATGTGGCCAGAAGTGTGATAATATAACTTATTTTGTGTAATAAACAACTGCAAGGATAGATGATTACAACAAATAGATCACTAATACATAAAAGTAATACATAGATGAATAATGATGATGAGTTAAGATGCTTAATCATGGGAACAAGCGGGTTTACAAACAGGAGCAGCTGATTAGCTTTAGAAAAGCTGAAATAATACCTCAACTGAAGCCAATTGTACTAAATGCACTAAATGTGCACTGTTACAAGAATATTTTTCTTTCTATTGCTTTCTATTAATTTATATAATTTTAAGTTAAGCAGGACAGAGTTCTTTTAAAGAAAGATTTACTTATATTCTCAAAAGTTAAGCATGACAGGCTTCTGTTTAAGAAAGAGACCTGTTTTATTGTGTTAATGTTGTCATTTTGAGCTAAAAATAAATGGCTAAATGATCATTTGTTTCACATGTGTTCATATCACAAAGAATAGAATATGCATCTACTTAAATCAACTTCAAGTCAAATGGTTAAAAAAATAATTTCACACACAAAAAAAGAGCTAGAAAATTCACCACACTGGGAAGGGTGAAGACAACTGGGTCGCCCGGCCCTGGCCACGAGGTGTCCCTTATTTATTTTTCAGGGAGTTGGCAACCCTATTTGCGATACATGTGGCAAAAAAGTGAGGTGTTGTGGCCATACTTGCCAACCTTGAGACCTCAGAATTAGGGAGACATTCAAAAGGACTGTTGGGGGTGATAAATACATTTTACAGTTTTTATTTATCGGCTAAAATACGTTAAATGTCACCATTATTATTGGCCGGCCCGGAAACAGCGGGACCCGGCCTTTGCGGTCTAAAGAAAGCCGGGTGCTGCAACACATTCTCACTCCCAAAGCATACCATTTTATGCTAGGTGACAAATCGTCAACATATTACGTTTTCTTTTTTTTCTTTTTTTAAATTCTTTATTTAAAGTAAACAAACTTACATATAAAATGTACATACACTTACAATTACATATACAAAACCGTGATCACACACCACTCATTAATGAAAAAGGAGAACAAGGAGGACAATCGAGCATCTGAGTCCACAAACCACTTTTAAAACTTACAGTTTCAATTCGTTCCAGGGGAAAACTTTCCCAAGTTTCAGGTCCATTGTTCGTCTTCTCCGCAGATCTGTAATGATATGTTTACTCACAACATCACTACCTATCATCTTTTGTTCTAACACTCCTTTGGTACGGGTTTCCCAAATATGTGTGTTTATTACACACATTACTAACCAAAAGAGTCTCCTTTTGTCTTCACCCATTTTTTCTTTAAACAAACCATATTTAACTGCTTTAATATTAACATCCACATCATAGCCAATCTCTGTCATCTTCTGCCTGATCTCAGTTGTCCTATAACAATCCAATAGAAGATGTTCTAGGGTCTCATCTTCATCACAGTCTGTCATAGGACATTTCATGGTGGTAACAAAACAACTCCACTGTACCACCGCCCTCACAGGGAGGCGCCCGAGCTAGATGAGCCATACCACGTCTCTCATGCTTTCAGATAATAATTTATCTTGTATATTTTTAACTATTGAAAGATTTTCATCTTTATTTGCATACTTATATTGAATTACACCTTCATTTTTGGTTTCATTAATTTTTTTATAGATATTTTTCATATTATCTTGGAGAATATTTAAACTATAATGTTCCCATTGACTTGATAAATCACCAAACATAAGTCTGTGGTATGGAACACCCGCTCTGGCCCTGCCTCTTTTCTTTTGCCACAATTCCTCTTTCCCTCGAACCCACGGGGCACCCCGAGAAATTGCGCTTTGAGTAATTTTAATAAAAGGGATTCGCAAGACAATCTCTAAGTCTGGGGCTCCCAAACCCCCGTGCTTCCTACTCTTGTACATAAATTATCTCTTAGTCACTTCTCGATTGGATCCCCAGATAAATTTAATGCACATCTTACTTATTTTCATTACGGTTGTTCTCGGAGGAGGAAGTATTGCAGCAAGGAAAAGAAGTTTTGAAATTGTGTGTGTTATTACAATGTTAATACGTGTTTTATAATTTGTATCTTTATTTTCCCATTTCATAATTTCCATTTTGATTTCATTTTCTTTCTTATTCCAATTTAGTAAAAGAGAGTCAGTATTATCAATCCATATACCCAAAATTTTAATCTCACTACATAGAGAGATCATCATTTTAGGTTGTCTGGACTGATGTCCAAGCCACACCCCTTCAGTTTTGTCTTGGTTCAGCTTGGCACCTAATGCCTGTTCGTAGTGGTGTAATATCTCCATAACTGAAGACAGCTCGTTTTGGTTTCTGATTATCACCGTCACGTCATCTGCATACGCCAAAGATGCGATTATATGGGATTTGTCAAGGACGTATCCCTTAATCCGTTTATCATCATTTATCCTTTTCAATAAGGGGTTAATTGCAAGGACATATAACGCAGCACTCAATTGAATAATAGAAATAAATTGGTCCGGGAAATTATAAGCTTTCATTACTTTCCATAAATAAGAGTGGGAAACAGAATCAAAAGCCCTCCTTTGATCTAAGCCTAGGATGCAGAGTTCTGAATCCTTTCCATTATAAATAATTTCTCTTAACATACTTAAATTATCCCACATCAGTCGTCCCTTAATTGCGCATGTTTGTTCTTTTTCAATGATAATATCTAATACACCCTCTAGTCTGGACATAATTATTTTAGCAAAGATTTTATAATCTACATTCATTATTGTCAGTTGCCTATAATTGTTAATGTCTTCTCTATCACCTTTCTTATATAATAAACACATAACTCCTTCATAAAACGATTTACCCATTGTTTCTCTTTCTATTCCTTCATTAAAATACTGAGTTAATAATTCAGACAGTTCTTTACTCACAATTTTGTAAAATTCAGAGGGGAGTCCATCCAGACCAGGTGTTTTATCGGTACTAAGTTGGTTAATTACTGACTCCACTTCGTCTCTTTTAATTTTTCCAATCAAAGTTTCATAAATGACAGAATCTAATGGTTCAACCTCACTCAAAAAATTGTTAATAACGTCGCTGTTTGTAGCTATGGATGAAAACATCTCCGCACAATAGTCTCTAATTACTTGTCTTTTCCCCTCTTCTTTAAAAACAGACTTTCCATGTTTATCCTTAATTGAGACAATAAAATCATTTCGACATTTCTTTTGATTATCATATAATCGCTATTCCCATGAAAGTCAGTACGTCTCAACATATTAAATAAAAATTCTCTATTGACTCGATCAATGTCCTCTTTAAGAGACATCATTTGATTTTCCTCCTCCTCTTCTTTCTCCTTCTTATTTCTTAAATATATATATCACATCTTCATTATATTTCACATTCTTTGCATGGTTTAATTCTCTCGCTTTAAATTAAAAAAAATGACACATAGTTTAAGGAGCTCCCAGAGTTCCGAGAAAGAAGTAGTAAAAATCTTAAGATGTAATATTTTCTTAATTTCAGATTTAACTTCGGACACAAGCAACTCGTCTGCTAACAAGGATGTATTCAATTTCCAATAGTTCAAAAATTCATGGGGACAAAACGATACTGTTGCCATAACCACCATATGATCTGAAAAGTCTGTTAAAAGAGTGTCATATTTCAGACCTTGAACATTATGTGATATGTAGAATCTATCAATCCTTGTTTTAGTTAATGAATCGAATATAGTGTAGTGGACGGTATGTGGATGCAAGTGCCTGTATAAATCACGGAGTGCTGCTTCCTTACAAACTTTAACCAACAATTTGCTTTCTCGCAATTCTCTAAATTCAACCTTGTATATTCTGTCAGTTGCTTCAGTAACAATGTTAAAATCTCCACACAGAATTATATTAAAACCAATCTCTAATAAATACTTAAGTTTTTTCAATGATTGTATCTTTTTCGTTCGTTCGGGTGCATTATAAACATTAATAATACGCAACCTTTGCCCGTAATAACAGCAATCAACAAGGAGGAGTCGTCCCGGTATTATGTCTCTTCTTTTGATTATATTCACCGTATCTTTTTTAAAGAAAATACCCACTCCGTCAGAGCTGTCTTCCCCTATCGATATTATTGAATGGGCAGTGTTCCACATTTTATTTAATTCACATACATCTACGTGTGTCTTTAATCTCATCTCTTGAAGGCACAAAATATCATAATCAAGTCTTTTTAAGAAATCAACCTTCCTTTTCCTGCTCTTATCTGATTGGAGACCTCTGACATTAAATGTTATTATTTTGATGTTACTCATAGGTTGACTAAAGGAGAGACCATCTCAGAAATATTACCAATATTACCAGACCAACTATTATCCTTCCGCTTATCTCTTCCAGAGCTAGAAGCAGAAACGCTCCTTTTTCTGCTTCCTCTCGTATCCTCGTTGACGAGCTCGTCGAGGGCCGGGTGACTTCCACTAAAGAAGGTCTTCCGTTTTACTTTCGTTTCCCCGGGCAGCGAAGCAAGAGCCAGAGATGCCGCCTCTGTGAGAGGGAAGGATCCATGGTCCTCGCTATCTCCATCGTCATCAGGTGTCTGCTCGCTGTCGATTTCTTCGTCGTCACTATCGCTTTTATTCTCACCATCCGATGTCTCTATGATTAGGTTACCATCTAGCTCTTCATCACTCTCGTCACTTTTTTTACTTGACTGAGACAGTGGAGATGGTAACTCATTTTGAACAGGGCTAGACTGGTTATCCTGATCATCCACTTGTGGGTTATCCAATCCAAGCGAAACTGGGAGTGACAGTGAGGCAGCTGTCGGAGGAGGGGGGGGGGGGGGGGGGGGGGAGGAGAGGGAGGGGGCTCTCTCACCTGGTCATTCACGGGGGGATCCATAACTTGAGAAGGATCCTCCAAGGAAGAGAAATCCATGGTGTCAGAAAGTCGGGGTTGTTGGGAAGATTTAAGTATATTCACGAAGGACTTGGGGCATTTAAAGAAATTGTGCCCTTTTGCACCACAGAGGGAGCACTCACTTTCGTTTTGGCAAATTTTAGCCTTGTGGCCCAACTCACCACATTTCCAACATTTGACAGTGGGGCATTCTCTCGCCTGGTGGTCTGGACCTTGGCAGATGAAGCACCTCACCGTTTGGCCAGGATAAATAATCCTGCCATTATAGGGGCCCAACGAGATGGAATTAGGGATGGAGATTATATGTCCAGCTTCATCTCTACGCATCCGAACTTTGTATTTTCGGACTCCATACCAGAATCCGAATTTATCCACTGGCTTGACTGGGGGTTGAAGAATCTCGCAGTACCTTTTAAGATATAACTCGATATCTTGGTCTGGAATCCTTCCAGTCCAGAATTTAACAACAAGAGTCACTACCTCGACCTGGACAGAAGACTCCACTTGCCAGTCTTTCCATTTCGGATGCGATGCGTTGGAAAGAGAGATCTCTAAGAAGCGACGTAAAGGCGCCTCTTGGGTGAAACACAGCTCAAAATCCCGTTTACTGGGCAGAGCAATGAAAGAGTATATGTCCTGCACATTCAGCCATGATGTTTGCAATAACAGCTCTTCAGCAACATAATCACGGGTTGGGGGGTCCCCGTTTCCGATGTACTTAAGTCTCACCCATAGACTGCTGAAGTTTGAAGCAAACGATAATGGGGCATACGGGGCATGATTACATAACCAACTACTCCTCCGGTTTTTCCGCGTCCACTCATTTTGGCAGCTTAAGTGATACTGAACCTTAACCACACAGCAGGAGACAGAGAGCATTTTGCTTTGGTTTTATTTTGACTTTATATTAAGACCCTCTATTTTGGTCTTGTGAATAAAACAAACACTCTGCTTAAGCACTCACAGTATTTTTTTGAAGGTGGATTTCAGTCCGTGACTATGTAAGATGACATGAATGAACGCACATTTCAAAATAAATCAATATGCATAATCTACATTTCCCAGTAGACAACTTGCTAAAAACACATTAACATCAAGAAGAATGTTTGCTTAGAGAGAAGTGTGTGGCTCTTAAAAGAGCCTTTGTTTTGGTGAAGCCGAGCGCTTTGCGTTTACTTGGCCTTGGCGGGCTTCTCGGTCTTCTTGGGCAGCAGCACAGCCTGGATGTTGGGCAGCACACCACCCTGAGCGATGGTGACTCCCCCCAGGAGCTTGTTGAGCTCCTCGTCGTTGCGCACAGCCAGCTGCAGGTGGCGCGGGATGATACGAGTCTTCTTGTTGTCGCGGGCTGCGTTGCCAGCCAGCTCCAGGATCTCAGTGGTCAGGTACTCGAGCACAGCCGCCAAGTAAACGGGGGCGCCGGCTCCCACACGCTCCGCATAGTTGCCTTTGCGCAGCAGTCTGTGGACACGATGAGCGGGTCTTAGCCTTAGCTCTGGCTTTGCCTCCAGTCTCTCTTTTTTTTTAAAAAACAAAAAAACAAAAACTGTTTATTACAATTTGAATTTCCCAGCATGCCTAGGGGCTGATACAGACGGGGATCAAACTGTCTGAGCTGTGCTTTAAATAAAGTTTTACGTTTTGTGTGTTTGAATCAAAACTTTCTGTGAAGAAGCCCAAACACAAACCCGAGGAAATCAAACACCTCACTGCTGACAGCTACTTCCTGTCCGACCTCTGACCTGTTGTATTTACTGCTTGCAGGATTCAAGAAACACTTAATCAGCATCCAGTAAGCGGCAGGAAGCAGCTGATTACATCTGAATGGACTAACAAAATAAAAGTCTGGCTGTGAATAATGTTAGCAGAGACGGGTCTTCCAGCAGAATCTGCATGAATATTGAAGATACTTATATTGTCTAGATGGAGGAATAATCACACGTGGGGCATCGGCTTTCACCGGAACATCACACCAAAAGGTGACTTTGTTTATTGAACTCTCGCGTGCACTCTGCAGCATAACAGGAAGCATCCTTTCAAAATAAAATCACAACAGATGACAATGAAGGCATACCTATTAACTAGCTCAACACCCCCACTTGCACTCACGTTGTCAGCTTTACATGCATTCCAAAAGAAACAGTTTTTTTCTTTACTATTTGTTTACACTCCAAACATTCTCAAACTTCAATAACTTCCCCTTTGTTGCTGGCTTTGTCATAACATCGGCCACCATCAGACCTGTCGAACAATATTCCAATATCAAATTTCCAGCATTAACTGTTGATCTCACAAAATGATATTTGATATCGATATGCTTACACCTCTGTTAGTTAACAGGATTCTTTGCCAATGCAATAGTCCCTTGATTGTCCTCAAAAATCTTTGGTGGTCCCTTTTGATGCTCATACATGCTTTGCAACAGTTGTGTCAAGTACAAACATTCTTGTGTTGTTGCTGCCAAAGCTATGTACTCTGCTTCACAAGTTGACAAGGCAACAGTTGGCTGCTTCTTTGTTCGCCATGACACCAAAGTACCTCCTTCATTCAGGCTTACGCAGTAACCTGTAGTACTCCTCCTGTCAGTCACATCAGCAGCCCAGTCTGAGTCACTGTGACCTTGTACTCTCAAATCTTTGTCACTTTTCCTGTAGCACAATGTCTTGTCTTTTGATTGTTTCAGGTACCTTAGAACATGTTTCACAGTAGTCCAATGTTCCACAGCTGGTTCTTTGAAGTGCTGTGACAGCTTACTTACAACAAAACTCAAATCTGGTTGTGTGCAAGAGGTCAAGTAAATAAGGCTACCTACTGCCTCTCTGTACATTCTGACATTGTTCATTTTCTCAGCATCATCATTGTAGTTCCACTTTTGTTCACAAGGAGTTGATCTTGGTTTACAGTCTTGCATTTGAAATCTTTCCAGTATGTTTTCTACATATCTCTCTTGTGACATTTTTACAGTCTTTGGTTTGCTCAAAATCAATACCAAGAAAATGTTTGAGATTCCCCATATCTTTCATTTTGAACCTTGCAGTTAGCATTCCCTTCACAGTTTTCAGAACCCTTTCATCACTGGCTGCAATAATAATATCATCAACCCATATGATCATGATCACTTTTTCTTTTCCTGTTTTCCTTGTGTAAACACAATGATCTACAGGACTCTGCATGAAACCGTTCTCTATCAAATAGTCATGTAATGTCCTGTTCCAGTTTCGGCCTGACTGTTTAAGCCCATAAAGTGACTTTTCCAGCTTGTAGACCAGTTTCTCATCTGTTTTTCCTTTTACTTCATAGCCTTCTGGCTGCTCAACATAAACTTCAAAATCTATTGGTGCATGCAAGTATGCGGTTTTTACATCCATCTGATGCAAAATCAGGTTTTCTTGTATTGCACACTGCATCAATACTCTTATGCTTGTCAGGTTAGCAGTCGGAGAAAAAGTTTCATCATAGTCTATCCCAAAACACTGGTTGTAACCTTTAGCTACGTACCGTGCTTTATATTTTTCTGATCCATCACCACTGGGTTTTTTTTTTTTCTTCACATTTACCCATCTACCCCCCACTGCTTTCTTTCCCTCAGGTAAGATTGTTAGGGTAAAGGTGTTGTTCTCTTTTAAGGATTGCATTTCTTCATCCATAGCTGCTTTCCACTCTTTACAGTTGGGTGACTTTACAGCTTCACTGAATGTCACGGGTGAGTTACTTATCAGTCTGTAACAGTAGTCTATGTTAGTCAGCACTTGATCATCAATGTCTTCTCCTGACTCATAATCATTTAGATAATCTGGTCTCTTTCTTGTTCTAGAAGGATACCTTCTGGAGTTTTCAGTCTCATCACTAAGTGGCATCTGACTGTTCACTTCTGGTTGGTTGTCAGTATCTGGTTCCTGTGAACTGGTACTGGGGCTTTCCCTGTCCATGTTTGGTCTCTCCCTCACCTGTATGTCCTCATCCTCAGATGTCGTATCAGTTTGTGTTTGCTTTTCCTCATTGTGTTTGGTTACAAACTTAACCAGCCTAAACTTTTGCACTTTAGCGCTGTCTGGGAAATAAACCTTGTATGCTGGGCTGTTTTTGTCGTAGCCTACAAAAATCCCTTTTGTACACCTAGAATCCAGCTTACCCTTGTCTTGCTTGTAAGCATAACACTCACACCCAAACTTTCGCATTCTGGATAGATTGGGCTTCCGCCCAGTCAGCAAAAAGTAAGGTGTCTGTCCTGTCCGGTTGTTAAAGCACCTGTTTCTCACAATAGCCGTTGTTTGAACTGCATACGTCCATAATTCTTTTGGTATGGCACTCTCAATAAGCATGCACCTCCCCATATCAAAAAGTGTTCTCCAGCCACGTTCTGCTGTACCACTCCGGTGAGGGGAATATGGGGCTGAAGTTTCATGTCTTATTCCATGTTTGTTTAACAATACCTGGTAACTCTTTGCCATGAACTCTGTGCCATGAACTCTGTGCCGTTGTCTGACCTGATACACTTTACCTTCCCGTGTGGGGCTGTATCGGCCAAAAAGATTTCAGTTGCTTGCATTGTTTCACTTTTGTTTTTGAGAAAATATACAAATACTGCACCGGAAAAGTCATCGGTAAACAATAATGCATATCTGTGTCCATCTCGTGATTCTGGATCTATCGGCCCTGCTAGATCCGTATGTACCAGCTCGAGAGGTTTCTCAGCTCTCCTGTCAGGGTTTCTATTCCTAGTCTGGACAAATTTTCCCTGAATACACACCTCACAGTTCAAACTTTCTTTGTCAGTTTTCCCTTTGATTTTCATACCTTCAACCACATTTTGTAACTTCAGAATGTCACTATGATTGCAATGTCCCAAAATTTCGTGCCATGTCTGCACATCAAAACAATTATTACACTTATCATCGTACTCACTTACAGTCTCAAGGTAATAAAGTCTGTTGTGCTCATGGATGTAGAACTTTGTACCGTCTCTGTGTTGAAGGACGTTCCTTCCTTTCTTAAAGATGATAGTGGCTCCGTTCGTGGTGGCCGCTCTCACAGAGAAGATATTCTGTGGAAATGAGGGAATGCATAGAGCGTCTTTCAGTGTTGTTTTACACTGTCTCCCTCTGCTGTCAATCAAGCACACCTCTGCATCTCCTCTGCCTTCAGCCACTCCTTTACACCTGGTGCCATCAGCTAATTCCACACAGTGTGTTCCCGGCTGGAAGTCGTCATTAAATTTCTTGAACGCTGTTTTATCATTCAGGATGTGTGATGTTGCGCCAGTATCCACCATCAGGCCTTTGGTCCTGATGTCCTGTCGCTGTTGAGGTTCCTCGTAGTCATCGCTCATCCGGAAGACATAGGTGTCGTCGCTCTCTGCGTTGCCGCCCTCCTCCGAGGCTATGCGTGCTTCATCATTCCGTTGTCGTCTCCTGCAAGTCGACTCTCGATGGGTGTTGCTCCTACAGTGACCGCACCATTGTTTGTAGCAGCATGCTCTGGCCTTGTGTCCCCGCTGGCCACACTTAAAACAGACTATGTCTGACATGTCTCTCCTGTGGTCATTAGCAGCTGCTGCTGGTCTCGCGCTGGGTTCCACTCTCGCCTTCATGATGTTATCCTCTTGTTCCACTAAGCGCATTTTCTCAGTGTCCTCATAGCTGCGGAGTTTTGTTTTAAATTCTGCAAACTTGATTTCTGATTCACTTTGCGTAATGTGAACAGAAAAAGGTTTAAATGTTTCTGGTAAACCTTTTAACACCATCGCTACAAGCAGACCATCACTAAGTGTCTCTCCAGCATTTCTCAGGGCTGTAATAAATGTCTCTGCGCGTATGATGTACTCCGTGACGCTCTCACTGCTTGCTTTCTTCAGAGAAGTCAGTTCAGTATAAAGGCTGATAATTCCTGATTTACCTTTTCCCGCATAATAATCTCTTAATTTTCAGTGCCTCGCGTCCATCATCGGCAGCTTCTCTCATCACGAGCGATAAACTCTTATCATCCAGGAACTGTATTAACTCTGCAAAGGCCTGGGCATTCTTATCGTCGTCCTCATCACTTTTCAATATTGTGTCTTTTAGACCTTGTAATCTAAGATGTCCCAAAAATTTTGTCTCCCAAAGTTCATAATTCTCCTCATCTCCGTCAAAAACCAACCTTGCCCATCGGCCACTGGGTTCACCAGCACGCTTACTCATGGTGCTAACTTAGCATGCTAGTCCTCACCGAACACGCTGTACTTTGCGACTTTTCTGGTGGTAAACTTTCCCCTGGCGTAGCTTCAATGTTTTCCTGGGCCCATAACCTGTTAGCAGAGACGGGTCTCCCAGCGGAATCTGCATGAATATTGAAGATACTTATATTGTCTAGACGGAGGAATAATCACACGTGGTGCATTGGCTTTCACCGGAACATCACACCAAAAGGTGACTTTGTTTATTGAACTCTCGCGTGCACTCTGCAGCATAACAGGAAGCATCCTTTCAAAATAAAATCACAACAGATGACAATGAGGGCATACCTATTAACTAGCCACATTAATGCCACTCCGCCTAAGTCCGAACCTCCGCCTGATGTAGAGAGGGCGGGGCAGAAACCTGCTTCCTGCCTGAGAGAGGCGGAGCTTCAGTGGCTCTTCTTGGACGAGCCGAAGCCAGAGAAGCCCATCACTGCCGCCATCTCTTCGTCCTCCTCGAAGTCCACGTCCTCCTCCGCCCGTCGCTTCCGCTCCTTCTGCTTCTCCTTCTTGTACACCTTCGCCTTCTCCTCCTCCTCCCGCAGCTCCTTCACGCGCTCCTCGAAGTTGTACTCCTTCTGCTTCTCCTCCAACTTCTTCTTGTTCACCTCGAATCTCTTCTTCACCTGATCAAGAGACGAGCGCTCCACCCGCATCGACATGCCCAGGTTCCTCTGATGTTTTTTGCCGTTGATGTGATCCAGGAAGTTGATGGAGTCTTTGACCACACAGTCGCACACGTTACAGTAATACCCGCCCATCTCGGCCTGCGGTGTGGTCTTGGTGATGATGATGGTCTTCCCCAGCTTGGACTCCAAGTCCACCTTGTAGTCCCGGTGATGCAGGAGGTCCCGCTTGACCGGCGGCGCAGTTTTTCCATCTCGCCGCTCGTACTCCCTCTCCTCCACCAGACGTTTCTGGGCGAGGTTCTCGTACTCGTCTTTGTCCCATTTCCGACGGAAGTCGTTTTTACTCGACCCGCTGCCTGACGCCATCTTGTTTACTTTTGACCGGAAAAAATCTCCGGTCTTGCTTTTTTTCTTTTTTCAACTTTATTTAAAGTAAACAAGTTTACATATAAAATGCACATACACATACAATTACATATACAAAACCTTGAGCACATACAAAAGGGAGAAACAAGGAGGAAAATCTAGCATCTGAGTCCACACAACGCTCACAAGACTTACAGTTTTAATTCGTTCCAGGGGAAAACTTTCCCAAGTTTCAGGTCCATTGTTCGTCTTCTCCGAAGGTCTGTAATGATATGTTTACTCACCACATCACTACTTATCATCTTTTGTTCTAACACTCCTTTGGCACGAGTTTTCCAAATATGTGTGTTTATTACACACATTACTAACCAAAAGAGTCTCCTTTTGTCGTCACACATTTTTTCTTTAAACAAACCATATTTAACTGCTTTAATATTAACATCCACATCATAGCCAAATTCTGTCATTTTCTGCCTGATCTCAGTTGTCCTATAACAATCCAATAGGAGATGTTCTAGGGTCTCATCTTCATCACAACCTGTCATAGGACATTTCATGGTGGTAACAAAACAACTCCATTTTACCACCGCTCTCACAGGGAGGCGCCCGAGCGAGATGAGCCATACCACGTCTCTCATGCTTTCAGATAATAATTTGTCTTGTATATTTTTAACTATTGAAAGGTTTTCATCTTCATTTGCATACTTATATTGAATTACACCTTCATTTTTGGTTTCATTAATTTTTTTATAGATATTTTTCGTATTATCTTGGAGAAAATTTAAACTATATTGTTCCCATTGACTTGATAAGTCACCGAACATAAGTCTGTGGTATGGAACACCCGCTCTGGCCCTGCCCCTTTTCTTTTGCCACAATTGCTCCTTCCCTCGAACCCACGGGGCACCCCGAGAAATTGCGCTTTGAGTAATTTTTATAAAAGGAATTCGCAAAACAATCTCTAAGTCTGGGGCTCCCAAGCCCCCGTGCTTCCTACTCTTGTACATAAATTTCCTCTTAGTCACTTCTCGATTGGATCCCCAGATAAATTTAATGCACATCTTACTTATTTTCATTACAGTTGTTCTCGGGGGAGGAAAAATTGCGGCAAGGAAAAGAAGTTTCGAAATTATGTGTGTTTTTACAATATTAATACGTGTTTTATAATTTGTATCTTTATTTTCCCATTTCATAATTTCCATTTTAATTTCATTTTCTTTCTTATTCCAATTTAGTAAAAGAGAGTCAGTATTATCAATCCATATACCCAGAATTTTAATCTCCCTACATAGAGAGATCATCATTTTAGGTTGTCTGGTCGGATGTCCAAGCCACACCCCTTCAGTTTTGTCTTGGTTCAGTTTGGCACCTGATGCCTGTTCGTAATGGTGTAATATCTCCATAACTGAAGACAGTTCGTTTTGGTTTCTAATTATCACCGTTACGTCATCTGCATACGCCAAAGCTGCGATTTTAAGGGATTTATCAAGGACGTATCCCTTGATCCGTTTATCATCATTTATCCTTTTCAATAAGGGATTAATTGCAAGGACATATAACGCAGCACTCAAAGGACATCCTTGTTTAACCCCGCACTCAGCACTAAAAGGGGATGAGAGCTTTCCATTTACCTTAACTTGCACTAGGGACTTTTTATAAATCAATTGGATAATAGAAATAAATTGGTCCGGAAAATTATAAGCTTTCATTACTTTCCATAAATAAGAGTGGGAAACAGAATCAAAAGCCCTCCTTTGATCTAATCCCAAAATGCAGAGTTCTGAGTCTTTTCCATTATAAATAATTTCTCTTAACATACTTAAGTTATCCCACATCAATCGTCCCTTAATTGCGCATGTTTGTTCTTTTTCAATGATAATATCTAATACATCCTCTAGTCTAGACATAATTATTTTAGCAAAAATCTTATAATCTACATTCATTATTGTCAGTTGCCTATAATTGTTAATATCTTCTCTATCACCTTTCTTATATAATAAACACATAACTCCTTCATAAAACGATTTACCCATTGTTTCTCTTTCTATTCCTTCATTAAAATACTGAGTTAACAATTCAGACAGTTCTTTACTCACAGTTTTGTAAAATTCAGAGGGGAGTCCATCCAGACCAGGTGTTTTATCGGTACTAAGTTGGTTAATTACTGACTCCACTTCCTCTCTTTTAATTTTCCCAATCAAAGTTTCATAAATGACAGAATCTAATGGTTCAACCTCACTCAAAAAATTATTAATAGCGTCGCTGTTTGTAACTATGGATGAAAACATCTCCGAACAATAATCTCTAATTACTTGTCTTTTCCCCTCTTCTTTAAAAACTGACTTTCCATGTTTATCCTTAATTGAGACAATAAAGTCATTCCGACTTTTCTTTTGATTATTAAAAATCATATAATCACTGTTCCCGTGAAAGTCAGTACGTCGCAACATATTAAATAAAACTTCTCTATTGACTCGATCAATGTCCTCTTTAAGAGACGTCATTTGATTTTCCTCCTCCTCTTCCTTCTCCTTCTTATTTCTTAAATATATATATCTACACACATCTTCGTTATATTTTACATTCTTTGCATGGTTTAATTCTCTCGCTTTAAATTTAAAAAAATTGACACATACGTCGTTTAAGAAGCTCCCAAAGTTCCGAGAAAGAAGTAGTAAAAATCTTAAGATGTAATATTTTCCTAATTTCAGATTTAACTTCGGACACAAGCAACTCGTCTGCTAACAAAGATGTATTCAATTTCCAATAATTCAAAAATTCATGGGGACAACACGACACTGTTGCTATAACCACCATATGATCAGAAAAGTCTGTTAAAAGAGTGTCATATTTCAGACCTTGAACATTATGTGATATGTAGAATCTATCAATCCTTGTTTTAGTTAACGAATCGAATCTAGTGTAGTGGACGGTATGTGGATGCAAGTGCCTGTATAAATCACGGAGTGCTGCTTCCTTACAGACTTTAACCAACAATTTGCTTTCCCGCAGTTCTCTAAATTTAACTTTGGATATTCTGTCAGTTGCTTCAGTAACAATGTTAAAATCTCCACATAGAATTATATTAAAACCAATCTCTAATAAATACTTCAATTTTTTCAACAATTGTATCTTTTTCGTTCGTTCGGGTGCATTATAAACATTAATAATACGCAACCTTTGCCCGTAATAACAGCAATCAACAAGGAGGAGTCGTCCCGGTATTATGTCTCTTCTTTTGATTATATTCACCGCATCTTTTTTAAAGAAAATACCCACTCCGTCAGAGCTGTCTTCCCCTATCGATATTATTGAATGGGCAGTGTTCCACATTTTATCTAATTCGCATACATCTACGTGTGTCTTTAATCTCATCTCTTGAAGGCACAAAATATCATAATCAAGTCTTTTTAAGAAATCAACCTTCCTTTTCCTGCTCTTATCTGATTGGAGACCTCTGACATTAAATGTTATTATTTTGATGTTACTCATAGGTTGACTAAAGGAGAGACCATCTCAGAAATATTACTCACGGAGGACTTGGTCTATTATCCTTCCGCTTATCTCTTCCAGAGCTAGAAGCAGAAACGCTCCTTTTTCTGCTTCCTCTCGTATCCTCGTTGACGAGCTCGTTGAGGGCCGGGTGACTTCCACTAAAGATGATCTTCCGTTTTACTTTCGTTTCCCCGGGCAGCGAAGCAAGAGCCAGAGATGCCGCCTCTGAGAGAGGGAAGGATCCATGGTCCTCGCTATCTCCGTCGTCCTCAGGTGTCTGCTCGCTGTCAATTTCTTCGTCATCACTATCGCTTTCATTCTCGCCATCCGATGTCTCTATGATTAGGTTACCATCTAGCTCTTTATCACTCTCGTCGCTTGACTGAGACAGTGGAGATGGTAACTCATTTTGAACAGGGCTAGACTGGGTATCCTGTTCATCCACTTGTGGATTGTCCAATCCAGGCGAAACTGGGAGTGACAGTGAGGTAGTTGTCGGAGGAAGGTGGGGAGGAGTAGAGGGAGGGGGCTCTCTCACCTGGTCATTCACAGGGGGATCCAAGACTTGGGAAGGGACCACCAAAGAAGGAAAATCCATGGTGTCAGAAGGTCGAGGTTGTTGGGAAGATTTAAGTATATTCACAAAAGACTTGGGGCATTTAAAGAAAGTGTGCCCTTTCGCACCACAGAGGGAGCACTCACTTTCGTTTTGGCAAATTTTAGCCTTGTGGCCCAACTCACCACATTTCCAACATTTGACAGTGGGGCATTCTCTCGCTTGGTGGTCTGGACCTTGGCAGATGAAACACCTCACCGATTGGCCCGGATAAATAATCCTGCCATTGTAGGGGCCCAACGAGATGGAATTCGGAATAGAAATTATATGTCCAGCTTCGTCTCTACGCATCCGAACTTTGTATTTTCGGACTCCATACCAGAATCCGAATTTATCCACTGGCTTGACTGGGGGTTGAAGAATCTCGCAATACCTTTTAAGATATAACTCGATATCTTGGTCTGGAATCCTTCCAGTCCAGAACTTAACAACAAGAGTCACTACCTCTACCTGGACAGAAGACTCCACTTGCCAGTCTTTCCATTTCGGATGTGATGCGTTGGAAAGGGAGATCTCTAAGAAGCGACGTAAGGGTGCCTCTTCGGTGAAACACAGCTCAAAATCCCGTTTACTGGGGAGAGCAATGAAGGAGTATATGTCCTGCACATTCAGCCATGATGTTTGCAATATCAGCTCTTCAGCAACATAATCACGGGTCGGGGGGTCCCCGTCTCCGATGTACTTAAGTCTCACCCATAAATTGCTGAAGTTTGAAGCAAACGATAATGGGGCATACGGGGGCATGATTACATAACTAATAACCAATTACTCCGGTCTTTCCGCGTCCACTCATTTTGACAGGTTCTTTTCTTTGTAGTATCGAGACTAAGAGAAAATATCTGCTGTCAATCAAGCACACCTCTGCATCTCCTCTGCCTTCAGCCACTCCTTTACACCTGGTGCCATCAGCTAATTCCACACAGTGTGTTCCCGGCTGGAAGTCGTCATTAAATTTCTTGAACGCTGTTTTATCATTCAGGATGTGTGATGTTGCGCCAGTATCCACCATCAGGCCTTTGGTCCTGATGTCCTGTCGCTGTTGAGGTTCCTCGTAGTCATCGCTCATCCGGAAGACATAGGTGTCGTCGCTCTCTGCGTTGCCGCCCTCCTCCGAGGCTATGCGTGCTTCATCATTCCGTTGTCGTCTCCTGCAAGTCGACTCTCGATGGGTGTTGCTCCTACAGTGACCGCACCATTGTTTGTAGCAGCATGCTCTGGCCTTGTGTCCCCGCTGGCCACACTTAAAACAGACTATGTCTGACATGTCTCTCCTGTGGTCATTAGCAGCTGCTGCTGGTCTCGCGCTGGGTTCCACTCTCGCCTTCATGATGTTATCCTCTTGTTCCACTAAGCGCATTTTCTCAGTGTCCTCATAGCTGCGGAGTTTTGTTTTAAATTCTGCAAACTTGATTTCTGATTCACTTTGCGTAATGTGAACAGAAAAAGGTTTAAATGTTTCTGGTAAACCTTTTAACACCATCGCTACAAGCAGACCATCACTAAGTGTCTCTCCAGCATTTCTCAGGGCTGTAATAAATGTCTCTGCGCGTATGATGTACTCCGTGACGCTCTCAGTGCTTGCTTTCTTCAGAGAAGTCAGTTCAGTATAAAGGCTGATAATTCCTGATTTACCTTTTCCCGCATAATAATCTCTTAATTTTCAGTGCCTCGCGTCCATCATCGGCAGCTTCTCTCATCACGAGCGATAAACTCTTATCATCCAGGAACTGTATTAACTCTGCAAAGGCCTGGGCATTCTTATCGTCGTCCTCATCACTTTTCAATATTGTGTCTTTTAGACCTTGTAATCTAAGATGTCCCAAAAATTTTGTCTCCCAAAGTTCATAATTCTCCTCATCTCCGTCAAAAACCAACCTTGCCCATCGGCCACTGGGTTCACCAGCACGCTTACTCATGGTGCTAACTTAGCATGCTAGTCCTCACCGAACACGCTGTACTTTGCGACTTTTCTGGTGGTAAACTTTCCCCTGGCGTAGCTTCAATGTTTTCCTGGGCCCATAACCTGTTAGCAGAGACGGGTCTCCCAGCGGAATCTGCATGAATATTGAAGATACTTATATTGTTTAGACGGAGGAATAATCACACGTGGTGCATTGGCTTTCACCGGAACATCACACCAAAAGGTGACTTTGTTTATTGAACTCTCGCGTGCACTCTGCAGCATAACAGGAAGCATCCTTTCAAAATAAAATCACAACAGATGACAATGAGGGCATACCTATTAACTAGCCACATTAATGCCACTCCGCCTAAGTCCGAACCTCCGCCTGATGTAGAGAGGGCGGGGCAGAAACCTGCTTCCTGCCTGAGAGAGGCGGAGCTTCAGTGGCTCTTCTTGGACGAGCCGAAGCCAGAGAAGCCCATCACTGCCGCCATCTCTTCGTCCTCCTCGAAGTCCACGTCCTCCTCCGCCCGTCGCTTCCGCTCCTTCTGCTTCTCCTTCTTGTACACCTTCGCCTTCTCCTCCTCCTCCCGCAGCTCCTTCACGCGCTCCTCGAAGTTGTACTCCTTCTGCTTCTCCTCCAACTTCTTCTTGTTCACCTCGAATCTCTTCTTCACCTGATCAAGAGACGAGCGCTCCACCCGCATCGACATGCCCAGGTTCCTCTGATGTTTTTTGCCGTTGATGTGATCCAGGAAGTTGATGGAGTCTTTGACCACACAGTCGCACACGTTACAGTAATACCCGCCCATCTCGGCCTGCGGTGTGGTCTTGGTGATGATGATGGTCTTCCCCAGCTTGGACTCCAAGTCCACCTTGTAGTCCCGGTGATGCAGGAGGTCCCGCTTGACCGGCGGCGCAGTTTTTCCATCTCGCCGCTCGTACTCCCTCTCCTCCACCAGACGTTTCTGGGCGAGGTTCTCGTACTCGTCTTTGTCCCATTTCCGACGGAAGTCGTTTTTACTCGACCCGCTGCCTGACGCCATCTTGTTTACTTTTGACCGGAAAAAATCTCCGGTCTTGCCGCAACCACTCATTTTGACAGGTTCTTCTCTTCGTAGTATCGAGACTAAGAGAAAATGTGGCCCGATCAGCTCAAAGCCTCGCTTATATTTCCGCAGAGCGCGCGCAGCTTCGTCACGCACCAATCGCAGAGAGGCTTGCGGCAGCGCGCATATTCAATGCACTTTTCTCCAATGAGAGGCACACACTGAGGCGGGGCCGTGCTCCTCTGAACGGTGCTGAGCACCACGTGGAGCCCCTCACCAATCACGAGCCGGAGCGGCACCGCGTCACAGCCAGTCACACACTTTAAGAGCAGCGAGTCTCGTCTGTTTGCTACATTTTCTGCTGTTAGCACAGTTAAAAGAAAAGAGACGAAGAATGGCAAGAACCAAGCAGACCGCTCGCAAGTCTACTGGCGGCAAAGCCCCCAGGAAGCAGCTGGCCACCAAGGCCGCTCGTAAGAGCGCTCCGGCCACCGGAGGCGTCAAGAAACCTCACCGTTATAGGCCCGGTACCGTGGCTCTGCGAGAAATCCGCCGTTACCAGAAATCTACCGAGCTGCTGATCCGCAAGCTGCCCTTCCAGCGCCTGGTCCGCGAGATCGCTCAGGACTTCAAGACCGACCTGCGCTTCCAGAGCTCTGCTGTCATGGCTCTGCAGGAGGCCAGCGAGGCTTACCTGGTCGGACTCTTCGAGGACACCAACCTGTGCGCCATCCACGCCAAAAGGGTCACCATCATGCCTAAAGACATCCAGCTGGCTCGCCGCATCCGCGGAGAGAGAGCTTAAGCTGCACGCTCTCCTACCAACAACGGCTCTTTTCAGAGCCACTTCACTCCTATCAAGAGCTCGCTCCTTTATTCTTTTTATATTAATGTCGTATTCGCACTTAAATGTTTTTGCTGTTTCTATACTAGAAACTACAGTTGGCATCAACGTTGAATTCATCATAAGTGTCTTAATGTGTGTGACTGGGTGGATGACTGAATGTAGTGTAAAGCGCTTTGGGGTCCTTAAGGACTAAATAAAGCACTATACAAATACAGACCATTTACTATTAAGTTCTCAGTCTCCCAGAGTAGCATTTCTAATTTTGATTGAACTGTCAGAGAAAACAGCAGCCTCAAGCCAGGCTATTAGTTTACGGAGGCTGTTAAACTTATGTCTAATGTTGGTGACTCAAGAATGTCATATTTATATTAAACCTATATTTGCATTTCAAGTTATAAACATTTACTCAACATGTCGTTTTTTTTTTTTTTTTTTTTTTTTTTTTTTGTTTGTTTTTTGTTCTTTATTGTAAAAAATACTACTAGGATTTTAAGATCCATGTGATTTCAGTAATACTAATGCAGTATGTCAGTGAGGAAAAACCACTAAATCCAGTTGAGCTGAAAAGAATGACACCAAACAAGGCAAGGGGAAAAAAATAAAATGAAACAATTTGAGGGTGAAATACAAACGTAAACTCAAAAGGAGTCAAAAATGGCCGGTTGTATTGCAGATCTCAGTGGGTTAATCCAAGAAATCATGAAAAATTAGGTTTCAATTTTTGTTCATGACAATGTAGATTTCTGACATTGTGTAATTTAAGCATGTGACAATGTGATTGTTTTCCAAAAAATAATTTAAACCATATGTAACCACCTGCATGTGTTTGGGGGAAAAAAGGCTTTGATTTTGCCACAACATTTAATTTCTTTGCCACCTTAAAAAATTTCTCTAGATCTGCCCCTGTTATAGATTAACTAGTATTTATTATCGTGACAATTGTCGGGCTGCTTTCAGTCATCCCAGTATCCTCGGCTGAGGCTGAAAGAAGCTTCAGTGCTCTCACAAGACTAAAAACATGGCTAAGGTCAACAATCATCATCATCATTTATTTATTTATATAGCACTTTGGTCTACCAGGTGTGTTTTTAAAGTGCTGTACAATACTAATATGCACATAGTAACAATGACTCAAATGAGATTAAACAATGCTGCTGTATGCCATGTCCACCAGGAGAGACTGGACAGTAAATATGTAAAACCAATATGCCACCAGTTTATCTCGGTTACCGAGAGGAGAAGGCATGTGTTTGGCTGCTTCACATAGTGGACATTGAGTTGTTGTGTGGGGCACCAGTAGTCCATGTCTGTTTCTGTAACTGTAGTTCATGTTTAGAAGAAAAAAAATCCCAGCTGACTGATTTGATCGGGGAAGTAGTGCCTAAAATATTGCATAGTTTTGCTGAGAGATCTTTTACTTTGCGATAATCTTAGATGAGTAGTTTTATGGACAAAAACCACCAGGTCATTCAGTGTTCCCTTAGTGCCAAAATATAACAGATGTTGGTGTACTATATCTGAAGTAATGTTGTTAAGTCCGTAAAGTCATATTCTTTTGTTATGGCTCTATTTTTATATGGAATATGGCTGAAGTAAACTAAAGTCTAAAATACTTGTCTGTTTGTTTAATAGTAATTTAGCATTATATAAGTTACATATAAAACTATGAGCTGTAATTTTAAATGGTTTAAAAGCACGTAGAATAGCATATGTAGGCAGGATCGTCCCCCGCCACCTGCAGCTGGCCATCCGCAGCGACGAAGAGCTGAACAAGCTGCTGGGCTGAGTGACGATAGCTCAGGGTGGTGTGCTGCCCAACATCCAGGCCAAGAAGACTGAGAAAGCTAAAGAAAATCCAGCGACTGTCCTCAACCAACTAACGGATCTTTTAAGAGCCACTCACAACCTCTGAGAGTACACTTGCTTACAGAGTGCGGCCCTGCCTCTTCAGAGCGTACACTACATCCATGGCGGTCACAGTCTTCCTCTTGGCGTGCTCAGTGTAGGTGACGGCGTCACGGATGACATTCTCCAGGAACACCTTGAGCACACCGCGGGTCTCCTCGTAGATCAGACCGGAGATACGCTTCACTCCGCCACGGCGAGCCAGACGGCGGATGGCCGGTTTAGTGATGCCCAGGATGTTATCACGGAGAACTTTACGGTGACGCTTTGCGCCTCCTTTACCAAGTCCTTTGCCACCCTTTCTTTTCTTTTTTTTAAATCACTTTATTTAAATATCAAAATTCACAATTACACATAATACAAGCACCATGCACAAATTATTCGCATCTTATTTTACATATTACAATAATAAAAGCTCCCACGGCAAGTCATTTCCTAATTTCATATCTCTCGTTTTTCTTCTTCTCAGCTCAGTTACAATGTTTTTACATACGGTGAAACTACTTAACACTTTTTGTTCTATAACACCTTTAGCCCTTGTTTTCCATATGTGTACATTTATAACGCACATCGCCAGCCAAAACAATCTTCTTTTATTTTCACTCATCTTTTCTTTAAACAAACCGTATCTTACTGATTTTATATTATTTTCAATATTAAAACCTAGTTTTTCCATCCTCCTTCTTATTTCAACCGTCCTGTAACACGATATCAAAAGATGATCAAGAGTTTCGTCTTCATCACAATTCTCCATAGGGCATTTCTTAGTAGTAACGAAGCAACTCCACAGAACCACAGCTCTTACTGGGAGACGTCCGACAGAGATAAGCCACACTGTATCTCTCATGTTCTCGGATATTACTTTGTCATATATGTTTTTAACTATTTTCTGATTTTCTTCTTTTTCCACAGCCTTATATTGTATCATACCTTCATTTTTTTTTAGATTGATTTTATTTTATATCTGTTTTGAGTTTAATTGTAAAATATTTAAGCCATCCAATTTCCACTGATCCACAAGATCCCCAAACACAAGTTTAAAGTATGGCACTCCCGTTCGGGCTCCCCCTTTCATTTTTTTCCACAAAGCTTTCTTCCCTTGGATCCAGTGGGTGCTCCGCTCAAATGCGCCATATACATTTTTTAGAAAAGGAATCATCAAAATAATGCTAAGATCTGGCGCTCCTAATCCTCCATTTTCTTTTCCTTTATACATTAATTTCCTCTGTGTTACTTCGCGGTTTGTCCCCCAAATCAAGTTGGTACACAATTTACTTAATTTAATAACAGTTTTGTGAGGAGGGGAAAAGACAGTAGCCAGAAACAACAACTTTGAGACTACGTGTGTTTTCGCAATATTCACACGCGCTTTATAGTTTGTATTTTTATTGTCCCATTCAGCTACTTCGTTTTCTATTTCACTCTCTTTCTTTTTCCAATTCAAAAGACATGGATCATTTTTAGTAATCCAAATACCTAAAATCGTCATCTCCTTGTTAATTTTTAAAGCAATTACAGGTTATTTTAAGTTTAGTCCTAACCAAACTCCTTCGTCTTTTCCTGGTTTAGCTTAGCACCAGAAGCTTGTTCGTATTTTGTTAGCAAATCCTTAAGTATTGGTAGCTCCTTTTGATCTTTAATAATTACAGAGACATCATCCGCATAAGCAAGGGCAGTCACCTTGTAGGTGTCATTTAGGGCGTATCCAGTAAAACGGCTATCACTATTGATTGTTTTAAGTAACGGATTTATTGCTAGAACATATAGGACATCCTTCTTTCACTCCACATTCGACACGGAAGGGTTCGGTCAGTCTGCCGTTTACTTTTATCTGGACAAGGGATTTTTTATATAATACTTTAATCATAGAGATGAAGGTTTCAGGCATATTATATGCTTTCATTACTTCCCACAAATAAGAGTGGGAGATGTAATCAAAGGCTTTCCTTTGGTCGAGACTTAATATAAAAAATTCTGTATCTTTTCTACTATAAATTATTTCACGCAGAGTACATAAATTATCCCACATCAGACGACCTCTTATTGCACATGTTTGCTCTTTTTCTATAATTTTATCTAATACCTCTTCAAACCTATTCATAATTATTTTAGCAAATATTTTATAATCAACATTCATTATTGTCAATTGTCTATAATTATTTATATTATCTCTTTCCCCTTTCTTATATAGCAAACACATTAATCCATTATAAAAGGAATCACCCAAAGTTCCCTCATGCATGCCTTCATTAAAAACAGTAGCTAAAAATTCGGATATTTCATTCACAACTATTTTATAAAATTCGGACGGAAGCCCATCTAAACCAGGGGTTTTGTTTATGTTTAACTGACTGATCGCACATTCTACCTCCTCTTTAGTAATATTTCCTAAAAGTGGGGTATATTGGATGGAGTCCAGAGGCTCTATTTTACTTAACAGGTATTTTGCTGCACTTGTTTTTGTAGATAACGGAGAGAACATATGGGCACATAGCCTTCTGATAACTCGCCTTTTATCTACTTCTTTTACAAAGGAGTTTCCTCCCTCATCTCTTATAGAAGAAATGAAATCATTATTACGTTTCTTTTGGTTAGCACCAATCATATAATCTTTATTACCATTTATACCTCCCATAGATTTTTGTATGTTAAATAATATTTCATTGTTTACTTTTTCAATACTGACTTTATAAGTTCTTCAATCTTGTTCTCTTCATCCTCTTTTCTAAATTTTTTATTCTTCAACGATATATATTGATTTACTTGTTCGTTATACTTTATATTTTTTGCATAATTTATTTCTGTACATTTAAATTTTAAAAAGTTTCGCATCCGTTCTTTCAGTATCTCCCACAATTGTACATCAGATGTTGTGAGTTTTTTAAGTTGCAAAACTTTCTCAATTTCTACCTTTAATTCCAAAACTAGTGCCCCGTCACTTAGACAGCTCGTATTTAATTTCCAATAAGTGGAAGGGGGGTCAGTGCCACACAAAGTTACGAAATCATTATATCTTAAAGCTACAATCTCGGAAGATATATAAATCCTAGAGAATGAGTCAAACCTTGTAAAATGAATTGTCTGAGGATTTAAGATCCTATATAAATCCCTAAGAGATGCGTCATTACATATTTGTGTAAGTAGTTTGCCTTCCCTGGACTCTTTGAATATCGTACTAGCAATCCTATCATTCTCTTTCGTAACCATATTCGTAGGAGCCATAATTGAATGTATTGAATTTTGATGATCACCGGGTTTTTATTTGTTTGGTTGTTATGGGAGTCACGTGGGTGCTAGCGGTGACATAAATGGGCGTTGTCAGTCTGTCATTCACTGGTTTTGATTTTGACAGAGAGGAGGGCTGGGTAGCCGTAGTTTTTGTTGACCGCTGCACAACATGTTTCGCTTCGTTATATTAGAGCCTGTGACGTTGTAAGAGTCTGAATCAGGAGCCGATGACATTACTCTGTAAACTCTCAAAGCACTTTAATAAACAAGCAAACAATTCCACCTCTGGCATTATTGCGTAAAGTTGACAGCGCGTCAGGCAAATAGGCAGGCTCCATCCCCGGCCTCTAGCGACTGTGGAAGTCGCTACATCTTTAGTCAACATAAAACGGCATTCTTGAGAACCAAGCCGCAAGCAGGATCAAAGAAATCAGATCAAGGAACCTGAAAGACGCCAAGTAAGTGCAGCGCATCTGAATGAGTGAGCCCAGCAGCACCGACACACCTGACGCAATTCTGAGGAGCGCAGGTAAGAATACCTGTGCATGTCTGGTTGTGGAAAAGGAAGCCACATTGCATTAGCGCTGAGATGTTCAAGAGGAGACACTGAATGGAATGAATGTTGGTTAAATGTGCAACGTTTTTGGCTGCGCTCTTGGAATGATGTCTGCGCTGCGTCTTATTAATTATGCTGCTTGGATGACGTTCAAATGGACAATTAAAGTGCCGTTACGTTGAAAGGATTTTATGGTCAAAGTCTATTGTGGCTTCCAGTGGATATATGTTTTAATGGATGATCACTGAAGATTAAATAAATAAATAAATAAAAAATCGAACAAACAAACGGGAAAATCATGAGTCAAACAGGTGGTGATGATTGTTCCTCTAATGATTTGGGGGGAAAGAGAGAAAGAAAAATGACTGGAAAGGCATTGTTGAATAAAATCGAAAAATTACAAAATGAATGCAAAATATATGTCAATAAAATGAAAGGACTAATACAAAAAATGAAAGCGCTCATGCAACACAATGAAAATCTTTCTCAAATTAAGCAGTATTTGGTGGATTTAAAGGCACTGTGCGAAAAGGCTTCAAGTTCACATGTTGAGGTGTTGTCTTTGGTGCCAGAGGAAGAAGTAATAAAACAAGAGGAATGGTTTTCAAGCATCATGAAATACACCAATGTGTTTTTAAATGAAATTCAAAACTGGATAAATCAAAGAGAACCAAATCCTGCTGTTTGTCCAAAGCAAATCAATTTATTGGAAAACAATGTTGCATCAAATACTGAGACAGAAGTGGAGGATGATATCAAGCCAAGTGATAGTGTTTCAAATATTGAAAGCGACAAAACTTCTTCATCAAGATCTTCAACTTCATCTGTTCGTATGAAAGCTGAGGCAGAGTTGGCAGCTTTAATGATAAAGCAGAAATTATTGGATGAGAAACATGTACTGGAAGAAAAGGAGGAACGTCTTCGTAAAAGAAAGGAAAGGCTAAAATTGGACACTGAAATTGCTGGAAAAATGGCTACACTAAATGTCCTTAAAGCTCAAAGTATAACAAGCAAAAAAGGATCTTTAAAAGTTTCAGATGGAATGAATTCATACATTTCCAGTGAAAGATCTAAACAAACTCTTAATGTTGATGCATTGGAATTTATACCTCACATTTCTGCAAAGCAAAATTCATTGACTAATGCTGAAACTCAAAACAGGAGAAAAGATAAAACCCAGGAATGTGTCATGCAACAAGCCGTGCTGACTGAATCTTCTCAAAATAAGCATCCTCGACAATATTCAGTTATTCCTTCAAACCCATCTGATGCAAATGGACAAAATGACTGTCATACAAATGGTATGGTGGAACTGGAACCACAAAATCATGTTATTGGAATAATGACTAAACAAAATGAAATAACAACACTCTTAATCCAACAACAAAGCCTCTTTTCTTTACCAAAGAGAGAAATACCTCATTTTGATGGAGATCCATTTCAATATTATTCATTTATTAAAGCATTTGAGAATGCAGCTGAGTGCAATACGAAAAATAACAGCGATCGTTTATATTTTTTGGAACAGTACACAAGAGGCCATGCAAAGGAATTGGTGAGAAGCTGTCAACAAATGAACTCAGATCGTGGTTATCGCAAGGCCAAATCACTGTTAAAGGAGCACTATGGCGATGAACAGAAGGTCGCAGCTGCATATCTGGACAAGGCACTTTCATGGCCATCAATTAAAACAGAGGAAGTAAAAGCTCTTCAGAACTACAGTTTGTTCCTCAGGGATGCTGAGGAACATTATTAAAAAATTGCCGTATAAATTTAGGGACAAATGGAGAAGCCATGTTTGTGACCTGCAAGAAAGGCATAAAAGAAGAGCCAAATTTATGGATGTTGCAGACTTTTTGGAGAAGCAAATAAGAATATTAACTGATCCTGTATTCGGTAATATTCAAGATTCTCCGCTTTCTTTATCAACAAAATCTGACCTGCACTCAATCTACAGCAGGCGGTGCTGGACCAAGGCCAGGAAGATCGTGAAGGACCTCAGCCATCCCAACAACGGACTGTTCTCTCTGTTGAGGTCAGGAAAGCGATTCCGCTCCCTGAAGACCAACACAGAGAGACTGAGGAGGAGCTTCTTCCCGCAGGCGATACGGTCTCTCAATCACACCACCACACAGTACTGACCCACACATATGGTTCTTACACACACACTGGACATTCTGGACATTGTTTTTCACTTCATCACTTAAATCACTTTAAGCATATTTGCACTGCAGAAGACATAATGTGGATTGCACAACACTGGACATTATATTCTTCATTTCTAGTTAATACTTGTACAGCTGCTGTTATTGTGTATATATTTATTTATATTTCTTCATACATTCTTATATAGTTCTATATTGTGTATTTTGTTGTACAGTTATTTTATTTTCAACTTTAATTTATATATTTTATCTTATTCTTTCCCAGTTAAATTTACCCTTCATTCTAATTTGTGTTGTACAGTTATTTCATTTTTAACCTTAATTTATATTTTATTGCTTCCTAGTTAAATTTACCCTTTTTAATTTTTCATATTTATTTCCTATCTTATTCATAGCCTTTTCCTTTTTTGTTTTCTTTAGGTCACGAGCAGTTGTCCAAGCATTTCACTACATATCGTACTGTGTATGACTGTGTACGTGACAAATAAAATTTGAATTTGAATTTGAAAAGGAATGAGTAAAGCCAAGTATCAAGGCAGACCTGGAAATAAAGGAACAAGCTTTGCCACCACTATGCAAGTTGTGGAGAGTACACCTAAGCCTGCGGAAATGGAAATGAAAAATAATCAGCAGTTTTCTGCACTGAGAGTCTGATGCGCAGACTTCACCTTGGGGGAAGGAAAGGAAACATCCTCCTCAGAACCATGGGCCAGGAAAGAATTGTGAGCAGCAACACTTTATCAGGACTGGAGGTTGCCGCTCTTTGTGGTGACGAATTTCTGGAACTGCCAAAAGTGTACACACAGGAATCCATGCCTGTACATAAAGGAAATATTACAACACCAGGAGATATTGAAGGATGGGCACATTTAAAACGCATAACCTTGCCTCAAATAAATGCAGGAATAGAACTTCAGATTGGAACAAACATTCCCAAAGCCTTGGAACCTCTGGAAGTGGTGTGTAGTGTTGATGGAGGACCGTATGCCGTAAGAACAAGGCTTGGCTGGACCATCAATGGACCACTTTCAGGAAACTGTGAAGCTACAGGTGATCAGAAGCATCCACAAGTTACAGTCAACAGAATTTCTGTTGTCACGCTGGAGGAGCTTTGGCAGCAACAGTTCAAGAATGACTTTCCTGACAGCAAAGTTGATGAGCAGGTTGGATTGTCAAGAGAGGATCAGAGATTTCTGGAAATAGTGACTAACTCTGCCAAATATGTGGGTGGTCATATCCAGATAGCATTACCTTTTCGGAATGCCAGTATCAGTATGCCAAACAATAAGAAAGTTGTTCAACAACGTCTGCGCTTTCTAAAAAAGAGATTTGAGAGAGACACAGTGTTTCATACTGAGTACAAAGTCTTCATGAATGAGCTTCTGGCTAAAGGATATGCTGAAAAGGTCCCGGAAGAGGAGATCAATCGCAATGATGTCAAGCTGTGGTATATACCACACCATGGTGTTTACCATCCGACCAAGAAGAAACTCAGAGTTGTGTTTGACTGTGGAGTGAGTTATCATGGAACATCTTTAAACTCCCAACTCTTACAAGGACCTGATCTTACAAGCTCTTTAATAGGAGTGATCACAAGATTCAGGAAGGAGCCAGTTGTAATTATGGGAGATATTGAATCCATATTCCATCAAGTCATGGTTCCAGCTTAAGATAAAGATCTATTGAGATTTCTCTGGTGGCCTAAAGGTGATCTGGAACAACCAACATCTGAATACAGGATGAATGTACATCTCTTCGGGGCAACTTCGTCACCAAGTTGTGCCAACTTTGCACTCAGAAAGTGTGCGGATGACTTTGGACATCTCTACAGTGAGGAAGCTGTGAAGAAGTTGTTGCACTGTTTTTATGTGGACGATTGTCTTGTGTCCGTTGAAACTGATGAGGAAGCAGTGTTAATGTACCACGAGGTGGTTTCTTTGTGTGCCAAAGGAGGATTTCTGCTGAAAAAGTGGATCACCAACAATCCTGGAGTGCTGGAATCAATTCCTGAAAGTCACAGAGCCACAGGAATGAAAGAGTTGAACATGGAATTGGATTCCTCAATGATCGAGCGACTTTTGGGCGTGGAGTGGTGCATAAAATCAGACTCTTTTAAGTTCAAGATTGTGCTCAAGGACAGACCGCTCACCAGAAGAGGAATCCTTTCAATTGTCAGTTCTATGTATGATCCTCTTGGAATGCTAAGTCAATTCAATTCAATTCAATTTTATTTATATAGCGCCAAATCACAACAAAAGTCGCCTCAAGGCGCTTCATAGATACAGAGAAAAACCCAACAATCATATGACCCCCTATGAGCAAGCACTTTGGCGACAGTGGGAAGGAAAAACTCCCACTGTCGCCAAAGTGGGAAGGAAAAACTCCCTTTTAACTGGAAGAAACCTCCGGCAGAACCAGGCTCAGGGAGGGGCGGCCATCTGCTGCGACCGGTTGGGGTGAGAGAAGGAAGACAGGATAAAGACATGCTGTGGAAGAGAGACAGAGGTTAATAACAGATATGATTCAATGCAGAGAGGTCTATTAATACATAGTGAGTGAGAAAGGTGACTGGAAAGGAAAAACTCAATGCATCATGGGAATCCCCCGGCAGCCTACGTCTATTGCAGCATAACTAAGGGAGGATTCAGGGTCACCTGGTCCAGCCCTAACTATATGCTTTAGCAAAAAGGAAAGTTTGAAGCCTAATCTTAAAAGTAGAGATAGTGTCTGTCTCCCGAATCCAAACTGGAAGCTGGTTCCACAGAAGAGGGGCCTGAAAACTGAAGGCTCTGCCTCCCATTCTACTTTTAAATACTCTAGGAACAACAAGTAGGCCTGCAGAGCGAGAGCGAAGTGCTCTAATAGGGTGATATGGTACTACAAGGTCATTAAGATAAGATCGGGCCTGATTATTTAAGACCTTGTATGTGAGGAGCAGGATTTTGAATTCAATTCTGGAATTAACAGGAAGCCAATGAAGGGAAGCCAAAACAGGAGAAATATGCTCTCTCTTTCTAGTCCCTGTCAGTACTCTTGCTGCAGCATTTTGGATTAGCTGAAGGCTTTTCAGCGAGTTTTTAGGACATCCTGATAATAATGAATTACAGTAGTCCAGCCTGGAAGTAATAAATGCATGAACTAGTTTTTCAGCGTCACTCTGAGACAGGATATTTCTAATTTTAGAGATGTTGCGCAAATGGAAGAAAGCAATCTTACATATTTGTTTAATATGTGCGTTGAAGGACATGTCCTGGTCAAAAATGACTCCAAGGTTCCTCACCGCGTTACTGGAGGCCAAGGTAATGCCATCCAGAGTAAGAATCTGGTTAGATACCATATTTCTAAGATTTTCAGGGCCGAGTACAATAACCTCAGTTTTATCTGAATTAAGAAGCAGAAAGTTAGCGGCCATCCAGGTCTTTATGTCTTTAAGACATTCCTGCAGTTTAACTAATTGGTGTGTGTTATCTGGCTTCATGGACAGATAGAGCTGGGTGTCATCAGCATAGCAGTGAAAATGTATGCTATGTCTTCTAATGATACTGCCTAAGGGAAGCATGTATAATGTAAACAGAATTGGTCCTAGCACTGAACCCTGTGGAACTCCATAATTAACCTCAGTGTGTGAAGAGGACTCTCCATTTACATGCACAAACTGGAGTCTATTAGATAGATATGATACAAACCACTGCAGCGCAGTACCTGTAATACCTACAGCATGTTCTAATCGCTCTAATAGGATATTATGGTCGACAGTATCGAATGCTGCACTAAGGTCTAGCAGGACAAGCACAGAGATGAGTCCACTGTCAGAGGCCATAAGAAGATCATTTATAACCTTCACTAAAGCTGTTTCTGTGCTGTGCTGAGCTCTGAAACCTGACTGAAACTCTTCAAATAAACCATTCCTCTGCAGATGATCTGTTAGCTGTTTGACAACTACTCTTTCAAGGATTTTTGATATGAAAGGAAGGTTGGAGATTGGCCTATAATTAGCTAAGACTGCTGGGTCTAGAGATGGCTTTTTGAGTAAAGGTTTAACTACAGCCAGCTTGAAGGCCTGTGGTACATAGCCGATCATTAGAGATAGGTTGATCATATTTAAGATCGAAGAATTAATTTATGGCAGGACTTCTTTGAGCAGTTTTGTAGGAATGGGGTCTAAAAGACAGGTTGATGGTTTGGAGGAAGTAATTATTGAAGTTAACTCAGAAAGATCAATTCGAGAAAAAGAGTCTAACTTAACATCAATGGTACTAAGAGTAGCTGTAGATAATATTACATCTGTGGGATGATTATTGGTAATTTTTTCTCTAATGATAAAAATTTTATTTGTGAAGAAGTTCATGAAGTCATTACTAGTTAACGTTAAAGGGATGGTTGGCTCAAAAGAGCTCTGACTTTTTGTCAGCCTGGCTACAGTGCTGAAGAGAAACCTGGGGTTGTTCTTATTTACTTCAATCAGTGACGAATAGTAAGATGTTCTGGCTTTGCGGAGGGCTTTCTTATAAAGCAGCAAACTATTTCTCCAGGCTAAATGATGATCCTCTAGATTTGTGACACACCATTTCCTCTCCAGATTACGAGTCATCTGCTTTAGGGTACGTGTTTGAGAATTATACCACGGAGTCAGGTACTTCTGATTTGAGGCCTTAGTTTTCACAGGAGCTACAGTATCCAGAGTCGTACGTAGTGAGGAGGTGAAATTATTAACAAGATAATCGACCTCTGTTGGAGTAGCGTTCAGATAGCTGCTCTGCTCTGTGTTGGTACAGGGCATTGGAGATGATAACAGTGGGTGGATTATATTCTTAAACTTAGTTACAGCACTTTCAGAAAGACATCTACTTTGATAAAGTCTACTCTTCACCGCTGTGTAATCAATTATTGTAAAAGTAAATGTTATCAGGAAATGATCAGACAGGAGAGGGTTTTCAGGAAACACTGTTAAATGTTCAGTTTCTATGCCATATGTTAAAACAAGATCTAGAGTGTGATTAAAGTGGTGGGTGGGTTCTTTTACATTTTGAGAGAAGCCAATTGAGTCTAATAACAGATTAAATGCCATGTTGAGGCTGTCATTTTTAGCATCTACATGGATGTTAAAATCACCCACAATAATTTTATCTGAGCTCAGAACTAAATTAGATATAAAGTCTGAGAAATCAGACAGAAACTCTGTGTAAGGCCCAGGTGGATGATATATGATAACAAGTAAGACTGGTTTCTGAGTTTCACAGCTGGGGTGGACGAGGCTAAGCATCAGGCTTTCAAATGAATTAAAAGTCTGTCTTGGTCTTTCATTAATTAATAGGCTGGTGTGAAAAATTGCTGCCACACCGCCCCCTCGGCCTGTACTTTGAGATTTCTGGTAGTTAGAATGACTCGGCGGTGTTGATTCATTTAAACTAACATAATCATCCTGCTGCAACCAGGTTTCTGTAAGGCAGAGTAAATCGATTTGTTGATCAATTATTAAGTCAAGTACTAACAGAGACTTGGAGGAGAGAGACCTAATATTTAATAATCCACATTTCACTGTTTTACTCTTTGGTTCAGATGTAGATACTGTATTGTTCTTTCTTTGTAATTGTTTATGTTTAAGTTGTTTGTTGCTGGTTTTTAGTTTGTTTTTTGTCTTTTTGGAAGCTGACACAGTCTCTATGGAGATGGGTTTTTGAGGGGGTAGCAGGAGGAGAGAAGCTGCAGAGAGGCGTGTAAGACTGCAACTCTGCTTCCTGGTCCCAACTCTGGATAGTCATATTTTGGGGGGTTTAATAAATTTGTCCATATTTCTAGAAATGAGAGCTGCTCCATCCAAAGTGGGATGGATGCCGTCTCTCCTAACAAGACCAGGTTTCCTCCAGAAGGTTTGCCAATTATCTATGAAGCCCACATCGTTTCTGGGACACCACTCAGACAGCCAGCAATTTAAGGAGAACATGCGGCTAAACATGTCACTCCTGGTCTGATTGGGGAGGGGACCAGAGAAAACTACAGAGTCCGACATTGTTTTGGCAAAGTTGCACATCGATTCAATATTGATTTTAGTGACCTCCGATTGGCGTAACCGGGTGTCATTACTGCCGACGTGAATTATGATTTTACTGAATTTACGTTTACCCTTAGCCAGCAGTTTTAAATTTCCTTCAATGTCGCCTGCTCTGGCCCCTGGAAGACAATTGACTATGGTTGCCGGTGTCTCTAGCTTCACATGTCTGAGAACAGAATCGCCAATTACCAGAGTTTGACCCCCGGCGGGTGTGTCGCCGAGTGGGGAAAAACGGTTAGACACATGAACGGGTTGGTGGTGTACCTGGGGCTTCTGTTTAGGACTATGCTTCCTCCTCACCGTGACCCAGCCGCCCTCTTTCCCCAGCTGCTTGGGATCTGCCGGGGAACAGCTAGCGGGGCCTACGCTATCTTCGTCTGCACCAGCTACAGGGGCCTGGCTAGCTACGGGTGAATGAAGGGTGCGAAGCAGAGTCTCCAATTCAGTAATCCTGGCCTCCAGCGCTGCAAATATGCTACATTTGTTACAGATATCATTACTGCTAAAGGAGGCTGAGGAGTAACTAAACATCTGACACAATGAGCAAGAAAGTGCAGGAGGGAGAGGTGAAGTAGCCATGGTGCTAATGAGTCGGCTACGAGCTAAGCTAAGCTAGCGAGACAGTACAGAGACAGTGAGTGAATACTTTGGCTATAAATTAGGTAGTGAGTACACAGAAAGTGTGCTTCGGATGAAGCACGTGAAGATTATACTATGAAAGAAGAATGTATTTAAAAGTTGTTAATTAAATTGCTAAGCAAATAAGCTACTCAGAAACACCACTGTGTTTGAGCAGGAACAGGAAGTGATACTCTACCACAGAGCGAGCGAACACCAAGTGACGTCCTGTGGTCTTAACTGCTAAGAAAATCCTAAGAGATCTATGCCAGGAAGGAATCGGCTGGGACGATAATGTACCAGAGCTGTTTTCCAAAAGATGGTTAACATGGCTCCAGCAGCTCCAGCTATTGAGCAAGTTTGAAGTGAGTCGTTGTCTGAAACCTGATGGATTTGGAGAAATCACGAGTGCTCAGTTGCACCATTTCTGTGATGCCAGTGAGGATGGGTATGGAACAGTGACCTATCTGCTGATTGAAAACATCTGTTCAGAACGACACTGTGCGTTTGTTATGGGAAAGGCTCGTGTTGCTCCTCTTAAATCCTTTACCATCCCGAGAATGGAGCTCATTGCAGCAACCATGGCCAGTCGATTGGATGTACTCTGGAGGAAAGAGCTGCAGATGGAACTTCTGGATTCTGTGTTTTGGACAGACAGTGCTTCTGTTCTTACAGTGGGGCAAAAAAGTATTTAGTCAGCCACCGATTGTGCAAGTTCCCCCACCTAAAATGATGGCAGAGGTCAGTAATTTGCACCAGAGGTACACTTCAACTGTGAGAGACAGAATGTGGGGAAAAAAAAATCCATGAATCCACATGGTAGGATTTGTAAAGAATTTATTCGTAAATCAGGGTGGAAAATAAGTATTTGGTCAATAACAAAAATACAACTCAATACTTTGTAACATAACCTTTGTTGGCAATAACAGAGGTCAAACGTTTACTATAGGTCTTTACCAGGTTTGCACACACAGTAGCTGGTATTTTGGCCCATTCCTCCATGCAGATCTTCTCGAGAGCAGTGATGTTTTGGCTGTCGCCGAGCAACACGGACTTTCAACTCCCGCCACAGATTTTCTATGGGGTTGAGGTCTGGAGACTGGCTAGGCCACTCCAGGACTTTCAAATGCTTCTTGCGGAGCCACTCCTTTGTTGCCCGGGCGGTGTGTTTTGGATCATTGTCATGTTGGAAGACCCAGCCTCGTTTCATCTTCAAAGTTCTCACTGATGGAAGGAGGTTTTGGCTCAAAATCTCACGATACATGGCCCCATTCATTCTGTCCTTAACACGGATCAGTCGTCCTGTCCCCTTGGCAGAAAAACAGCCCCATAGCATGATGTTTCCACCCCCATGCTTCACAGTAGGTATGGTGTTCTTGGGATGCAACTCAGTATTCTTCTTCCTCCAAACACGACGAGTTGAGTTTATACCAAAAAGTTCTACTTTGGTTTCATCTGACCACATGACATTCTCCCAATCCTCTGCTGTATTGAGCTGAAGTACTTGAAATTTAGAGATCTGGGACAAATCTGTTTAAAAAATGAAAATTATTTTATCGTTTATTTGACTAATAACTGAATTCTTGTTTTTAAAAGTTTTTACAACTGCATAACAGGAATGGTAAATGGCCTGTATTTGTATAGCGCTTCACTTAGACCCTAGGGACCCCAAAGCGCTTTAAACTACATTCAGTCATCCACCCATTCACACACACATTCACACACTGGTGATGGCAAGCTACATTGTAGCCACAGCCACCCTGGGGCGCACTGACAGAGGCGAGGCTGCCGGACACTGGCGCCACCGGGCCGTCTGACCACCAGTGGCAATGGGTGAAGTCTTGCCCAATGACACAACGACCGAGGCTGTCCAAGCCGGGGCTCGAACCGGCAACCTTCCGATTACAAGGCGAGCTCCCAACGATCGCCCTGTGGCTCAAGAGTTGACTGTTTTCATTCAAAGGTAAAATTTATTTGAATGAAATTATTGAGTTCAAACACTTTCTTTCTGAAAATGTAAATGTTAAAATCCTTTTCATTTTTTATTCATTTTTTAACTGGACAAAACTTGGGTTCAGTTTTAAAATGCTACATATAAAAACTCAAAGCCGCATATATTATTATTCAAATTAAAGCTACAGATATCTTTATTTTTAATTGATTTGTATCTCACTGTTAGGAGTGACAGCGGTGTTTGAGATGTGTATTTCTTTGTGCCCTCCTTTCCCTGTTAATGCCCTACCTGCCCACCTGGCAAAACTTTGCTAGACCCGCCCCTGCACAGTTACCAGCTGTCAGCTACATAGAAAAGGATCCTGGTGTTATTTAGTTGTTTTTACAGGTATTTTTACACATCGGCCAGTATCTGGCCAATCCACCACCTTTCACTGTTTATACCATTACAAAAACAAGAACAACAACAAAACCATTGGCCCGTAAAAACGAACAAATGCCCGGTATGCCCGATGGCCAGTCCAGTTAATTATAAGTGGGCTAAAGCAGTTAATTAAAAGTAGTCTAACATAAATGTAAATGCTGTGATTTGATTATTTTAATAAACCATGTAACTTGGATGGATTCGATGCTGGCGTGACCACAGTCCACACGTCTGCTGTTGCTCACAGTGGTCCAAGGGATGCTCAAGGGGTTTGTGTGTTCGCTCAGACACATGAAAAATTAGAGATGGCTGATAGCGGACGAGAGTAGACGTGTATTCGTGAGCTCCCGGCGGTAGGCCCAGGAATCTATCTTTATCCTGACTTGCCTTCATACAATTCTGGACCATAGCAAGAGGCAAAGTTACTAAAGAAACTTCTGTATGGCAAGTTATAATTTGCGACACTCAAAACTAAAGAAAACGGCCAAAACTACAGGACACCTGCACACATTGGCAACAAGAAATATGGCAGATGGGGAGGAGGAATTGCCAATTGGCAAATTACTCAATGCTATCAAAGAAACTAAAGAGGACCTCACGAAACATATTGACAAAAAAACGGCCGACATACAAATAACCCTGACGAAAATTGAATTCTCTCTTAATGCGCTTTCCGAGCAGGTTGAGGAGATGGAGGCGCGAGTGAGCGCAAACGAAGACGACATTAAAGATACACACAACCGTGTCGATAAAATGGAGAAATTTACAATGCAACTCAAAGACAAAATTGACGACTTGGAGAACCGCAGCAGAAGGTCCAACCTGAGGATACTGAACATCCCTGAGCAAGCAGAAGGCCGCGACGCTGTGGGATTTTTGGAGAAATTTATACCACAAATCCTGGGGAATGATAACTTCACCTCACACATTACCCTTGAAAGAGTACACCGCGTCGGGAAGAAGTCTGACAGACCACGGCCCCTCATTGCTAAGTTTCTGAACTTCAGAGACAAAGAGAAAGTCCTCCGACTGGCTAGAAGTAAGGGAGAGATGACATATGAGAATAAGAAAATATCTTTTTTCCCGGATTACAGCGCAGACCTGCAATGCAGAAGAGACAAGTTCCGTGACGTGAAACAGAGGCTGCGAGAGAAGGAGATTGAATATGCTCTGATGTACGCAGCGCAACTTCGCATCAGGCACCAGGGATCTATCAAAATTTTCCCCACTCCTGCTGAAGCACAACGTTATCTGAAAGATCTTCCAAGTGAGTAGACTAAAGTGATGTAATGTGATCTCAACAAAGCAATTCGCCCTTGTACTCTCAGATGAGAAGTCCTCCACTGTTAAATTTGGGGGTGGAGGTGAAATGAAGGGGAAAAAAAAGACTATAACATCAAGCATTGACATAGAAACTCTCCATCCTCCACTTGTCAGACGAATTGGAGATATGATTTATAGTAATCCAGTATTTGATAACTAATATAAATATTTGCTCATTACTCAGTTAAAATAATGTGTACGAATTCATAAAAGTACAGATTTTGTGTGCATTTATGATTATGATATCAATCCCCTACTGGATGAGTGTGATTACATCTTGATCAACCAGTTTATTTGTCCCTTACACAGTTACGTTCTGTATCCAACTGTAAAAATTTAGTACTTTGCTGTAAATATTTCACCAAGAGTGGCTAAAGTTTCAACCTTAACAGCTGCCTGGGCCACCACTATTGTTTAGTTGAATTACCTACCTAATGTGGTTTTGTTATAGGGGTTTTATGAGGCAGGTTTTTATTTTAACGTTTTGGGGTTATGTATGGTCTCTTACCAAAAATTTTACTCATACTTACACAACTATTCAGATAGCTCCCTGGTCTAGGCTGTATCTTACTATTATACCCATGTACAGAATTTCACCACATCGAAACTCAGAAAAGCAGGAATGTGTTCAGAAATCCCCAGAGTTCAATACCATGACACTTACCTGTCCAAGACATTTATATATATAAAAAAAAAAAAAACTTAAATTAAGGGTCATCTAACTTGTATATCTTGGAATATTAGAGGGATTAATTCACCTATTAAGAGGAAAACAATGCTGACATACTTAAAGAGGCAGAGTGTAGATGTCGCTTTTATCCAGGAGAGCCACCTCACAGACGCTGAACATTTAAAATTACGAAGAGATTGGGTAGGCAATGTTTTTTACTCATCATATACTTCCAAAGCAAGAGGAGTCACCCTGCTTATTAATAAACACCTGAACTTTCAACTAAATTCAGTTGAAAAGGACAAAAATGGCAGATTCTTACTTGTAGATTGTGAAATAAATAGAAATAAGATAACTTTGGTAAATATATATGGGCCCAACTACGACGATCCTTTATTCTTTAACAACTTAATAATGAAAGTGGCTACAATTGAGGGACAGTATATTGTGGGTGGAAACTTTAATTTGGTCCTAAACCCCTCTTTGGATCGGTCCTCACCCAAAACAGCTTCACTATCCAAGGCAGCAACAGCACTGAACCAAGGTATGAAGGATATAGGCATAATTGATGTGTGGCGAAACCTCCATCCAGGCCAGAGGGACTTCTTTTTTTCACCAGTACATAATACACACTCTAGAATTGATATGTTTCTTGTACCACAAAATATGATGGCAACAGTGATAGATTGCTCCTACTTAGCAGCTACTTTTTCAGACCATAATCCCATTAAACTTTCCTGGGCCACCAATATGTCGCAAAGTGTAACCTACAGGTGGAGGTTTAAAAATTATATGCTAGGAGACTCTGATTTTATTTCATATATGAACACTAATATTGAAATATTCCTAGATGCCAATTCAAACTCCTCTTCACATGCCAATATTTGGGAAGCCCTCAAAGCCTATATGAGAGGTATGGTTATGTCATACGGTGCCAATAAGGTTAAAAAGGTCAGAGAGAAGATAACTAAATTGGAGATTGACATTAAAAACTTGGAACAGGAATATATTGCTACCAAAAAGGAAGAATACCTCAATATATTAACAAAAATAAGGTTGCAATATGATAATTTATGCACCAGCAGAGCAGAAGCAGCCATGGCCAGAACTAGATATCACTACTACGAATTTGGAAACAAAACAAGTAAACTACTGGCCTGGCAAATTAAGAAAGAAACATCTGATAAATTTATACGGACAATATTAACGGAAGATGATAAACTTCTTGATGAATCAGCACTCATAAATGCAGAGTTTAAACGGTTCTATGAAGATCTGTATAAATCTGAGCAAGGGGTCGACAGTACTGCTGCAAAAAGATTTATAGATGGAATAACCCTTCCTAAATTACATAATGAGGACAAAGAACTGCTTGATGCAGATATATCTGAGATGGAGGTTCTTCGAGCCCTCAAGTGTTTACAAAATAATAAGACCCCTGGACCAGATGGATTTCCAGTTGATTATTATAAGGCTTTTTCTAATAAATTATTGACACCACTTACAAATATGATTAAAGAAGCTTTAGAAAATAATAAATTACCAGAATCATTGGAAATTGCAACAATCACATTATTGCCAAAACCGGGCAAGGACAAACAGAGATGTGACTCTTACAGACCCCTCAGCCTTTTAAATGCAGATTATAAAATATTATCTAAAATAATTGCACTTAGATTGGAGGACATTATGCCTAAGATAATAAATGCCGACCAAACAGGCTTCATTAAAAACAGACATGGAGCAGATAATGTGCGGCGTTTGCTCCATATACTGAATACTGCTCAAAAAATCCAAGACCCACTGCTAATAATCTCCATGGACGCTAATAAAGCATTTGACAGGATTGAGCCAAACTTTCTATTTCAGGGAATGGAAGCCATGGGCTTCAGGGAAAAGTTCACCCGCTATGTTAGGACACTTTTTAATGCCCCCAGAGCCAATATCATAACAAATAATGTGCTTTCTGGCACTTTCTCTTTAACTAGAGGTTGCAGACAAGGTTGTCCAAGTTCCCCCTTGCTCTTTGCGATTGCGATCGAACCACTAGCAGTTGCCATCCGTACTAATGCCTCCATATCTGGAATCAAATTCGGCACAAGTGAACATAAACTTTCTCTATACGCAGATGACATCCTACTGTATATAACGGACCCTCTTAAATCAATTCCCTCTTTAATGAAGTGTCTTAAAGAATATAGTGCAGCCTCAGGATACAAGTTAAACTATACCAAAAGTGAGATTATGTCATTAAATATACAAGATAGCCGTATTAGAGCTCTTACTGACCCATTACAGTGGTGTAATAATGGATTTACATATTTGGGTATACAAATTGGTAAATCCAAGGATCAAATATTCAAACTAAATCACATCAAACTGTTGGAGCAAACCAAACTTAATATTCAGAGATGGATGGATTTTCCATTATCTCTTATAGGGAGAATTAATGTTGTTAAAATGAACATTTTGCCTAAGTTTATCTACTTATTTCAATGTCTCCCTACAAATGTTCCTAAAAGTTTCTTCGAAGAGCTTAATAAACTCATAACTTCTTTCATATGGCAAAAGAAAAATCCAAGAGTCAAACTCTCCTCACTACAGGCCCCATATTCAAGGGGAGGACTTAATTTACCAGACTTTAGGAAATATTATCTTGCCTCCCAGTACCGATCAATTTGGATCTGGCTACATGCAGAGAGGAGTGAGGTTCGATGGGTTCCAATAGAACAACATGAGGTGAACCCCATACCATTAAAAGATGTTCCATTTTTAGGTACAAAAAATGTCTATCCAAGCTCACAAACAATTTGATAATATTAAACACCTTCTGTGCCTGGCAGGAATCCCACTCACTTCTGAAAATAAATATCTCTTTTCTTAGAAGGACACCCTTATGGGGCAACCCTGATCTCTCTCATCATATTGCTGATCCAATATTGCGGGGATGGAAGGACAGAAATATTCGAACTGTTGCCGACTTATACAATAATGATACATTTATTGACTTTCAACAACTAAAGAAAAAATTCAAACTCCCAGGACAAAATTTCTTCAAATTCCTACAAATAAGAGATTGGGTCAAAGAGAAATCCGAAGGATTATTCCCCGAGATTCCTAAAGAAACTCCTCTTGAAACGCATCTTTGCACCAAACCATGGAAGTTCAAGGTTCAAGGTTCTTTATTTGTCACATGCATAGTTATACAAGTATAACACACAGTGAAATGTATCCTGACACGCTCCTCGACATGTGCAAAAATTGGGGGGGTGTAGAGGAAGGACATTATATATATATATATATATATATATATATATATATATATATATATATATATATATATATATATATATATATATATATATATATATATCAATCAATACACAGCAGTATATTCACAGTTGAAACCAGATATTTACATACACTTTATGGAAAACACAAGAACATTTTTTTACTGTACAACATCAATTTAGAGTAAACTTGTTTTGTTTTGGATAAATAAATATTGAAATATCTTTTGAATTAGTTAAATGTCAGAATAAAGAGAGACAGAGCTGTCTATTTATTATCACTTTGATCAAATTTAGGAGTACATATACACTAAGTTTATTGTTAATTAATAAGAAAACTCCAGACGATTCCATTCTGAGCTGAAGAAGCTTCTGATAGGTTAGTACAGTCCATGTGAGTAAATTGGTGGCACAGCTGTGGATGCATATAAGGCAAAACACAGAGCCTGTTTATTTGACATGGGAAAATCAAGAGATGTCAACCAAAACACCAGGAAAAGAATTGTGGAGCTCCATAAGTGTGGCTCAATTGTGAATACAATTTGGTGCCATTTATAATTAAGAAATACAGATAGTTTCTCTCTTTATTCTTAAAGTTAACAAATATGTTTTTTTATATTCATCAACCTAAAAAAATAAACATTTAGTCTGATTTGATGTTACAATTAAAAAGTGTTTGTGTTTTTATCTGAATATATATCTGTATATTTGATGATGTTGGTGTTTGGCTTGATTGTCAGCACAAAGAGGGAAAGAGAGGAACAGAGAGGGAGATGGAGAATGAGGACAGAACAGAGGTGGAACAAGAGCAGGTGAGACACACATGTTAGTCAAATGGTCGTTTGCCAAAAGTATCACCGTATCATAGGTACTCATGTATCTCGTACCTAGTGTTTCTTTTTAGGTTTGTTATTTTTCAAATTCTATATTTATTAAGTTATGCAGGCTTGTTTGCACAACAAGGCTAAATAATTATATAAACTTTTCTCAAACTAAATAGTGGACTTTGGTAGAATTAAAAAATAAGTGTAGTGCAGGTCTATGATGATTTTTAGTGCTACTATCATCTAGTTCTGATTCTGGTTCTGTCTTGGTTAAATCCCAAGTAGTCCTGATTTTGAACTGTTGTAGTCCTGTTTTAATTCCAGATCAGTTCTGGGTCTGGTTGATTTGGGCTTTAGTCCTCGTGTCTTGATACAGCCCTGATTTTGTTCTGCATTGCTGCTTAATTAAAAAAGTAGTTTAAGGTGTCCTGCATATGTGATATATATTTTTCCCTATATGAAGTCATTCTTTCAATCTTACAGTCATTTGAACCCCCCTCCCACATGCATACTACCCTTTAGGGCCAAGCCCCGGGTGTATCAAATGTCTCCCTCCGCCTCTGAGCCTCATTCTCTTTGCTTTCTCACAAGAGGACGTCATCCCATTTTAAAGTGTGGGATCATGCAAAGTCCATCATTAGCTTGAGTGATACCGATCATTTAACCACATTCAGTAATACACTTGCCCATAGACTTACACAATGCTGGCTTGATACCAGTGAAGAGCAGTGTGTGCATTTGGATCTGAAATAAAAGGACATTAAAATGAATGCTACAACTGGTAACTGCATGCTATTTTTTTTTTTTTTTGTGGTCATTAGCAGCGCATCTACATTTCACAACAGTTTTTGCTTCAGTTCGTACCAGTACACCTCACGCAGGTCACCATGTGAAGCATAGACAGTATTTTTTCATGTATTTGTGTGAGACATTGACTACTTGGGTAGATATATTTGTACTTTCTAAAGTTTTTTGTAATGCTAAATTGTTTCAAATTAAATAGTATTTAAAATGTGTCCAATATTATTATTAATAATAGTATTAATTTTAAGATTATGTGTCAAAAAACAAATAAGACATTAAATCAACTTGTTTTCTGATAAAACTAATTGGTGTGATATTTGATATTCATATATCATATATCATAGCATCATCAGTACACTGTAAATTTTAATTGCTCCAGCAAAAATAGGTAGGTGTAGGTGCATTTTAATGAAATGTTGTTTCCTATCTAACTTTTTCCCCCCTCTTCTTCTCCACACAAGCCTCAAACAACACTTTAAGCAGCGTGTCAGATAACTCTTCTTCCTCTGCCTTTGACTGCGTTATGTCAAGCACTGGGATTTCCATAATTATTGCTTTTCTCATCACCAAGATATTTGTTACCCTTTGTCTCTCCATCCTCATCCTCTATGTGGCTTACCAACGATGGCAGCGGGAGTCTTTGGCAACAACAAGTCACTCTGATATTTTTACCTATAATGTGACTGCCTCTGAACTAATATTAATAGCCCAGTGTTGCTTCAGTTTGGGATGTATTCAATTTCTACAGTCTTCCCAGGAGAGATATTCTTTAACATTGTGACATGCATGGAGCGTTATCTTGCTGTTGTTCACCCCATCACCTATATGGGGCTGAGACATTCGGGTGGGGTCAGGATCAGAAACATCTGCATTGGGTGTGTGTGGTTAATGTGCTTTACTTGGATTGGAGTAACAGCTCTATATTACCCTGATGTTCCCTATATTCTATACTTCTCTGTGATGGCGGCCACATTAATTATCATCTCTTTTTGTAGCCTCTCTGTTCTCTGTGTTCGGATTCGTCCAGGTCCAGGGGAAATGGGAGCAAACAGGGAGAAGATTGATCATTCAAAACAGAAAGCTTTCTACACCATCACAGCAATAATGATAGTGCTGTTGGTGTCTTTTCTAGGAATGCTTGTTACAGTTGGTCTGACTAACTCAAATCTGTTACATAACACAGACAGGTGTGTCATTTTCTTGTCTTATAACTGGTACAATTTGCCCATGAGTCTGATTTTACCTCTATTATTTCTACACAGAGCAGGAAAACTATCCTGTAGCTGTTTCAGCAAGAATTAAAAATAAACAAAATAGGCAATCACAAAAACAATAATAGGTGGAATTTAAGCAGAAGTGTTCGATTTGTGAAAAGTGTGATTTTCCTGTGTCAGTTTGTGTTGCTCTTTCTAAATACTGTGTTAAGTAGCAGGATTCAATTTGAGTCAAACTTTGTGCACCAACCTAATTCATAGTGATGTGTCGGTCGCGAACGAAATGGCTCTTAGAGCCAGATCTTTGATGTGAACAACGCGAGCCGGCTCCTTATCGCGAGTCGTGGGTTTTTTTTTCTTTCTCTCTCTCTCTCCCTCTCTCTCACACTTTTTTTCCGCTTCACTCCGCATGCGAGCCTTGTGCTTTGCGCTGGGCAGAGGGGGGAGGGGCGGTAGTTACACTCGCAGTAGCACAGGAAAAGAGCGGGAGGGAGAGAGAGAGAAAGAGAGCCAGGGACAACAACGTCACATTAGAAAGGTATAGTAATCATCCACAACTATTTTCAGTTGCAGATGATAACGGATTCAGAAACCTTATTCATGCAGGTCTATATGACAGAGAATATGCATCTTCTTTTTCTTTTCATATTTTAATTAATATTTTATTGTGTTGTGGTTTGCAGTGTTTTGTGTTGTTTCATTTTAAATTTGTTTAAAAGGAAAAAGCTGAAAATTGAAATAGTTAAAAGTTGAACTGTGACTAGTTGGTTTTTGTATTATATGATTTATTTATTACATTTTATGTGGAGTGAATAAATAAAAGTATACTTACGATGTGTCTGTGAACATTCTCAGTTATCCAGGTCATCGTAGTCAAAGGAGCTTGCAAAGAAAAGCGTCTGGACTTCTTTAAGTTGTTTCACCTCTCATCCGAGAAGCTTCTTCAGTTCTAAGGTCAAATGTTCTAAGGATACTCCCACTAGGTTTATATCTGGGACTCTGCACCATTTGACCTTAGAACTGAAGAAGCTTCTCGGATGAGAGGTGAAACGTCTTCAAGCAACTTAAAGAAGTCCAGACGCTTTTCTTTGCAAGCTCCTTTGACTATACTTACGATGGCCCCAAGAGACAAAGCATGTACCAACTCCAAAACATGTACAAACTCCGAAACACATAAAAATTCAGAAGCACGTAAAAACTCCAAAACACGTACAAAAGACAATAGAAGTGCTCCAGGATGCTAGGGGCAGTGTTGAGCTTTTGTTCATAGAGGCTACACAAGCCAGCAAGTACCAACGACCGGATTTGGTGTGTGGTAGTAACAGGTAAATGAAATTTTTTTTTAATTATTTGAATATATATGAGTGCTTGTGTATAAATACATGTTACGGCCCTAGCTGGGCCTCCTGATACTGCCCTTGTGTGGGCGTGGTGTTTTTCTCCGCCTCCTCCTCTTTTGCTCCACCCCCCGTCTCTCTCTTGCTCTTCTCTCTCCCCAGGACACAGCTGCTGCTCATTGGACTCATTTACCACCTGGGCCCAGTCAGCAATCACCTCTCGGAGGTCATATAAGCTGGGGATGAGCTGTGAACAGGGTGGGGTGTTCTCTGGTGTCTCTGCGTTGTGTGTGGTTAACCTGCTCAAAGTGTGGAGTTGTGGAAACAGCATAGCTGCTTTGCGTGAGTAGTGTGGGCTTGTGAGCCTTGCCTGCTCAAAGTGTGGAGTTGTGGAAACAGCATAGCTGCTTTGCGTGAGTAGTGTGGGCTTGTGGGCCTTGGCAGCAGTAAAGCCAGCTGCTGTTAGTGACAGGGTGAGCTTGTGGGCCCCTGGAAGTACCTCCTCGTGGTGTGGAGTTTTTGTTTGGTTGTTGTGTTCTTTGTTGTTGCAACCCTTTTTCTCTTTTTCCAAGTGTTATTGGTAAAACGGCGTTGCCGGCTCTTTATGTTAAGATGATCTATAATAAAGACTATTTTATTTACTGAAAACACTGGTCTGTTTTCCTTTCATTCTGTTCTGGACTCATTTGTTACTGGTCCCCTCACTCACATGCCTAGACCCTTTCGGGGGGAACGTAACAAAGTGGGGGCTCGTCCGGGATATGACTGGAAGGAACAGCAATTGAGTTTTAGTGAGTTGTTTGCCGGTGGCTTGTTTAGTTGTATTGTATCTGCTGCGCTCTCTCTCCAGTTAGCAAAGGGGAGTGTCTAGCTGAGCGTAAGCTCCTCCTTCAGGCACTCATTTTTTATTTTTCCTTTATTATTTTCGGAGTAATCCCGGGTGGGGATTAGTTCCCTGTCGGGGGTAGGCTTGTCGGTGCTTTGTGCACTTGACGCTTAGCCTTTAAAGTTGCCTCGAGCCTGGTACACTCCAGAAGCTAACTAGGCTAAGATTTTAGTAGGCAGGTCTGGGGAGAGGGTTGGCGGTATTTTTATTTATTGGTTAACCTGTGGCCACGCTTTTCCCGCCTGTTTCTCATTTGTGTATTGGAGGTGGTGCTTCTTTGTTGTTATTGTTAGCCTCAGGTAGTTTTTGTTTTAGAGTCAATGGCTACCTTTGTTATTGCAGTGTTTAAGGGTGAGCGTGGTGCAGCGTCTCAGCCCGTTCTGCAGGCGCCAGCTCAAGCTGTAGGTCCATTGGTGTCGACACCTGTTGATCAGGGGCTGCCTGAGGACAAACCCATGACAGTGCCTTGCTTCGAACCCCTCTCCATTGAATCAAGTGAAGGCTCGAAGCTGGATGCTAAGCTCCGTGTCCGTCTGGCTCGTCTCCAGCTGGAGAAGGAGCAGCGTGAGAGAGAGTTCCAGCTGAAAAGGGAGCTAGAGCTTAGGCGTTTGGACGCGGAACTGGCTAGGGCTAGGGAGGTTGAGCTGATGAAGGTGGAGGTGGAGGCAGAGACAGCTGTGAGGTTGCGACAGCTGGAACTCCGGCAGGTTTCCCTTCCTCCGACTGCCTCCATTCGTCAGGCCGACACCTCGTTTGACGTAGGGAAAAACAGTCGTCTGGTTCCGAAGTTCCGTGACACTGAGGTCGATAGCTACTTCGAGTCGTTTGAACGAATAGCCACGGCCTTGCACTGGCCACGGGATTCATGGGCCATTTTGCTCCAATGTAAGCTGGCGGGTAAGGCTCAAGAAGTCTGTTCCTCGTTGTCAGCTGAGGACAGCTTGGACTATGACAAGCTGAAAAGGGCTATCCTGCTGGCCTATGAGCTGGTCCCAGAAGCCTATAGGCAGCGTTTCCGGGGGTTGAGAAGAGGACAGGGTCAGTCCTATCTTGATTTCGCCAGGGAAAAAGGTGTTCTTTTCGATCGGTGGTGTGCGGCCTGCAAAGCCACTGACCTGGCTTCGATCCGGGAACTAATGCTCATAGAGGAATTTAAGAACTGCATTGCTGAGCGCATCGCGGTATATATTAATGAACAGAAGGTTTCCTCGCTACAGCAGGCTGCAACACTGGCTGATGAGTTTGCCCTCATCCATAAAACCAGTGTCATTAAGCACGACCGACGCGATGACCTAGTGAAGGTTAGTGATGTGCCAGCTAGACAGTACCCAAAGGGTGAGGTACTTGTGTCCCATTCCAAGGCAAAAAGAAAGTGTTTTTTTTGTTTAAAGTCTGGCCATTTAATAGCAAATTGTGGAGCCTACAAACAGAAACAGTCAGTCTTGAGAGTTAGGAGTGTGCCAGCTAACAAAGCCGATACAGGCGTGGTTTCAAGAGCCAAAACCAAGCTCTGTTTCTTCTGCCACAAACCTGGCCACCTGGTTGCTCACTGTTTGAAAGCAAACTCAAAGCAAAATCGATCTGCTTTCAAAAGAGTGAACTGTGGTTCACAAACCGACAAAGTTGCCAGTCCTAGGCAACAGTTGGAGCATAATTGCTCAGTGGTGTCATTTGGTCACTGTCAGAGATCAACTAATTGTAATCTGCCACCTGATGACGGTCTCTCGGGTCCAGATGACCTACAGTGTGATAGATTGTGTGTGACACAACCATTTCAACCTGCACCTCTGGCTAACCAGCATGCCTTTTGCCATGACCTAGCGAAGAAGCGTCAGAGAAGTGTTGCTGTAAGGCCTTCTAGCTGCCTGATGGGTTCTCCATATGTGATGGCTCAAAAAACATTTGGCTGTCATTTGGGACACTATGTTGAGGGACTTGAGCCAACCCCGTGCAGTGTTTTCAACCCATCAAAAAGGTCTTGGCAGATTCGGCAGGGTATGCCTAACCGTTATTATGGTGGATGGTAGGTGATATGTTTAAAAGCTGGGTAGGACGTTCTATGACAAACCACTGGTTTGTATTTATGGGAAGGGGTGTAACGGCCCTAGCTGGGCCTCCTGATACTGCCCTTGTGTGGGCGTGGTGTTTTTCTCCGCCTCCTCCTCTTTTGCTCCACCCCCCGTCTCTCTCTTGCTCTTCTCTCTCCCCAGGACACAGCTGCTGCTCATTGGACTCATTTACCACCTGGGCCCAGTCAGCAATCACCTCTCGGAGGTCATATAAGCTGGGGATGAGCTGTGAACAGGGTGGGGTGTTCTCTGGTGTCTCTGCGTTGTGTGTGGTTAACCTGCTCAAAGTGTGGAGTTGTGGAAACAGCATAGCTGCTTTGCGTGAGTAGTGTGGGCTTGTGGGCCTTGGCAGCAGTAAAGCCAGCTGCTGTTAGTGACAGGGTGAGCTTGTGGGCCCCTGGAAGTACCTCCTCGTGGTGTGGAGTTTTTGTTTGGTTGTTGTGTTCTTTGTTGTTGCAACCCTTTTTCTCTTTTTCCAAGTGTTATTGGTAAAACGGCGTTGCCGGCTCTTTATGTTAAGATGATCTATAATAAAGACTATTTTATTTACTGAAAACACTGGTCTGTTTTCCTTTCATTCTGTTCTGGACTCATTTGTTACTGGTCCCCTCACTCACATGCCTAGACCCTTTCGGGGGGAACGTAACAATACACAAACAATACACATATGCTTTCAATTGTGTAATTTAAGTGACCTAGGTAGCTCTGTTTTGGAAGTTCAGTAAACGCAAGAAATGTGTTTTGGAGTTTGTATGTGCTTTGTCTCTAGGGGCCACTGTACATATTTATATATAAACATATATAAATAACACCACTTTTTTTTACATTAGTAATTCCTTTTGTGCATAATTTATATTATTGTTAATAATAAATTAATTAAAGCTACAAAACAACCTGAAGAGCCGGTTTGGAGCCGAAAGAGGCGGCTCTTTTTAGTCAGCCGAGCCGAAAGAGTCGGTTCTCTAAAAAGAGCCGGAAATCCCATCACTACTAATTCAATTAAAATATGGACCTCACTGAAATTAAATGAAATAATAGCAGGTATAGAAAAAAAATAACTGTAACGCCTGCAGTGTGAAATAATTGCATGAAACTGAAGTGTTCACTAAACCTTCTGACAAAAAAATAAATGTATTAAATTACATTAAGTTAAATTAAATATCAATTGCATATGACTTTTAATTTGTATGATTTTTGTTACATTTGGCATTTTTGTGCAGTTTATCACTCACGGCAGTACTGCCTGTGTCTGATGTATACAACAGGTTTTTCAGGAAAAAAGTCACAATGGTGATCTCAAAACTTGATGTATCACACATGATGCACTTGGCTTTAAGGTGAAGTTATACGTTAAATAAAGAGTAGCACATCTGTTAAATTAAAGGACAAGTTTTTAACTTTCAGATTTAAATATAAATTCAGAGTTACTGTGTGCACAGAAAAACAATCAGAAAAACAATCAGAAAATCTCATAAAAATCATTACTGAATTAATCTCTTTTTGTGGTCAGTTTATGTTTATTTGAATAAAAACATTGTCTTTAAGCTTGTATGAAACCTTTCAGGTGCATTTGATCTATTATCTATTTTGCATGTCTTGTCATCACAGCCTATTCTGTATTATAATTGTGTTGCATTAAAACTTGAAAAGTAAACTTATAACATGTGTGCCTTTTCATGAACTTCTTCTGTCAAATGCATAAATGCAGACTTTTAATCCAACATCCATGCTGTATATATACTAAATCTGTATATATGATCATAAATGTGAGAAAGAAATGTCCAAAACGATAATATCGTGTCTTTAATATATATGTGTTTTGTATCCTATTGATGGTATAAGACATACTGTATTCCTAGCAACAAAAATACCATCTCTATGGCAACTGTATGTAGCCCCTCAGTTGTTTTTAATGTCAGGTTTTTGATTAGCAGTAGCACTGCAGGTTGAAGTTGAAGTAGTGGCCATTTGATTCACAGTAACCTTCATTTGCTTAAACAAACGAAACCATCACACCTGGCTGGGAACGAACGTGGAGAAAATTTGTTTAATTCAGAGAACACTTGATTTTACACGTTCACAGTCAGCAAAGAGCACACATTATGGAAACGTAGTCAAATTCTCTAAATGCTTGGTTTAAGTCAATATGAACAAACACCAGGCTTTATTTAGAGGTCATTTAGAGGGGATTCTGTCAAACAGCAAGTCTGTTTATATAGTTAAGAACTGGCATTCCAGTAAAGATGACTGTTCATGCTCATTATGAAATGTACATTATGTAAACTGCCATGTTTTCATTCAAATTTTCCAGTCTTTGGTATTTAAACTATTAGGTGAATGTTGGAGTCAAGCTTATTTAACAACAGCATTAAAAATAGGAATTTTTTGCTTTTTCTAAAAGATGCGTTCAAAAGAAAATGTATCCTACTTAAGTTTGTTTTAAGTAAAGTTCACATTTTAGCTACATTTGATGTTTTTAGTCTTTCAGATGAATCTCATGTGTTTAATCATCCTATAAATGAAGATGTATTTATAAGTATGTACTTCGGTTAAAAGGAAATCATCTTTTTTTCTTGGTCAAAGAAATAATGGAAATATAAATGTAATTAATATAGTGAATGAGAAATGCAGTTTGAGTAATGAAAAGGTTTGTTCTAATGTCAGGATTTTTTGTGAGTGGACATGATCCAGCTTTGACCTTCTCAGATTAATGTTTGTGTGTGGCTGCAGGAATCATGCCAACCCATCATACAAAATTCCAGGTCCACAAAGCACATGTAGACTGGTTGGGCAAACTCCCATGCACGCTCAAGTATCCTTGAGAGGATGAAGAGCTCGTCCAGTGTTCCACAACCAGGGCCAAAACCACATTGTTCCTCCTAATGAACGGACTCTCCTTTCCAGCACCCTGGCATAGACTTCCTAGGGAGACTGAGGAGTGTGATTCCCCTATAGCTGGAATTCTTAAAAATTCTTAAAGATGGGAACCACCACCCCGGTCTCCTAATCCAGAGGGACTACCCCTGATCAACACTCAACATTGTAGAGGCGTGTCCACCAAGACAGCCCTAAAACATCCAGAGCCTTGAGGAACTCGGGGCAGACCTCATCCACCTCAGGGGCTCTGCCACCAAAGAGTTGTTTATCTGCCTCAGTGACTTCACCCCTAGTTACCGGGGTCCCGCCCTGGAGCCAGGCCCGGGGAGGGTGCCCGAGGGCGAGGGTCTGGTGGACGGGCCTTAGTCCATGTGACCTGGGTCCAATGGACTTTAAGGTTTTTAAAGTTTTTGTTACATTGCTCACAAAAATTCGTACTGTTATTAAGAAATGATCAGACAAAAGAGGGCTTTCAGAAAATGTAAAAGATCAAGAGCAGGGGTTCTTAACCTTTTTACCTCAGGTCCGACTTTTCCACTACAAAGTGGCCCGGGGCCCATTCAGATATTAACACTGCGTTGAATATATTGATGTTGCATTTGGTTTGATTTATATTTAATAGGTAAATCAAGTCTAGTTAATTTCAACGGCTAAAACCTTGTCAAATAAGCATGATGATGAAATGATACAATGTAACAATCCCAAACTCATTTATTTATTATGTGTACTTGAACCTGGACATAAAACAAAATGCCAAACAGGTTAACAATTCATGAAAAAAATCAAACTGCAAGTAGAAATTCAAAGGTTCAAGTCAGAGTTAATAACAAAAAAATAATTAATAATTCAATTTTACTACAGCAAAAGAAAAATAGAAATCGGATAAATAATGTGGTGTTAAAATAAATACATTGAAAATAATTTTCCAATTAAATGAATAAACTGTAATAAAATTTCAATAAAGCGCAAATTAACATACAGCAGAATATGAAAGTTGCTTCAGCAGTAAACCTTTTTTCATTGGCAGAACCAAAAGTTACTCTTTATATTGGAGACAAATGAACAACAACAATCACAACATTCAAATTTTTTTGCAAGCTGCAACTCCCTTTTTATGTTCACCTCCCAATGAGACACTTGAGCAGGGGTGCCCAATCCCGGTCCTCGAGAGCTACCGTCCTGCAGCTTTTAGATGCATCCTTGTTCCCACACACCCGAATCAAATGAATGGCTTGTTATCAGGCCTTTGCCAAACACGATGGCATGCTGAAGAGGTAATCAAACCATTTGATTCAGCTGTGTTGGAGTAGGGATGCATCTAAAAGCTGCAGGATAGTAGCTCTCGAGGACTGGGATTGGGCAGCCCTGCACTTGAGCCTGTCTCTGAGACACAAACATTTCGAGTCTGGGTGGAATGGAGGAAAGGCTCACTCTCAGAGTAGCTTTCAGTGTTGCTCTGAGTCTGTTTTGGGCTTTGGTCTTGGTTGTGGCCACAATAGAAAATCCTGATTCACACGGATATGTGGTGAACGGGAGCAGGAGTTTCACAGTTCTTAGTGCCAGACATGGGTACTCCTTTGAGAAAGGAATCCAGAAGGAGCTCAGGTCCAGTTTCCCCCACTGCAACATTAAAGTGCTGTCAGTGGAAACTTCTAGTAGCTGGGATTCCAGATGTGAGGGCAAAGCAACATCATTTTCAGTAGGATGCACGGAAAATGTGTCCAAATTCCACATATGTCCTTCTCTGGGAAACTCAGGGTTTTTAAAAAAGCATTTTAAAAATCAGTTTATTAAATTGGAATTCACACAAGAATTTACAAATGCAGAATTTATTCTACAACTGAGAATGAGAATGGTTAGGCTGGTGTAGAAAATTGCTGCAACACCGCCCCCCTCAGCCTGTGTTTCGAAGTTTCTGGTAGTTAGAATGACTCGGTGTTGTTCATTCATTTAAACTAACATAATCATCCTGTTGCAACCAGGTTTCTGCAAGGAAGAGTAAGTTGATTTGTTGATCAATTATTAAGTCATGCACTAATAGGTGCAGATGTGGATACTGTATTGTTCTTTCTTTGTGATTTTTCATATTTAAGTTTTTGGTTTTTTTTTAGTTTGTTTTTTCTCTCTGTAGAAGCGGACACAGTCTCTAAGGGGATGGGGTTTTGGGGGGATAGCAAGGAGAGAAAAGCTGCAGAGAGGCATGTAGGACTGCAACTCTGCTTCATGGTCCCAAAAATGTCGCTCCTCATCCGATTGGGAAGGGGACCAGAGAAAAAGACAGTGTGGACAACACACTGGATAATGAACAATGTACACAATCAAAAACAACCTGCCAGTCCAGCAGCCAACAGATGCCGTCACATTTTACAGTGTGGGATCATGCAAAGTCCATCACTTGTTTGACTGATGCCCATCTTTATACCACATTCAGTAATACATTTGCACATCCTTACATACTGTTGGCTGGATGTCAGTGAAGAGCAACGTGTGTGTTTGGATTAAAACAATACTAAAAGGAGAACAACAAATAGTAAGATGGAATTATTATTTTTTTATTGCTATGTACATTTTCACTGGTTGTTAAAAGATGTTGGGGACACCTCTATATTTCATGTGGGTTTTTGCTTCAGTTAGCACCAGTTACACCTCAGGCAGGTCACCATTTAAAGCATAGACAGTATTTTTGGTGTATTTATCTGAAACACTGTTTACTTTGGTAAATTTCTTTAATTAGATGTCCCGACTAACGGTTTTCCTTTTTTGTCTCCACACAAGCCCCAAACACCCCATTAAGCAACATGTCAGATAACTCGTCTTCCTCTGCCTTTGACTGCGTTACCTCAAGTATTGGGATTTCGATGAACACTTCTTTTCTCGTCACCAAGATATTTGTTGTACTTTTTTTCTCTGTACTCGTCCTCTACGTGGCTTACCAACGATGGCAGCAGCAGTCCTTGGCAGCAACAACTCACTCTGACAATTTCACCTATCATATGACTGCTATTGAATTGATATATGTATTAGGGGCCATTGCTTACTTATGTGGTATATACACCAATAACTCAGTATTGCTTCTAATGGGGATATGTTCACTTTCTATTGTCTACCCTGCAGAGATATTCTTTAATACTCTGACATGTGTGGAGCGCTACCTGGCTGTTGTTCACCCCATCACCTATATGGGGTGGAGACAGTCGGGTGGGGTCAGGATCAGAAACATCTGCACTGGATGTGTGTGGCTGCTGTGCTTTGGTTGTCTTGGAGCAGCAGTTTTGTGTTACCCTGATGTTCCCTATGTTCTATATTTCTGTCTGATGATGGCATCGTTAATTATCATCTCTTTTTGTAGCCTCTCTGTTCTCTGTGTTCTGATTCGTCCAGGTCCAGGAGAAATGGGAGCAAAAAGATCGAAGGTTGATCATTCAAAACAGAAAGCTTTCTACACCATCACAGCAATAATGATAGTGCTGTTGGTGTGTTTTCTAGGAATGCTTGTTATATTTGGTCTGTATAATTCAAATCTGTTACGTAACACAGAGAGATGTTTGCTTTTATTGTCTGTTGATTGGTTCACTCTGCCCATCAGTCTGATTTTACCTCTGTTGTTTCTACACAGAGCAGGAAAAGTGCCCTGCAGCTTTAATAACGTCTAATAATGGTAAAAAGCAGGGAGCAGGGATAGCTCAGTAGATAAAGTGGTTAGCCCATTAGAGACTGGCCGGCTGTTTGAATCCACCAAACGGCTACCCTGAGGTAACCTTGACCAAAGGAACCATTTCTACACGCTGCTGCTCGGGTGCTGGATTGGTAGCTGTCCACTGAATGAATGGGTTAAATGCAGAGGACTATAAATATTCTCACGTGTGGAACTATAAGGGCTTTAAAATATATACTTAAAAGAGTAATGACAAAGCTGGAGGTTCTTAGCTCTATGCTTTCCTTTTCATTTAAATTATCCCATTTCATTTCCACACATAAGATGAAAGATATATATATATTTTTTACACTACTGATCTCTTTACATAGCACATAAATTCAAGTTAATGTAACTTTATCGTTAAATAAAAACATATCCTGTCATGTGTCAGAAACATGTCACAGCTCTTTAACTGTTGTTACAAGATATATATATATATTTCTTAATGCTTATTTTCTGATTATATTGTTTTATGTATTTTAATAAGCGAGGCCTTTAGAATCCAAGCCCAGACGAGACAAAAACTAGGTCAGAGGGTGACAGTTTGCCCTGGCAACACACTTTAGAAAGGGAAAGTTTAGTGCAGAGCTGCACAGGAAACCAGACACAAAAAAGAGGAACTAAGTAAACTGTGTGTCGGTGTGACGTAGTGCAGAAATATATATATGGATTTAGCTGCAGAGAATTCAGACCTGAGCTTGTGTGTTCGTGTGGCGGGTCTCCATTTCCGGAAATGTAAAAATAAAGATTATTATTTGCGCTTGACCTGAGTCCAGTCTTTCACTGTCGCCAGACAAATTCAAAAGAATGGAATTTAATACTGTGTATAATTAAAAATCAGTGTGTAAGTGTGAGTTTTAATATGTATCATTTTTGCTTCAGCCTGAATTTCTGTGCAATTTATTGCTTACAGTAGAACAGCACGTGAGATTTTTAGGGTAAAAAAAAAAGAGTCACACTGATCATTTGGAAGTCTCAAAAACATCAAACATGAGACACATGGTGTTACAGAGTGAAGTTATGAACTAAATAAAAAGTAAAATGTCTGGTTTATTAAAGAAAAGATTTTTTAATTTCAGATTTTAAGATAAAATCAGTGTTATTGTGGACACCAAATACAACCTTCAAATAACCTCATAAAAGTTCTATTATCACTTATCTCACAACTTGACTCAACAGATCACTACATCATGATTTCATTCATCTCTTTTTCTGTTCATTCTTTATTTTATTTGGATAAAACACTGTCTTCAAGTTGGTGTTAAACCTTTTAGTTGCATCTTATCGGAATTATTTTCGATCTCTTGTTATTACAGAAAAATCTTTATTATAATAATTTTGTGTGTTTTGTTACACATGGAAACATAGTCAAATCCTCCAATAGCTTGGTTTGATTCTATCTGCACACCAGTCTTTGTGTAGAGGTCAATCTGCCAAAGAGCAAACTATTTAAACAGCAAGTCTGTTTAGATAGTAAAGAGTAGAGAGTTTGTAACTCTAGTAAAATCACTCTGACAGTTGACTGTTCATATGAAATGTACATTATTTAAACATTTTCATAGAAAACAAAGTTGTTTGTTTGTTTCCTAAACACAATAATAGTCTTGATTATTTTATTTTAAAAAGGATTTCTGGTTTTTGTGGATTTAATGGAATATTGTTCCTCTTCTAATTTTTGTATGCACATAATTTGGGTTGGAGTTAAAGACTAAAATTTTATAAAATGCTGATTTGAAAAAGGAACCTACCTAAGTCTTGTGTGTCCTGTGTTGCAATCAGATCAAGATTCCTGTAACCAGAGAGACTTGCAAAAGCACTGTCCCCATATCAAAATACTGTTTACTTCATTTTAAGCATCATAATTCTAAGTATTTTTATTTGCTGTATTCATAGTTTTACAGAAATAAAACTAATTTCATCTGGTCCAGGTTCTCATCAAAAAGTTGAGTGAATTTTATTAAGTCTCTTATAGATAAAGTTCACCTATTGGCAAAATTTGATGATTTTAATTGTTTATTTGGCTTGACCTTGGAGCGTGTTTGTTAATGTCGGATGGGGGGATGGGAGTGAAGATGGCACAAAAGTGTCAGTGATTTCAGGTAATCTTACTTTTAAAATGTATGATTTAATGAAGAAATGGTATCAAGTATATTGTGATCAGCAAGCACAGAGGATTGGAGAGAAAAGGTAACAGAAAGTATAATTCTGAATTAAGAATGGATTATACTACTATTCACCTTATAGTACCATATCACCCCATTAGAGCACTTCGCTCTCGCTCTGCAGGCCTACTTGTTGTTCCTAGAGTATTTAAAAGTAGAATGGGAGGGAGAGCCTTCAGTTTTCAGGCCCCTCTTCTGTGGAACCAGCTTCTAGTTTGGATTCGGGGAGACAGACACTATCTCTACTTTTAAGATTAGGCTTAAAACTTTCCTCTTTGCTAAAGCATATAGTTAGGGCTGGACCAGGTGACCCTGAATCCTCCCTTAGTTATGCTGCAATAGACGTAGGCTGCCGGGGATTCCAATAATGCATTGAGTTTTTCCTTTCCAGTCACCTTTCTCACTCAGTATGTGTTAATAGACCTCTTTGCATTGAATCATAACTGTTATTAACCTCTGTCTCTCTTCCACAGCATGTCTTTATCCTGTCTTCCTTCTCCCACCCCAACCGGTCCTACCAGATGGCCGTCCCTCCCTGAGCCTGGTTCTGCTGGAGGTTTCTTCCTGTTAAAAGGGAGTTTTTCCTTTCCGCTGCCACCAAAGTGCTTGCTCGTAGGGGGTCATATGATTGTTGGGTTTTTCTCCGTATCTACTGTACAATATAAAGCGTCTTGAGGCGACTTTTGTTGTGATTTGGCGCTATATAAATAAAATTGAATTGAATAAAAATGAAAAATGCCCAGTATGCCCGATGGCCAATCTAGCTAAGCTGACCTAACCCCACCTACTGGGCACCTGAAACACAAAACACAAAGCCAGTTTAGCAGCCAACAGATGTCATCACATTTTACAGTGTGGGATCATGCAAAGTCTATCATTAGTTTGAGCGATGCCCATCATTATACCACATTTAGTAATACACTTGCACATAAACTTACACACTGCTGGCTGGTTACCAGTGAAGAGCAGCGTGTGAATGTGGATCTGAAGGAAAAGGACTTAAAATGAGAGCTACAATTGGTAAAGTGGACATCATTAGTATTATTAACTGTATATTATTTTTTTTCAGTAACTAACATCACCTCTATGTTTCATGTCAGTTTTTTCTTCAGTTAGTACCAGTTATACCTCACACAGGTCACCATACAAAGTATAGAAAGATTTTTTTACTTATTTCTCAGAGACATTAGTTACATTGGTAAATATCTTTGCAGTTTCTAATATTTTTGGTAGTAGTGAGTTGTATCAAAATTTAAAATATTCAAAATATATCTATTAGTATTATTATTACTTTTAAGTTGTATTGTGTCTAAAAATAAATAAGAAATTAATGTTAAATTGCAAAGGTAATTTTTTTTTAAATATATTATATATTTGATATTCATAAGTCAAATATAATGAAGTAAAGTGTCGTTTCCTGACCAACCTTTTTCCCCCTTTTTCTCCACACAAGCGCCAAACAGCACATTAATCAGCATGTCAAATAACTCGTCTTCCTCTGCCTTCGACTGCTTGACATCAAGCACTGGGATTTCGGTCACCATTTCTTTTCTCATCATCAAGATATCTGTCATCCTTTTTCTCTCCATCTTCATCCTCTGCGTGGCTTACCAACGATGGCAGCAGCAGTCATTCTTGTCAACAAGTCACTCTGACATTTTCACCTATAATCTGACTGCCATTGAACTGACAAATGTACTGGGGGTCATTGCTTACTTATGTGGCACATACACGAATAACTCAATGTTGCTTCTAATGGGCTCATATTCAGCTTGTTTTGTCTACCCTGCAGAGATATTCTTTAACATTGTGACATGTGTGGAGCGCTACCTGGCTGTTGTTCACCCCATCACCTATATGGGATTGAGACAGTCGGGTGGGGTCAGGATCAGAAACATCTGCATTGTGTGTGTGTGGTTGATGTGCTTTGGATTGCTTGGAGTAACAGCTCTATATTACCCTGATGTTCCCTATGTTCCATATTTCTGTCTGATGATGGCATCGTTAATTATCGTCTCTTTTTGTAGCCTCTCTGTTCTCTGTGTTCTGATTGGTTCAGGTCCAGGAGAAATGGGAGCAAAAAGATCGAAGGTTGATCATTCAAAACAGAAAGCTTTCTACACCATCACAGCAATAATGATAGTACTGGTGGTGTCTTTTCTGGGAATGCTTGTTACAGTTGGTCTGCATAACTCAAATCTGTTCCATAACACAGACAGATGTGTCATTTTATTGTCTGTTGATTGGTTCACTCTGCCCATCAGTCTAATTTTACCTGTATTGTTTCTACACAGAGCAGGAAAGCAGTCCTGCAGCTGTTTCACCAAAAAGTAAAAAAACAACAACAACTATTATTTAAAAACATGGACAATTCAAACAGAACTGAATTTGATTTGTAAAGTGTTTCTCTCAATTGTATGAACTTCAGCATTTTGTGCTGTTCTTCCTAAATGCTGTATTATGTACTGGGATTCAGTTTAAATCAAAAATCTGTTTTACATTGTGCACAAACATTTGTGCCAACTGATTTCAATTAAAGTAGGGACACGGTGGAAAATTAAATGAAATAAAAGCAGATTTAGACAAAAAGATTTGGTTTTACAGAGTGAAGTTACAGTTTGTCTTGATTGCTTTGACTTACCTAATCTGGCATCCACTCAGTCTTCAACATCACTATCTCAGCAGAGCAGAAAACACCTCTTGACATATTTTCTCCACCCTTTTGCAAAAACGTTAACATGGATGTCATTCAAGCAGTTCAAACCCCACGGTTTTAGCTATGGTAACCATGGGGGCAGGGATAGCTCAGTAGGTAAAGTGGTCGCCCCATGATCGGAAGGTCGGCGGTTCGAATCCACTTAACGGCTACCCTGAGGTACCCCTGAGCAAGGTACCGTCCCTACACACTGCTCCCCGGGCGCCTGCTTAGTGAGCTGCCCACTGCTTCACTGAGTGAATGGGTCAAATGCAGAGAAAAACAAGTAATTTCCCCATGGGGATCAATAAAGTATCCATTATTATTATTAAACAGAAATGACCTATTTATAACTATTAGAAACTACCTAGATCAGTATGAAATCAGTGAAGCACCTGTTTGACACTCCTTCACACAAATCTTCACTTAGCAATCAGCCTTCAAAGATGCCACATTTTTGTTGTTCTTTACCAGCATGTATGGAGGAGGTCTAAGGCAGATGAGAGTGAGTGTCAAAAGTGGCAATTTCTTCGACTCTAATAAATTTTATTTTGGTTTACATGTATTTTCTCTCATATTTCCAGTCTTTCAGTTTTCAGTCACAGTTTTTAAAAAGTCATGCAATCAATAATGTTTACATCAAAGCATTTCTGATTCTGGATCCATCTCATTGCAAGAAGACAAATATGACACCCTCCATATAGAAAGATAATATGAAATGGCACCATGAAGGGTGTGTAATAGGCTAAACTGACAAGCGGTTGTGCACTGATTCACACTGAGTACTGTGTTTGTATTTTGTTGAGCATTGTTAAATGATTGGAAGAGGTTACCGTAATTGTCGGGCTATAAGCCGCTACTTTTTCCACAAGCTTTGAACCCTGCGGCTTTTAGTCAGGTGCGGCTTTTCTATGGATCGTCCCTGATTTTTGTCATATCGTAAGACGATTTGTTTTGTTTGTTCCGCTGTTGTACGGCACTACGTTGCTTGGCGGAAGGGCATGTGATCAGACACACAGTATCGGGGTTCAAGAGTGGTATGTTGGTCACATGTCCATCCGCCAGGCAACATAGTGCCGTACAAGTAGCGCGAAAAACAAACTTAAAAGTAGCGCTACGCCTTCAGCGGGAGTCGTGGATGACGAGCGGCAATAAACTTGCGAAAAGCAAGTTATGCTCAGCTCCACCGGTGGAATCTGACAGCGTGGAAAAGTGTGAAAACATCATCCATCCACCTGAGCCTAAAAGGTAGTCTGAATCTATTTTTCTGGTGTGCTGTAGGTTATTGTTATGTACTACATTTGTTACTCGTTTATGAAGCACAGCACATGTTTCGTACTTGTAATTACCGCTACTTGTACATATACCTAAAAAGTTGTGCAAATATGTACCCATAACTTGTTTTTCAAAATATTAATAAAAGAGGTGTGTCTCCAAACAGCCATCTCTTTCCTGACAATTCGCTTTGTGCATATTCTCTTACATATGATAAGTCAACATTGAAACACCTGCGGCTTTTAGTCAGGTGTGGCTAATGTATGTACAAAACAGGATTTTCCCCTGATTTTAGCTTGTGCGGCTAATATTCAGGTGCGCTTTGTAGTCCGGGAAATACGGTATACACTTTTTTGAAAGTTGTTGTTTGAAGTCAAAATTGGCTGTTGTTTCACATTTTAAATGATTTTAAATGATGAGCCTTTTACAGAAAAATGTGTCACTCTGACCACGTTTGCCTTGTTTAGGCCAGTGTGTTGAAGTTTGTCATTTTCAGATTTCAATATAAAATCAGCGTAACTGTGTACACAAAACACAACAGGTTCAGTTATCACTTATCTCATAACTTGACTCAACAGATCACTACATCATTATTACTTTCATGTCGTGTGGAGTTGTAGATAGGACCCAAAATGCGGCAGCTCTGGTGCAGGTGAGTATTTATTGAACAAAAGTTGATACAAACAGAGACGGCAAGGGTGAGCATGAAACTAAGAAAACCTAAACTGAGAAACACTAACAGAAACTAACCAGAAACAGATACGCAGGGAGTTACGAGGAAATACACGGAAGACGGACGGAGAGATGCAGCAAGACCGAGGGGAACAACACAGACGAACCAGCAACTACTACGACAGAAGACACGACTAAAATACACTCAGAGAAACAAAGGGAGGTTACACACAGGTGGGGGACACAGCTGGGAGTATTTAACGTGACGAGACCAGGGAAGCAATCTGAAAACACTCATATAAGACGCAGACCTTCACAATAAAACAGGAAACACATACACGTAATGACACAACACACAAACTTAACACAGACTGGGGAACACAGAACATGAAACGTGAAAAAGGAGCGTACAAGAAACCCAAAATAAACAAAACCACAGAATAATAATAACTGAAACATAAACACGGAGTCGCAGACTCCAGACCATGACAATTTCATTCATTTCGTTTTCTTTTCATTCTTTATTTTATTTGGATAAAAACACTCTTTAAATTGGCATGAAGCCTTTCAGGTGTATCTTATCTGAATTATGTTCCATCTCCTGTCTTTACAGACTATTCTTTATTATAATCATTTTGTTGCATTAAAAGTGGAAAAAAATGTCTCTTGTATACTGTTGATAAGATAAGATAAGATAAGATAAGATAGAACTTTATTAATCCCTCGGGTGGGTTCCTCTGGGAAATTCGACTTCCAAAAAAAGCACAGCAACGACCAAAGTTACAGTTACAGAACTGTTATATATACACACACACACACACACACACACACACACACACACACACACACACACACACACACACACACACATATATAAATACAGAGACAAATATAAATAAAATATACAAAGGGGATAAATAGAATAAATAGGAATAAAAAATAAAAATACAAGTGAATTGCACATTTCAAGTATTGAGTCTATTGCACTGTTGACTATTTACAAAAAGTATTGCACAAGGTATTGCACAGTGAGGTGAAGAGGCACTACAGCTTAGTTGTTCCCCCCTCCTTTGTCCTCCTGTTTCCCCTCCCTCTCCCCTCCAGAGAGGAGTTAAACAGTTTGATGGCGTGTGGGACAAAGGAGTTTTTAAGTCTGTTAGTTCTTGTCTTGGGGAGAAGCAACCTGTCACTGAACAGACTCTTCTGGTTGTTTATGGCCGTGTGCAGAGGATGCCTGGCATTGTCCATAATGTCCATCAGTTTCTTTAATGTCCTTTTCTCTGCCACTGTCACCAGAGTGTCCAGCTTCATGCCGACCACAGAGCTAGCCCTCCTGATCAGTTTCTCCAGCCTGGATGAGTCCCTCTTTGCTGTGCTGCTCCCCCAGCACACCACAGCATAGAAAAGTACTCCAGCAACCACTGACTGGTAAAACATCCTCAGGAGCTTCCTGCAGATGTTAAAAGACCTCAGCCTCCTGAGGAAGTACAGTCGGCTTTGGGCTTTTTTATACAGGTGCTCTGTGTTGCATGACCAGTCCAGTTTATTGTCCACCCACAGCCCGAGGTACTTGTACTTGTTGACCACCTCCACCTCCTCCCCCTCTATCTGAACTGGCAGTGGACCTTCTCTGGACCTCCCGAAGTCCACAACCAGTTCCTTAGTCTTTGAGGTGTTGAGTTGCAGGTGGTTTGTGTGACTCCATGCGACAAAGTTCCTCACCAGACTTCTGTACTCCTCTTCCTGATCATCCCAGATACACCCCATGATGGCCGTGTCATCTGCAAACTTCTGAATATGGCATAATTCAGAGTTGTAGCAGAAGTCAGAGGTGTACAGGGTGAAGAGAAGAGGGGACAGCACAGTTCCCTGTGGTGCTCCTGTGCTGCTGACCACTGTGTCAGACGTGATGTCCTTCAGCCTGACGTATTGTGGTCTGTCGGTGAGGTAGTCGGAGATCCAAGCCACCAGGCAGGGGTCCACCTCCATCCTGTTCAGTTTTTCCTGAAGCATACAGGGCCGGATGGTATTAAAGGCACTGGAAAAGTCAAGAAACAGGATCCTGACCGTGCCTTTTCCCCCATCCAGGTGTGAGTGGGCTCTGTGTAGGAGGTACAGGATGGCATCCTCCACTCCGACACCCACCTTGTATGCAAACTGTAGTGGGTCCTGGGCATGTTGTACCTGTGGTCGGAGGAGGTTGAGGAAGAGCCGCTCTAGAGTCTTCATAAGATGTGACGTCAGTGCCACCGGTCGGAAGTCATTCAGCTCATTGGGCCGGTTCTTTTTGGGGACCGGGACGATGCAGGATGTCTTCCATAGGGCGTGCACTCTCCCCAGTCGCAGACTGAGGTTGAAGACTCGTTGTAGCGGCTCCCCAAGTTCAGCAGCACACGCCTTAAGCATCCTAGGACACACCTTGTCTGGGCCTGCTGCCTTTCTGGGGCGAAGCTTCCTCAGTTGCCTCCTGACCTGATCCACTGTGACACTGGGAGATGTTTGGGAGGAGGGGAGGGGGGGAGATGTCTTGCTGCTGAGAGAGGGATTGGAGGAGGGGGGTGTCATGGTGTCAGGAAGGGGGGGAAGCGAGGGAGGCAGGAGAGTGGGGAGAGGACTCTGTAGTGAAGGTGAGGGTGAGGGTGGGGGGGTTGTGGGCTGGTCAAACCTGTTGAAGAAGTTGTTGAGTTCGTTTGCCTTCTCCACAGTCCCCCCCACTGTGCTTTGGTGGTGTGAAACATGCTGCATATCTACAGCAGGAAGAAAAATAATATCTCTATAGCAACTGTATGTAGTCCTTCAGTTGTTTATCGAAGCTTTTGATCGGCAGTAGCACCGTAAATTGAAGTTTGGTGACAATTGGATTGTTAGTAACGCTTCATTTGCCTACAAAAGCACAACCATCACACCTGGCTGGGAAAGCACATGAAGATGATTTGCTTAATTCAGAGAACACTTTTATTTTCATACGTCCAGAGCCGACAGAGAACACACATTATGGAAACATAGTCAAATTCTCCTATTGTTTGGTTTGATTCTGTCTGAACACCATTTATTGTTTTAGAGGTCAATCTGCCAAACAGCAACTCTGTTTAGATGGTGAAGACTAGAGAGTTTGTCACTTTAGTAAAATCAGTGGCGGTCCTAGCCTGTTTGGCGCCCCGGGCGAACACTCCCTCTGGCGCCCCCCAGCAACTTTGGAGCAACTGTAATCCACATTATTTCCTTAGTAATAAAGTATTCTGATTCTGATTGTTTCAGGCTGACGTGCCATTATCCAATCACACGTCTGCTTACCTCTATCTTTTGCTCGTTTCTCCTCCTCTTCTTTTCTATTTTTTCTAAACTGAGGACCTGATGGCTTTGAACTTTTCTTGTCCATCTTCCATTGGTTTTAATTTTGCACTCCAGTATGAACACAAATCCCCCAACTCAAGGATCACCACAACATAACCTAATAGACCTACACCTTAGTTCTTAGATTCACTTTGTCTAAGGTGTATTTCTGGGATTTCACACAACCCAGGATTCAAATCATGAATACATAATGGGCTTGGATTTACAACATTATGAATGAGCCAGAGAATCCCCCCGCCCTCTCCTCCCTGTGCCGCAAGCAGCAGGCGCACCTCGCAAATGGAGGGCGCCCTTACTCCCAGCAAATGGGCGATAGAAAACTGACATTCCCACTATGTGTCGGGGCAGCATGAGTACGAGCAACTTTTTTTAATTTTTTTTTTCCGATGCCCGTGATGCCGCCCCCCACCACGATGCCGCCCCGGGCAACCGCCCGTGTCGCCCATATAAAAAACCGCTTCTGAGTAAAATCATTATGAAATGTACATTATGTAAACGTTTTTCTTCATGTTTTCTTTCAAATTTGTGATTCTTTGTTATTTGAATTATGTCAGACAAAAAAATTGTAAGACAGGTACAACTTAAATTAAAATAGGAAAAACTGTAACACTATTAATGGCTATCAGCCATGTGTGTAATCAAACATTTGTTTCTTTGTTAGATTTAAAACATATAAATAAATAAAACCTTGAAGTAAAGAAAAATCATTGCAGAGCGGTCAGGGAATTTGGAGAAGGGGGAAAAGTCAAAAGGAAACACAGAGGAAGAGGAGTGTCATTACCGTATTTTCACGACCATAAGGCGCACTTAAAAGTCTTAGATTTTCTTCAAAAAGTGCGGCGCGCCCTATAGCGCAGTGCGCCCTATGTGTTGTAAGAAGGACGTAGTAGAGAACACCATGAGAACGTTAAAGGGTGAAGTGTGGGCGTTGATCGTATATACCGGGACAATCGCACATACCTGTATAAAAGAACAGGTATGTGCATTATGCAGGACATCGTTGTTTTAACAACCCTGAAAATGGCAAAGAGACACGCTTACGAAGCACAGTTTAAACTGAAGGCCATCAGCTACGCGGAGGAACATGGAAATCGAGCAGCGGCGAGAGAATTTAAGGTTAATGAATCGATGGTTCGCAAGTAGAGGAAGCTGGAAAACAAGCTCGACAGGTCAAGAATACGCAGCTGAGTTTCCGCGGACATAAGGCGATCATCGAGCAAAGAACGAGCGGGAGAAGCGTTTCGACGGTCACCATTCGGCTAAAAGCAGTTTCACTTTCACTTTTTATGAAACGGTGCCATTTTTCCATCCGGACCAGGACTACGGTAGCGCAGCAACTTCCAGCGGATTATAAGGAAAAGCTGGCCATCTTCCGCTCCTACTGCAGCAAACACATCGGCTACAAACACATCCAGCGATGGATGACCGATGGAGACCACAGTTTCACCAAGAGTGGAAGGCAGCGCCGGGCGAGTTACGCCACAATTTGCCAATGGATTGTAGATGCTTGGGCTAACATGTCCGCTGGCACTGTTGTTCGAGCTTTCGCAAAAGCCGGCATCATTTCCGAGGAGCCGCACGGCACGGAAAGTGACTCTGACAGTGAAGAAAGTGAACCTGGCATGTTTGATGGAGATTTAGCGCAGCTGTTCAATTCAGACACAGAGGATGAGGACTTCGATGGGTTTGATTGATGATAAAAATGTGAGTACCAAACTTTGTTTTGCTCCTGCTTTATTTTTAAATACGCACACTTGTATGCTTGTGTGTTGTTGATGATGACGATTACCGGCAATAGAAATGTGAGTAAGGTACCGAATTCAGGTTTGCTCCCGCTTTATTTTTAAATACGCATACGGTACTTGTATGCGCCCTATGATCCAGTGCGCCTTATGTGTGTGTTAAATACAGTAAGGGCACACATAACTGAGACTGCGCCTTTTAGCACAGTGCGCCTTATGGTCGTGAAAATACAGTAAGTTATAAAGTGTTCCCCATTAATTTATTTATTTATTTTAAAAGTCATTGTTGTCCAACTCTTTGTTTAGGAAGAAAGATGCAATTTTCCACATTTTTGTAAGTGTAAAGTCAACAACAGTCTTGATTAAAGAAAAAACAAAACAAAAGAGAGGATGTATGGTTGTTGTGGATTTCATGGATTACTGTTTCTCTTGTAATTGTTATTTGTACATAATTTGGGTTGGACCTAAAGACTCAAATTTTATAAAATGCTCATTGAAAAAGGAAGCTACCAAGTAGGTCCTGTGTTGCAATCAGATCCAGATTCCTATAACCAGTTGGATTTACAAAAACCTCTATGCCCATATTAAAATATGATTTACCATAATCCGGCGCACACTGTTGATGAACATGTCTGTTTTCATACATAAGGTGCATCGGATTATAAGGCGCATTAAGCTAAATAAAACAGCCCGATAAGTCAAACTTGTCACAGCCGTGTGGAGGTGAGGTAAGGACCCAAACGCAGGCTCTTATTTTGGTGAGAAAGAGCTTTATTCACGGGGAGGGTAGGATACAACAGGAGCGGAGATGGCATACGCAGAAACTAAGGAAACTAAACTGGGAAAGACTAACAAAACAGACCTGAAACCTGAAGACACAGAGGGAGAAACTCAGGAAGCCGAAACAGGGAGGAAACGCGGGGAGACAACAGAGACGGACCAACAGCAAGTGGGAGAAAACATAGGGTTTATATACTCACAGGGGCAATCAATGGGATACAGGAGGGCAAGACAGCTGGGAGAAATCAGAGCTGACGAGACAGGGGAAACGTAACCTGAACATACTGACAAAAGATACGGACCTTCAAAGTAAAACAGGAAATACAACAGGTATGCACAGACACGAACTTGACACAAGATATGGCAACAGGGAGGGAACACAAAGACGTGGGACCAGGGCAGGCATAGAGACACAGAACAAAAGAAATACAAAGAAACTAAACCTAAGAACGAGAAATTCCCAACAACAATGAACCTAAAATATTCAATACTGTTGAATTATCTCGCAGCTGCTCTATTCCCATGTTGCTGCATATTAATGACTAACCTTGTATTGTGGATGGATTATCTCAGTTGCTCTCCTGACTATGCTAACATAGCTAGCAATCACGTATCATTATATACCAGCTAGTCCAACTTCAGTAACCCTACAAATGTCACTGCTGTTTTCTGTCTTCATTCATGTTGGAAGTCATAGCAGAGCTGTACCTTTGAGTTTTTTCAGAAATCTCTCAGTCAGAACATGCTATATCGTGTTTAGGTGGAAACTAGTGAGCTAACTTACTGCTAACTTCTAACTCCGTTAAATGTAATAAATTCTGTTTTCATGGATGCCTGGATGTTGAAATTAATTGTTACACCTGGTAAAGCAGCTACGCTGATCATATTATTAAAGATGAAAGAATTTAGACAGTTTTAAACTTTCAGTGATGCCGCAGTGTTTGTTTGACTTTGGGACCTGAAGCAGACGGAGTTTAGGACCTAGATTACTGTGAGTCCGTGTCCACGTGGCTCCTGACTATGGTAGCCGTAATGATCCATCAAGCGGTGCGGCTTCGTAGCTTGCCAAAGTCGTACTAAAACATTTTTGACAGATTTTTGAGCGCCATGTACCACATAAAATCGGTTTGAGGTCAGTGAGCAAAACCAGAATTCATACATAAGGTGCACCGGATTATCCAGGGCATAATTGGCCGTTTTTGACTACTTTTGATTTTCCCTTTATATTTCACATTTAAAAGCGGTTTATCTGGCCTTGTTTGGTATCATTAATTTCCTCACAACCTCAAATAGCTGAAATTTGAGTTATTTTTTCACTTTGACATACAATATTAGCACAATTGATCTAAAGTCAGACAAAAAAATTTGAACTCCGAGTAGAAAAAAGTTATATTTTTTACTGTAAAACCATAAACATGTTTAACGAATCATTTTCATAACTTGAAATGTAAATAGAGATTTTACATTTCTAAAAATTATGCACAAGTTTTGCAAACAGCAAAGTTATATGGTACTATTATATATATTATATAACCATTTAAATCTATTTACAGAACAATCAGGTCTTCTGCATCAAATAAGAAGTCACACAAATTATTTGTGCCAGTCCAAAAAATGTAGTTTGTGTTCAGTATAAGACAGAGGAGAACACCACAGGCCTAAACCCTGCAGGTCTGACAGCAGGAGGTGTAGTCCTGTTTTCCAGGTGGAGACAGCGTTTAGACTGCAATCTGCCTTTGGTGGCTTTTTTGGAGCAAATGTGACATTCACTTGTATAACTGACACACAAAACAAAACACTGACTACAAAACACACTAACTATAGCCTCCAAACATGCTAAACATTGCTAATGTCTCACATGTGATAACTCTCTCTCTCTCTTTCTTTCACTCACCCGCTTTCTGTCACGGGCGTCACTCCTAAAACTGCCCCTTAACCAAGTGCCACATGTTGCCATATCGTTTTTTTTTGATTGGCTGACATGGTAAACTTTAACACCAATAGGGAAGGGGTGTTTTTTCTTTTTCTTTTTTCACTCGCAAGCGGAGAGTGTTTCCTAGCGCTGTCCATAGAAAACGCCGTTTTTTCCGTTCTTCCCGCTGTAAACACCGCTTTTGTTCAGGAAAAAACATCACGTGTATTTTTTATCATAACTCTGGTTTTATGTGGCCCATCAACACAATTTAAAAATTCCGAAATCACTTTCAACACAAGTTGAAATGGAGACTATGGGTTGCTGCATCTTGTTGCTGTGTCGTCCTAAACTGGTCCTGTGATTCTGACAGGCCGGCGCGTCTGTCGACCCCAGAGAGTTGAAGGATTTTAAGTGTGCCTTATAGTGTGGAAGATACAGTATTTCCTTTTAAGCGTAATATGTATTTTTATTTGCTGTATTAATATTTTTAGATTAAAAAAAAAGTAATTACACCTGGTCCAAGTTCTCATCCAAAAGTTATGTGAATTTTGGCCTTGAAGTTATTCAACCACAGCTATTTAAAAATATGATTTAGTTACCTTTTAAACTGTTACCTCTTAAAAGAAGTGTTAAAAAGAAAAAAAATGTATAATCTCTAAGTCTCTTATATACCGAAGAGGATTAGGGCCACTGGAAAAAAAATCTGAGAAAAAAGTAAGAATTCTGACTTTAATCTCAGAATTCTGACATTTTTTCTCAGAATTCAGGAAAAGAAGAAAAAAAAAGACATGCCCACATTTTTTGTCCACCAGTGGCCCTAATCCTCTTCCGTACTTATAGGTAAAGCTCACCTCTTGGCTAAATTTTATGTTTTTAATCTTTTAGATGGCTTGAACTTGGACTGTGTGTGTGTGTGTGTGTGTGTGTGTGTGTGTGTGTGTGGGGGGGGGGTGCAAGTTTAATTCTGAATTAAAAATGAATTATGTAGAAATGGATGTTCTTGTGAAAATGACTTGATGAGAAGTTTGATTGAAGATAAATGGCATAAAATGAATGAAATATCAATTAAAAGATATTCATATGTCACTGACTGTTCATATCTACTGGAACCTTTTATGTTAAGGATCACAAGAAAAAGTAATGATGTAATTTTTTTATATAAAATTTTCTTTCAAATCATCTTTGTTGAAAAGCACTTTAACTAGAAAGAGGATAATAAGGTGTGGCTGGACATCTGTGATTAGATGACAACATGAATGGATGGACAACATGGATGTCACAATGGGTGAGGCCAGCTTGTCATGTCTATCCCTATGCCTTAGTCTTTTTTTAATTAAGAAGGATTTGGACGTTCAGTCTTTTCCTGCTGCATTAAAACTTTTCCACTGTTTCCATGTGGTTTGTAATGTTGAGTAGCTTTGGATTTCCACATTCCTGGGGGAAGTTCCAAAGGATGCTGCGCTCCTAATGGATCATTTTCATCACCATGGAACACCAAGATAAGTGCATCTTCAGGCCTAGATGTGCCTGTCTCTTTACATGTTCTCTCCTCCCAAAGACAGAACAAAATCACCATTAGCTCAGAGTAGCTTAAGTATAGGGCTGGGTATCGTCACTGATTTCTAGAATCGATTCAATTCCGATTCACAAGGTCCCGAATCGATTCGATCCACAATTCGATTTAATTCGATTCTATTCAATTTGAATCTGGGAAATTTTGACAGAAATATTATAATTCAGATCAGTACATTTACATATTTTTGTATCTATAAAAAGGAAGCTGACACACACAAGACTTTATCACAGGTGTAAGCGTCACAGCAGATGCCTTTGTGTCAAAGTAGCTGAGGATAAAACACAGAAAAACATGAAGGTGATTTTCCTGGCCTGGGATTTTATAAAAATATTCTGCAGTACATCAAAAACGAAAGAAAACCATTAATCAACACATGATTGTAATCTGAAGTTACAGCGGTTTTATTAGAGACACGGCTAAGCATTTTGCATAATTTTAAAAAGTTTAAATTTGTTCAGTATTGAACAGCAGAAATTAGGTTTTCTTTTCGGAAGTATATAAAACGAAAAGAAAAAAAAACGTCGGCCGACAGCGCTGTAAACAACGGTAGTCTTGTGCGTAACAAGTAAGCGAATAATGAAGAAAACTGATTTTTAGATGGGAAACTGTTCTTGAAGTACAGAGAGAGAGAGAGAGAGAGAGAGCTGTGCATCGTGATCAAAGCAAAATAGTAAATGTAAGAGTGAATTCATGACGATGTTTATGTGAAGCATAGTTTGGATCTTCTTTTGCTGCTTGTTCGGTCAATATTGTTTGGAGAGACATCAAACTAACAGCTTTAGAATCAGCGCATAAAGGGCGTGAACACAAAGCGCGGACCCGCCGACAGATCAGAATTAGCAAGCTGTCGGCTTTTAGCCCCGACTGTGAGAAAGGCGACATCTAACTGATTCTGATCCGCGGGTCGCGCTGTGTGTTTAAGTCTTTGTGCAGAATCCGTGTTCCTACTCTCATTTACTGTCTTAGCTGTTTGGTGGTGGTTGAAATTTTGTGAGATTTCACCTGAGATTCTGGTATTTCGGGCAAAATAAATTTATATTAAAAAATCGATTCAGGATTTTAATGAATCGATTTTACGTTATCCAAGCCAGAATCGATTTTAATCGATAAATCGATTATAAAAACCCACCCCTACTTAAGTAGTAGTTGTAGCTGCTGTGAACTTGTGTAGCTGGTAGAAAAGGTCACTCAGGCCTGCTGTCTTTTCAGCAGATTAGGTGGGGAAGACACCCAAAGAGAGGTAGTTGCTGTAGAACTTGTGGAGTCCCCTCACCCACTGACACGCCTCATCCACCTGAACTCTGCATTGCCCACTGGGTAGTGAGTGATGTGTCGGTCGCGAACGAAACGACTGTTAGAGTCGACTCTTTGAAGTGAACGACGCGAGCCGGTGGGTTTTTTTTTTCTTTCTCTTACCCTCTCTCTCGCACTTTTTTCCGCTTCACTCCTCACGCAAGCCTTGTGCTTTGCGCTGGGAAGAGGGGGGAGGGACGGTAGTTACACTGGCAGTAGCACAGGAACAGAGCAGGAGGGAAAGAGAGCCAGGGACAACAACGTCACATTAGAAAGGTATAGTAATCATCCTCAACTATTTTCATTTGCGGATGATAAAGGATTCAGAAAGTTTATTCATGCAGGCCCATATGACAAAGAATGTGCATCTTTTTGTTTTCATATTTGAATTTATATTTAATTGTGTTGTGGTTTGCAGTGTTTTGTGTTGTTTCACTTTAAATTTGTTTAAAAGGAAAAAGCTGAACATTTAATTAGTTAAAAGTTTAAAATGTAAATAATTGGTTTTTGTATTATATGATTTATTTATTACATTTTATGTGGAGTGAATAAATAATAGTATATTTACGGTGGCCCCTAGAGACAAAGCACGTACAAAACACAACAGAAGTTCTCCAGGATGCTAGGGGCAGTGTTGAGCTTTTGTCACCTAGTGGCTACACAAGCCAGGAAGTACCAATGACCGGATTTGGTGTGTGGTAGTAACAGGTAAATGAACATTTTTTTTAAATTATTTGAATATATATGAGTGCTTGTCTATAAATACACAAACAATACACACATGCTTTCAATTGTGTAATTTAAGTGATCTAGTAGCTCTGTTTTGGAAGTTCTGTTAACGCTAGAAATGTGTTTTGGAATTTGTACATGCTTCAGAGTTTGTACGTGTTTTGTCTCTAGGGGTCACCGTATATATTTACATATATATAAATAAAACCTTTTTTTTTTTTACATTAGTAATTCCTTTTGTGCATAATTTTATATTGTTAATAATAAATTAATTAAAGCAACAAAACAACCTGAAGAGCCGGGTGGGAGCCAAAAGAGCCGGCTCTTTTTAGTGAGCCAAGCCGAAAGAGCCGGTTCTCTAAAAAGAGACGGAAATCCCATCACTACCACTGGGTAATACCCATAGGATCAGTGATTAGGACTTTTTAAACAGAGAGCCAATCCAGACTTCCTCTATCTGGTCTTTAAGTCCGTCGACATTAGCCATGTCTGGATCTAAACTCTGCTGCAGTTCTCAAATTCAAACGATCACTGCAGCATTACTGACAGTTGAAAAACTGTCTAAATTCTTTTCTCTGTAATAAAATGATCAGTGTTGTTGCTCTACCAGGTGTAAAACATTTAACATCCAGGCATCCATGAAAACAGAATTCATAAAATTTAACAGAGTTAGAAGTTAGCAGGAAGTTAGCTCGCTAGTTTCCACCTAAACATGATATACCATGTTCTGACTGAGAGATTTCTGAAACAAATTAAGACGTACAGCTCTGTTATCACTTGAGACATAAATGACGACAGAAGAGTAAACAGCAGTGATGTTTGTAGGGTTACTGAAGTTGGACTAGCTGGAATATAATGATGTGCTACATGATCGCTAGCATACTTAGCATAATAAGATAAGATAAAATAAGATAACCTTTATTAGTCCCACACGTGGGAAATTTGTTTTGTCACAGCAGGAAGTGGAGAGTGCAAAAGTCATATAGCAAAAATTAGAATACAGTAAGAATAAATACAGTACACAACTGTACAGAACAGAATAAAATAAACTAAAATACTATATACAGTAGAATAAAATATGCAATAGGATAAAAATAGAATACAAATGCTGTATACAACTGAGTAAAAATACAACAATGCCAGAAAAGAGTATTGCACTTAGTGTTATTGCACATGTGAGGATGTGTGTGTTTGATCAGTTGGAGTCTTTGTTGTGGAGTCTGACAGCAGTGGGGAGGAAAGACCTGCGAAATCTCTCAGTCCCACACCATGGGTGCTGCAGCCTGCCACTGAGGGAGCTGCTCAGTGCTGTTAGAGCTTCCTGCATGGGGTGGGAGATGTTGTCCAACAGGGATGGCAGCTTAGCCACCATTCTCCTGTCACTCACCACCTTCACTGGGTCCAGAGGGTATCCTAGAACAGAGCTGGCCCTTCTGATTAGCCAGAGGGGACAGGGCCTTCTCTATTGTGGCTCCAAAGTTATGGAATCATTTGCCCATGCATGTTAGAGAGGCCCCTTCACTGTCCACTTTTAAATCACGTCTTAAAACCCACTTTTATTCCTTGGCTTTTAACCTCAGTGAGACTTAGTTTTCTCTTTTAATTGAAGTAGTTATTTAATTAATGATTTCACTCTTCTTTTATTTGTTTTTTTTATATTTATATCTCATGTAATTTTATTTTACAGTTCCAGTGTACAGCACTTTGTGTCAGCTGTGGTTGTTTTAAAGTGCTTTATAAATAAAGTTGATGATGATGTTCAGTCTCTTCCTGTCCCCGGCAGAGATGCTGCCACCCCAGCAGACCACACCGTAAAAGATGGCTGAGGCCATCACAGAGTCATAGAAGGTCTTCAGGAGTGGGCCCTCCACTCCAAACAACCTGAGTCTCCGCAGCAGGTACAGCCTGCTCTGCCCTTTCCTGTAGAGGGCTTCTGAATTATGAGTCCAGTCCAGTTTGTTGTTCAGATGAACACCAAGGTACCTGTAGCTGTCCACAGCCTCAATGTCCATACCTTGGATGTTCAGTGGTTGCAGTGGAGGATGTTTGTGCCTGTGGAAGTCTACCACCAGCTCCTTGGTTTTACTGGCGTTGATCTGGAGGTAGGCGTTGATCTGTGGGAGAAGTCTGCAGTGTAGATGGTGAAGAGGAACGGAGCCAGAACCGTTCCCTGTGGGGCCCCCGTACTGCAGACAACCCTGTCTGACACACAGCCCTGAGTTCTCACATACTGTGGTCGGTCGGTGAGGAAGTCCAGAATCCATGTAGTGAGGTGAAGGTCCACTCCTGAGTTCTCAAGCTTGTCCTTCAGGACTGTGGGAAGAATGGTGTTGAAGGCACTGGAGAAATCAAAGAACATGATTCTCACAGTGCTCCCAGCGGTCTATGAATTGTAATTTTAAATGGTTTAAAAGCATACAGAATAGCATATGTATGCAATTATATTTCTCCTTTTTTTTTTTTTATCAAGAAGCAAAGACAAAAAGGACAAAAATAAGAAACACGGCAGGGTTCGGTCCCCACCAATGCCAAAACCAAATCTACGCCTTTGTAGGAATGCTTGTTACAGTTGAGCTAAGTTACTTGTATCTGCTATGTAACACAGACAGGTGTGTCATTTTCTTGTCTGGAAGCTGGTTTACTCTGCCCGACAGTGTGATTTTACCTCTACTGTTTCTACACAGAGCAGGAAAGCAGTCCTGCAGTTGTTTCAGAAAAACTTAAAAAAGAGAAAAAAACATCTGTCATATTTTTCAAAAGCATTCTTCTCCACAGAGTAAACAGAACTCAGTCTCAAAGTTTTTATAAAGATGATTCGCATAAAATAAAATCCTTTTAGCAGTATATGCTGTTCTTTTTAAATGCTATGTTGAGTTGTGGGATTCATTGATTCGTGGGATTTTTAAACAAACTCTAAAATTGTTGTTACATTATTCACAAAGATTAATACCAACCAGATGCTGACAAAAATATCTGGAAACAGCAGATATTGAAGTCCATGGAAAACTGATGTAAAAAATAACACAGTAGTAGTAACAAAGCTGGTGGTATTCAGTTCTGTGTTTGTCTTTTTCATTTCGATGATCCCATCTAACGTCCACACATAAAAAAAAAATGCTTAATTTATTTTATTCACTTAAAATTACAAAATACAACCAGTATCATGTGATTTGTCAGAGACATGTCACTCCGATACACTGAACGAGTCAGCGCTTTAACTGTGCAAGGCTGAACCATTGTCAGAATTTTGTTTTTTAACTGGGTTCTTATTGAAATATCTAACTAATGGAAAAAGAGGGAATTAAATATCAGTTTGTGAAAATTTGTTTTAATTTGTCATTATTATTTTTGCCACATAGTTGCAGTTTATTGCTCTCAGTAGCACAGCATGTGCCTGAATATGAACAAGGTTTTCAGGAGTCAAAGGAGCTTGCAAAGAAAAGCGTCTGGACTTCTTTAAGTTACTTGAAGACGTTTCACCTCTCATCAGAGAAGCTTCTTCAGTTCTAAGGTCAAATGGTGGAGAGTCCCAGATTTAAACCTAGTGGGAGTATCCCCCCACAGAGGGACAAAAGGACCCCCTGATGATCCTCTAATCGCCTGAGCCAAGGTGTGAAACTGGGTGTGGGTCCCAATCAGCCAGAGTTTCGGGTGAGTTCATTGTGAAACCTGGCCCCACCTTATCATGCGAATTCCTGAGATCAGATGGCCCAGGATGTGAGTGGGCGTTAAGGCGTCTGGGAAGGGATCTCAAAACTGGATTATAGATGGCAGACAGTTGGTGTCGTAAAGCCCCGCCTCTGTTCAAAGATGGTCGCTCACAGTGGACATAGATGGCTTCTTTCACTCCTCTTTCAAACCATCTGTCCTCTCTGTCCAAAATGTGAACATTGGCATCCTCGAAAGAGTGTCCTTTATCCTTAAGATGCAGATGGACTGCTGAGTCTTGTCCTGTGGAGGTGGCTCTTCTGTGTTGTGCCATGCGCTTGTGAAGTGGCTGTTTGGTCTCTCCAATGTAGAGGTCTGGGCATTCCTCGCTGCACTGTACAGCATACACCACATTGTTAAGTCTGTGTTTTGGAGTTTTGTCTTTCGGGTGAACCAGTTTTTGTCTGAGCGTGTTGCTGGGTCTGAAATGCACCGGGATGTCATGCTTGGAGAAAACTCTCCTGAGTTTTTCTGATACACCGGCTACATAGGGGGATGACAATGTTGTTGCGTCTGTCTTTCTTATCCTCCCTCGCTGGTGTCTGGTCTTCTTTTCTGTGCCTCTTTGCTGACTTTAAGAACGCCCATTTAGGATAGCCGCACGTTTTGAGTGCTTCCTTTACATGTGTGTGTTCCTTCTTTTTTCTTTCAGGGGGTCCTTTTGTCCCTCTGTGGGGGGTTACTCCCACTAGGTTACATCTGGGACTCCCCAACATTTGACCTTAGAACTGAAGAAGCTTCTCGGATGAGAGGTGAAACGTCTTCAAGTAACTTAAAGAAGTCCAGATGCTTTTCTTTGCAAGCTCCTTTGACTACGATGACCTGGATGACTGAGAACCTTCACAGACAAGATTTTCAGGAAAAAAAATCAGGCTGATGATGTGGAAGCATTGCAAAGTTAAGTGATCAATAAAGAAAGATAAACATATGAATTTTTAGCTTTCAGATTTCAAGATAAAACTATATTTATTCTAAATAAGAACTGGATTTAATGGATTTACCTTACTTACAAAAGATGCAACAATCAGTTAATATCATAAAAGTTCAGTTATCAATAATCTCATAGCTTGACTCAACAGATGAATGTATCATTATTTAATTCATCTCTTTTTTGTTTTCATTTCAGTCTTTATTCTATGTTTGTTTGGTTATAAACACGTTCTGTGAAAAATATTCTGTTAAACCTTTCAGTTGTATTTTATGTGAATTATTTTGAATCTCTTGTTTTTACACAACATTGTGGTTTATGATAATTATTTTCCATTGACCTCTTATGTTAATATGTGTATACACATATGTGGACCTTCAATCCACATACTGTATACATACTGAATCTGTATATATGTATTATAAATGTGAGAAATTAATAGTCTGTCCAACATTATAATATTGCGTCTTTTATTTGAATGTGGCATCCATCCTGTTAAAGGTGTGAATTATACTGTCATTGTCATGCAAACTGCATTTAAGTTTGACACTTTTTCATCCAAATATACCAGTTTTCGTTTCCAAAACATGTAAGACATGTACAACTTAATGTAAAATAGGATACATTGTAACACTATTGGTAATGTCTAGCAGTAGCTGACCCGTTACTCTCACTGTTGTTTAAAAGAATACTTATTGAAAAACTTTTGGAGGATCAAACTAAGTCTTTTGTTTGTTTGCATATTCAAAAAACAGAGAGAGCAGTTAGAGAATCTGAAGTAGGGTTTTAAACCCGGTACTTTGATCCCCATGATAGAACAGAGAAAACCCGACTCAGGAGTGGTCAAAACATTTATAATTCTTTATTCAATCATCTTCCAGAAGAGAGAGCCCTGCACAGCCAAAAGCCTTTTGAACTCCTGACATGAATAATGTCAAAAATTTCCTTCCCTTTAGCATTTGGCATTTTCCCAACAATATAATGTGACATAATCTAAACATTTACTCATCCTAACCTTGGTCCAGTCTTTGTCTCAGTGTCAAGTCAGTCCACACTTTAGTCCCCTTTAGTAATTTTAGTTGTGCAGCTTCTTCAATCAGTGTTTGCCTTTAGTTTCTCTAGTGATGTTGTGGAATAGAGCTCTGGTACATTTTTTTCAGTGACTTATTTTTGTTTGGAAAAAAGGTGGCTGAAAGTAATTTCCCCCACCCGGGCTGAGCCAGGTGCAGAATGGACATTGGCCTACCATGGAATATCACCTCTATGGTGGCGAACGAGTCTGAGTGACTAAGTTAGGGTGACAGTTACCAGTTACCTCAACAACATGAGCTCTCAAACCAGTCTAACGGGGAGAGGATATACTCTGTCCCAGGCTCTTGGTGAGAGGCGGTGGGCTGGGTTAAGTACCTTGGTATCTTATTCCCTTGGCTTGCTCCCTGAACATTGATTTTTTCCTGGTGATGAAGAGATTCTGTTTAGATTTTTTTTTATCTTTAACCCACTGGGTTCCAGGGTATAATTGTCCATTTTAATTATATGCTTTAAGGTTCACGTTTGAGAGTTATGCCAGGGAGTCAAGTTCTTCTGATTTGAGGCTTTCAACAGTATCAAAAGTTGTACACGGTGAAGAAGTAAAGATAATAACAACATAATTAACCTTTGTATGAGTTGGGTTCAGGTAGTTGCGCTGCAATGTGTTGGCACGAGGCATTAAGAAAGATAAGAGTGGATGAAATATATCCTTAACTTTCTTAACTTAACTTTCAGAAAGACATCTACTGTGATGAGATCTATTTAACACTGATCTCACAAAGGAAGGTTTTCAGGAAATACTGTTAAATGTTTCATTTGTAAGCCGTTTCATATATCAAATGTCATCATCAGTAAACTGTAAACCTCAACTAGAGGAAACATTTATATAGTAACTCCATTAGATTTAGCTTTACGGGGGATGGTGTGATCTCAATCAGGTCCAGGTTCCTGTTCTGCAAACATTTTAAATGTATATTTGTTGCCGGCCGCTAATCAGCCAATAATGTGGTTGTGCATTTATGCATGTAGACATGGCCAAGATAACCTGTTGAAACTCCTGAGCATCAGGATGGAGATGAACACTGATTTAAGGGACTTTGAACATGCCCTGGTTGTTGGTGCCAAACAGGGAAGTCTGATTTTTCTCAGAAACTGCTGATTTGCTGGGATTTTCCCACACAAACATCTCTAGGTTTTCCTGAGTCTGGTGTGAAAAAGAGAAAATATTGAGTCATTAAATAGTTGGAGCTGAGTTTATGATCAATTGCCCCTATGGTGGAAAAACTGGGCCCAGGTGTTTCCAGTCGCTCATTATCCTAGCACACCTGCTGGGTACTTGGAACACAAATTAAAAAATCATAAATAATCTGCCAGGCTAGCAGCAAGTAGAGTTAATGACATTGTTCAGTGTGGGATCATGCAAAGTCCATCATTTGTTTGATTGACGCCCATCATGTCACAACATTCAGTAATACACTTACATATAGACTTACACACTGTGGGCTGAACACCAGTGAAGAGCAGCGTGTGAATTTGGATCAAAAGAAAAAAGTGAATTAAAACGAGAGACATAAATGGTACAGTGGAGACTATCATTATTATCATTGTTATTACTACTATTATTTTCATTGTATGATGTATTTATCTGAGATATTGCTTACTCTGGTAAACATCTTATAAATATCTGCAGTTCACAAAACTTTTGGTATTGTTGAATTGTTTTAAATTTAATGATATTTTTAATGCATTTAAAAATGTATTTGCTAGTTCATTTAGTATTATTTTTCAGTAATTTCACTACAACACTTTAGCCCACCAAAGAAAAAGATCATTTTAATACCCGCAGGAAAGAATTTTATTTGTTTATTATTTTATTTATTTTAAGACTTGTCAAAACATAATCAAGTAAGACATTAAATTGGTCATTATCTGATAACAGCAATCAAATTGTAAAATTACTATTCTTCATGCATCATATCTATTTATTTATCAAATTTCATAGCACCATCAGTATACTGTAAACTCTAATTGGTGCTGCAAAATTAAACATGAAGGTGGATTTTAATTATATGTTGTTAACTAACTAACTTTTTTCCCCATCTTATTTTTCCACACAAGACCCAAGTACCACATTAAGAAGCATGTCAGATAACTCGTCTTCCTCTGCCATTGACTGCTTTACCTCAAGCATTGGAATTTCAATCACCATTTCTTTTTACATCACTAAGATGTTGGTCATCCTTGTTCTCTCCACCTTCATCCTCTACGTGGCTTACCAACGATGGCAGCGGCAGTCCTTCTTGGCAGCAACAAGTCACTCTGACATTTTCACCTATCATGTGACTGTCTTTGAACTGATATATGTATTGGTGGTCAGTACTTACTTACTTGGGAAAGACACTAATAACTCAGTGTTGCTTCTAATGGGGATGTATTCACTTTCTTTTGCCTACCCTGCAGAGATATTCTTTAACACTGTGACATGTGTGGAGCGCTACCTGGCTGTTGTTCATCCCATCACCTATATGGGGTTGAGACAGTCGGGTGGGGTCAGGATCAGAAACATCTGCATTGGGTGTGTGTGGTTGATGTGCTTTGGTTGGCTTGGAGTAACAGCTCTATATTACCCTGATCTTCCTTATGTTCCATATTTATGTATGATTGTGTCCTCATTAATCATCATCTCTTTTTGTAGCCTCTCTGTTCTCTGTGTTCTGATTCGTCCAGGTCCAGGAGAAATGGGAGCAAACAGGGAGAAGATTGATCATTCAAAACAGAAAGCTTTCTACACCATCACAGCAATAATGATAGTGCTGTTGGTGTCTTCTCTGGGAATGCTTGTTGCATTTGGTCAGAATAATTCAAATCTGTTACGTAACACAGACAGGTGTATGCTGTTCTTGGCTGGAAGTTGGTTCACTTTGCCCATCAGTCTGATTTTACCTCTATTATTTCTACACAGAGCAGGAAAACTGTCCTGCGGCTGTTTTACCAAAAAGTAAAAATAAAGCAAATAAACAATAATAATAATAATAAAAAGATTAATGATAAGAAGATTAATAATGTTTGTACATGTGTTATATTGTTCACAAGTATTTGTACCAAACTATTTCAGTTAAAGTAGGGACACTATAGAAAATCAAATTAAATAAAAGCAGGTATAGACAAAATGATTTGGAAACAGCAGGTACTGAAGTCGGTAGAAAAGAAACATAAAAAAAAGCACTAAAAACAAATCTGGTGCTACTTATCTCTGTGGATTTCTTTTCATTTAAAGTATCCCATCATTTGTCTACACATTTGATCAGAAATATATTCTTTACACTATTGATCTTTTTACATTGCATAAATATTGTAGTAAAACTTAAAAATAAAAATGTCATTTTGTCTCAGTAACACTTGACCTTGCAAGATTGAATGAGTCAGCACTTTAACTCTGGGATGCCTCGACAGTGAAATAATTGCTATAACGTGTTCTTTAAACCTTCTGAAAATTAAAACATAATAAATTAAATTGACTTTCAGTTTGCATTTGTATTAAATTATATCATTGTTACATTTATTGCTCACAGTACCACTACATGTGTCTGATTTGACATACTGGTTTTTAGGTAAAAATAAGTCACACTGATGATCTGGGATGCCCAAAAACGTTTATTCATAGCCTCATTAATGATCACCTCTTTTTGTAGCCTCTCTGTTCTCTGTGTTCTGATTCGTCCAGGTCCAGGAGAAATGGGAGCAAACAGGGAGAAGATTGATCATTCAAAACAAAAAGCTTTCTACACCATCACAGCAATAATGATAGTGCTGTTGGTGTCTTTTCTGGGAATGCTTGTTACAGTTGGTCAGAATAATTCAAATCTGTTAAATAACACAGACAGGTGTGTCCTGTTCTTGTGTGTTTACTGGTTCACTCTGCCCATGAGTCTGATTTTACCTTTATTGTTTCTACACAGAGCAGGAAAAGTGTCCTGCAGACTTTTCAACAAAAAGTACAAATAAATATGACAATATAACAAGAAAAAATATTATAAATGATAATAATGAAAAAGATTAATAACAATTAGAATAATTATCATCTAAGTACTGTTAACTATTAGATTTGTGAAAAATGTGCTTTTCCTGTGCTGATTGCATTAAGTTCGATCCTTTTAGCAGTTTGTGGTTCTCTTCTTAAATGCTGTCTTATGTACTGGGATTCAGTTTAAATCAGACTTTGAAATCATTCTTTGTATCTGTTGTTTGGAAACAGCAGATGCTGAAGTCGGTAGAAAAGAAACATAAAAAAGCACTATTGACAAAGCTGCTGATTCTTATCTCTGTGGATTTCTTTTCATTGAAATTATCCTATCATATGTCCACACATAAGATCAAAGATATATTGTTTACATGACTGATCATAAAGTTAATGTACCTTTATCATTAAATAAAACCACATTCTGTGAGGTGTCAGAAACATGTCACTTTGATAGACTGAAGGAGTCAGCTCTTTAACTGTGTAACGTTTGAGCCATAAAATAACTGCAATAAACTGAAGGGTTCATTGAACTTTTTGACAGTTAAAAAGAAAGAAATGTGATAAAAATATTTTCATTATTGCAAATTAAAATTAGATTTCCTGGATATATTTACTCAAGCTGCAACAATCAAATGTTCAGTTATTTCTTTTTTCACAATTTGGTGCAGCACATCAGTACATTTTTATTTCATTCATCTCATTTTGTGTTTTTCATTTCATTCTTTATGTTATGTTTTTTGATGTTTAGTTCCATAAAATATTGTTTTTAAATTTCTATGAAACTTTTTGGTTACAATTTAGTTTAATTATTTTATTTGATGTCTTGTTTTTAAAGATTGTTCTGTATCATTACAAAGGTGTTGTGTTAAAACTGGTCCTTACTGTAAAAGTTCACTTTTAATGTACAGTGGCTTGCAAACGTATTCAGGCCCCTTGAACTTTTCCACATTTTGTCACATTACAGCCACAAACATGAATCAATTTTATTGGAATTCCACGTGAAAGACCAACACAAAGTGGTGCACACGTGAGAAGTGGAATGAAAATCATCAACAAAAACATTTTTTACAAATAAATAACTGAAAAGTGGGGTGTGCGTAATTATTCAGCCCCTGAGTCAATACTTTGTAGAACCACCTTTTCCTGCAATTACAGCTGCCAGTCTTTTAAGGTATGTCTCTACCAGCTTTACACATCTAGAGACTCAAATTCCTCAGTCAGATTAGATGGACAGCGTTTGTGAACAGCAGTTTTCAGATCTTGCCACAGATTCTCGATTGGATTTAGATCTGGACTTTGACTGGGCCATTCTAACACATGGATATGTTTTGTTTTAAACCATTCCATTGTTTATGTTTAGGGTCGTTGTCCTGCTGGAAGGTGAACCTCCGCCCCAGTCTCAAGTCTTTTGCAGACTCCAAGAGGTTTTCTTCCAAGATTGCCCTGTATTTGGCTCCATCCATCTTCCCCTCAACTCCGACCAGCTTCCCTGTCCCTGCTGAAGAGAAGCACCCCCAGAGCATGATGCTGCCACCACCATATTTGACAGTGGGGATGGTGTGTTCAGAGTCATGTGCAGTGTTAGTTTTCCGCCACACATAGCATTTTGCATTTTGGCCATAAAGTTCCATTTTGGTCTCATCTGACCAGAGCACCTTCTTCCACATGTTTGCTGTGTCCCCCACATGGCTTGTGGCAAACTGCAAACGGGACGTCTTATGGTTTTCTTTTAACAATGGCTTTCTTCTTGCCACTCTTCCATAAAGGCCAACTTTGTGTAGCCTAAGCCTGCTTTAAATTTCTCAATAACTTTATCCCTGTCCTGTCTTGTGTGTTCTTTGGACTTCATGGTGTTGTTGCTCCCAATCCGGTTGTTCAGTCTGACGTCACTAGCCGTGTCTGGACCTAAACTCCGCTGCAGGTCCATATATCAAACGATCACTATGGCATTACTGAGAGTTGAAAAACTGTCTAAAGTCTTTCATCTTTAATAAAATGATCAGCGTTCTGCTCTACCAGGTGTAACAATTGAGTTTAACATCCAGGCATCCATGAAAACGGAATTTATGACATTTAACGGAGTTAGAAGTTAGCAGGGAGTTAGCTCGCTAGCTTCTATCTAAATACAATATAGCATGTCCTGACTGCGGGGTTTTGGAAACAAATTAAAACGTAGAGCTCTGTTATCACTTCCAACATAAATGAAGACAGAAAACTAAACAGCAGTGACGTTTGTAGGGTTACTGAAGTTGGGCTAGCTGGTATATAATGATGTGCTACGTGACCGCTAGCAACACAGCTATGTTAGCATAATATAAACAAGCTAACTTTTTTTCCACTCAAAAGTTAACATGAGTGTTCTCGGTGGTCAGGAACAAATGTAATCGCATGGCAGGATGCTGTAAAAGGACCAAACTTCAGCCAGGAGAACAACTGAGATAATCCATCCACAATACGAGGTTAGTCATTAATATACTGCTGCATGGGCTGGGCTGTAGTTACATCCTAAGGTTTTAAAAACTGAGCTTAAATAAATGATTAGCGGTAATAAAAGCCGAGGGAGGTCAACGGTGATCACTGACTGTTTTAGGAGCTTTTTGAGATTAAATAGAAGAAAATACATAACATTAAACATGTTAACAACACAAAAGCCATATTAAACGCAGACTACTTTAGACCCGGAAGTAGGATTCCTCACGTCATCACTTAACAATCGGATATTCTCTTAGACAACCTCCGAGGCCATCACAGAGCAGCTGTATTTGTACCGACATTAGATTACACATAGGTGCACTCTATTTAGTCATTAGCACTCATCAGGCAATGTCTATGGGCAACTGACTGCACTCAGACCAAAGGGGGCTGAATAATTACGCACACCCCTCTTTGCAGTTATTTATTTGTAAAAACTGTTTGGAATCATGTATGATTTTCGTTCCACTTCTCACGTGTACACCACTTTGTGTTGTTTCTTCATGTGGCTGTAATGTGACAACATGTGGAAAAGTTCAAGGGGCCCGAATTCTTTTGCAAACCACTGCATGTCTTTGCATTAACCCCTTTAGTCAAGCGCACATATATAGACTTTTCTTATTGCAAAATCCATCTACTCTATCCACAGTATTTCTGATTTCGCGCCATTACCCCGATTCATAGCGGAAGTCGGTTTTTTACTTCCACTTGCGCTGTTGTTGACAGTTGCGGGGTTACACCTTCACTGTTGATAAAGATTTCTCTCACTGCAGTTTCTTTTACCTGGAGTAAATGGCAACACATCGAAGGTGGATACACAGTAGAGCTTTTTTAAAAAGCGGCGAGGACAGTTCAGTTGCAGTGCCTCACCCGTCACTTCTCGCGGAGTGGGTAGATGACATGAAACTATGGCCCGATGTTAGCTACATCGACATTATTAATTACCTTGTATTTTCCGAAGGCGTTGATGGCGAAGAATTACGTAATTACAAGAGCAGCGAGGCGTATAATTACCTGCACAGCAACAAAATTGATAAAGTACTGCTCAACAAACAAGGCGACTTTATTTTTCTTAAAGCAGCTGTAGAGCCGAGCCAGAGTATTAATCAAGCGAAACACTTAGCATGGGCAATACTAAGAGAAAGTGGAGTAGTGGAGACAGTCGGCTGTTCCTGTATCGCCAGATTAGGGAGATCATGTAGTCATGCGGCTGCTATTCTGTGGAAGGTATATCACTTATCTGGATATCATATCACAATGTTTAAATCACTGAAACAGAAACACTGGACTGGTCAAAGGCTACTGTGTTTTTGTTCGTATTACTGGAAGCTGTCACACTCAAAGTGGTCTGAGTGAGCTTTCTTCTTTTCTTCGGTGGGGGTCGGTCATAGCCCAGATAAAGCTCCGGGTCGGAGTGTAGCTCTGTGGGCTTTTTATCGATAAAATGAAAGGAGCAAACATAAACTCTCTTTGGAGGGTGTTTGAGTCTTAAAGCTGCCAGCCACGCTAGTTTCCGATCCTCCTTCCGTGGCATAGAGTGCAGTGCGTAGGGCGGTGGGCACGGACAGGCCTTTCTAAGTTGTTGATGCTCAAGGCAAAATGTTTCTAATGCGTTTTTCAGTTTTCTTGAATTATTGTGGCAGCCGACGACAGCACACGTTGAACCCGAGCTCATCTTCGAACAGGTAAAGCCACTTATTACCGCACAAAGTAACTGATTTTGTTGTTAGCAACGACTGAACGCGGGGTCTCGCTTTGAGAAACCGGAAGTATAAAACCGGACAACGGAAGTAGTGGTCTGTCATGGCAGCCTACGTACGCTCTTACAGAAACCTGTGGATACATACTGAATGTGTCTATAAGAATCATAAATGTGAGAAAAGGATAATGTGTCTAAAATTATAATATTGTGCATTTTATTAATTGTGGCCTGTATCTTTTTTAAAGTGTGAACGATACGAGCCGGCTCCCAAAGGTTTTTTTTTTTTCTCTCACGCTCTCTCTCGCACTTTTTTTCTGCTTCACTCCGCACGCAAGCCTTGTGCTTTGCGCTGGGAAGAGGGGCAAAGGGCGGTAGTTACACTCGCAGTAGCACAGGAACAGAGCAGGAGAGAAAGAGAGAGAAAGAGAGCCAGGGACAACAACGTCACATTAGAAAGGTATAGTAATCATCCACAACTATTTTCAGTTGCGGATGATAAAAGATTCAGAAATTTTAGTCATGCAGGCCCATATGACAGAGAATTTGCATGTTCTTTTTGTTTTCATATTTTAATTTATATTTAATTGTATTGTGGTTTGCAGTGTTTTGTGTTGTTTCACTTAAAATTTGTTTAAAAGGAAAAAGCTGAAAATTTAAATAGTTAAAAGTTGAAATGTGAATGATTGGTTTTTGTATTACATGATTTATTTATTACATTTTATGTGGAGTGATTGAATAAAATTATATTTACGGTGGCCCCTAGAGACAAAGCACGTACAAACCCAGAAGCACGTACAAACTCCAAAACACATAATAACTCAGAAGCATGTACAAACTCCAAAACACGTAAAAACTCAGAAGCACGTACAAACTCCAAAACACATGTGCTCCAGGATGCTAGGCGCAGTATTCTGCTCTCACTATGGTGTGAAGCTGGTTTCTAGCTTGGCAGATAGCTAACAGGTCCACAATAAACATCCAGGAGTCAGCAGATAAGTTTTAGATATTTACTGCAGAAGCACTGTAAAACTGGTACAGAAACAAAAATAAAATATTACATTTCTGCTGTAATTGCATTTTCTTTACAACATCAAACATTAAGCCATGCACTACAATGTATATAACACATAAACACAAGCATATCCAAGCCCCTTCACTGGTTATTAGGCCCCGGGATTCAGAGAGTAGCTTAATGCTAACATTACATGGGAAATCCCATAGACGGGCTAACGCGTTAGCATCGCGGTCGTTTTTCCTCACAAAAGCAAGTTTCTCACACAAAACTCTAAACTGCTACACAAAACTAACGCTGGAAAGCTTACAAAACAGATAGCAACTGCTTACAGGCATGTGCTCTCTCAGGCTCAGCAAGAAAAAGTGAACAAAAAGTAGAACAGATAACAGTTTGGCTAAAGGACTGTTTTTCACTGGTGAGGTACTACGGCAAGTCTGCTGGTACAAAAAACACACACCCAAATTATCATGCCTGCCTTAAAGGGGCAGCACATTCAGTGTAGAGCTTTTGTTACCTAGTGGCTACACAAGCCAGGAAGTAAAATGGTCTGTATTTGTATAGCACTTTACTAGTCTCTAAGGACCCCAAAGACATCCAGTCATCCACCCATTCACACACTGGTGATGGCAAGCTACATTGTATCCACCCTGGGGCGTACTGACGAGGCTGCCGTACACTGGCGCCACCAGGCCCTCTGACCACCACCAGTACGCAAGTGTCTTGCCCAAGGACACAACGACCAAGAGTGTCCAAGCCGGGGCTCAAACCGGCAACCTTCCGATTAAAAGGCAATTTATTTGAATATATATGAGTGCTTGTGTATAAATACACAAACAATACACATATGCTTTCAATTGTGTAATTTAAGTGATCTAGGTAGCTCTGTTTTGGAAGTTCAGTTAACGCTAGAAATGTGTTTTGGAGTCTGTATGTGCACAGCAAATCCAGCATGTCCAAATTAACACTGTCGGATTTGATTTCAACACTATTAAAGTGTCTATATGGGTCCACACCAGAGAGTGTTAATTTAACACTTTTTGGAGAGTTGGTACGTTAACTCTGATTTAGTGTTAAACACCAAATCTGTCTGGAGTTGATAATTTAACACTTGGTGTTAAGAGTTTATATATTAACTCTCAAAGAGTATTTTAGTTTAACTACGTAAGAGTTATCTTCTAATTAATTCTAAAAAGCGGGAATTTTACTGTTCTGAACTTCTAGAAATTTCTTTTGGAAATAAACATTTACTAAAAAGACGCAATGGTTTTTGAAAAACATTTATTCTGAACTGTGCACCACAATTTCAAAACATTTTCTGAAAGATGTAACAGTGTACATGTTCTCACTTTCATTAGAATTGTGTTTATCAAAAGGTCTGACATAGGTGAGCTGGTAAATGCAAATAACAGCATTCTCAACACTTATTTCTTCAATACGATATGCATGTCCTTCATTCATCCCTTTGTGGAACTTCAACGCACTTCTGCTCTCCCCCATATTCCATCTTCACAAGCATATCCTGTGCGGAGATTGAATAAAAATTAGTTGACACTAATTAATGGCACAAATAATCCAGTAAACAATTGCAGCACAGTAAAAAAAAAAAAAGGAATCCTCTTTGAGCCATTACTTGTGTAAAGTATTTTCCCAAAAGACAAGGACACAGGCAACAGGTAATACTGAACTAAATGTAAAACCTCAACCTTTTAAATTTTAACCTAAACCGTGTGCACAAAACTCTGGAGGGATCTATGCTAACGTAGAACCCAGTCAGGACCGTCTGCTACTGCTGTTTGCTCGTTTTTTTGTTTTTTGTTTTTTATGGGAGATCATTTTCAGGCTTCAAGTAGCACCATTATACCAACATTTCACATTCTAGACATTGTTTTAGGTGTATTTGACCAAAAATGTGACTGAAAATTCACATGCAAGCTTTTTTCAAGGCTGTGGTATTTGCCCGCAAACAATACCTTTCAGCTAGCTAAAACAGAATGTTATGCTATCACCGAGCAACATGGTTAATGCCTTTCACACAGCTTTGTCTCAACTCCAAAGAGCCACAGAAGTAAAAGATAATAATAATAATTGAAACAATCTTTGAAAAAATGACTTGCCAAGCATGGCAAACAACTCAAATATGTAGAGCAAAATTTTCTGAAACTGCTTCACTTCAGCTTCGATTGGAGCCTATGGTGCTGGGGGCGGAGTCTGTGAATTTACTCTGTTGGTGTCATAGCCCCTCTAGGAGTTCAGAGTTAAGAGGTCAAGAGTTAATGTTTCCATTGTAACACCTCCAGATTTGACATAGAAACACTCATTTTTAACACTCGATTTTAACTACTATCATTTTACACCTCAGAGTTACATTAAAAGAATGTGACTCTGCTTAGAGTAAAATTAACTCTACTTTTGCAAGAAGACTATTAACACCAAAACATTTAACACTTTTGAATTTGCTGTGTGCTTTGTCTCTAGGGGCCACCGCATATATTTATATATAAACATATATAAAGAAATTGGTTTTTTTTTTTTTACGTTAGTAATTCCTTTTGTGCATAATTTTATACACTCAACAAAAATATAAACGCAACACCTTTGTTACTGCTCCCATTCCCCATGGGATGGACGTAGAGACCTAAAATTCATTCCAGATACACAATATAACCATCCCTCCCAAACAGTGGTCACAAATCAGTCCAAATGTGTGGTAGTGGGCACATCTGCCATATTGAGATAATCCATCCCACCTCACAGGTGTGCCACATCAGGATGCTGATCTGACATCATGAGTAGTGCACAGGTGTACCTCAGACTGCCCACAACAAAAGGCCACCCTGGAATGTGCAGTTTTTTGCGCTACTGGGGGTCTGGGGACCCAGAACCGGTCAGTATCTGGTGTGACCACCATTTGCCTCATGCAGTGCAACACATCGTCGCATGGAGTCTATCAGATTGTCAATTGTGGCCTGTGGAATGTTGGTCCACTCCACTTCAATGGCTGTGCGAGGTTGTTGGATATTCGTGGGAACTGGTACACGCTGTCGTATACGCCGGTCAAGCACATCCCGAACATGCTCAATGGGTGACATGTCCGGTGAGTATGCTGGCCATGCAAGAACTGGGACATTCTCAGCTGCCATCTGCCCTGAACAATGTGAACCATGATTCATCCGTGAAGCGCACACCTCTCCAACGTGCCAGACGCCATCGAATGTGAGCATTTGCCCACACAAGTCTGTTACGGCGACGAGCTGGAGTCAGGTCAAGACCCCGATGAGGACGACGGGCATGCAGTTGAGCGTCCCTGAGACGGTTTCTGACAGTTTTTGCAGAAATTGTTTGGTTGTGCAAACCAATTGTTCCAGCAGCTGTCTGGGTGGCTGGTCTCAGACGATCTTGGAGGTGAACCTGCTGGATGTGGAGGTCCTGGGCTGGTGTGGTTACACGAGGTCTGCGGTTGTGAGGCCGGTTGGATGTGCTGCCATATTCTCTGAAACGCCTGTGGAGACGGCTTATGGTTGAGAAATGAACATTCAATGCACGGGCGAGAGATCTGGTTGACATTCCTGCTGTCAGCATGCCAGTTGCACGCTCCCTCATTGCTTGTGGCATCTGTGGCATTTTGCTGTGAGACAAAACTGCACATTCCAGGGTGGCCTTTTGTTGTGGGCAGTCTGAGGTACACCTGTGCACTACTCATGATGTCAGATCAGCATCCTGATGTGGCACACCTGTGAGGTGGGATGGATTATCTCAATATGGCAGATGTGCCCACTACCACACATTTGGACTGATTTGTGACCACTGTTTGGGAGGGATGGTTATATTGTGTATCTGGAATGAATTTTAGGTCTCTACGTCCATCCCATGGGGAATGGGAGCAGTAACAAAGGTGTTGCGTTTATATTTTTGTTGAGTGTATTATTGTTCATAATAAATTAATTAACCCTCCTGCCATCCTTTAAAAAACTCACACCCATCACCCTAGGGACCATTCTCAGCCACGCCATAAAAAGACCATATATCCATATTTTATTCCACTTTAAATTAGCCAACCTTGTAAAACTACTTCTCCCTGAAATATTCATGTAAAGTTTTAATTATATTTTCGTTGTTTTAACCCTTCAAATCCCAGTGTTATTACATGAGCGCCCTGTGTTATAAGCCCCAAAAACCAAAAAACGAAACTAAATATTTCCACAAAAAACCAGTTGAAGTAATATGTGATTGTCATTATAAGTAGGCCTTTAGATGGACCAAAGATTGGCACCAACATACATTTTGACCTGCCATTATTTTTTTTGCATTTTTTTTGCAATTTAAAAATTAAAACTTCAAGGCCCTGAGTCTTCATTGACATCCAAGAAAAGAAGAAAAAATAAAATCATATGATGATAATTTGGGGTTGAAAAATAGCGTTTATAATGGAAGTCAATGGGCAGAAAATGGTCCCCAGGGTGATGGGTGTGGGGATTTCTGCTGCTCAGCCATTTTAGGCTGATTTAAGGAATTCACACTGGAATATTAACATTGACAGGTAAAAACTATCCTGTGGCAAGTTTGGTTATATTCCACTGAACACAGTGGAAATGGCAGCCATTTAACACATAGCAGTGGCACAAAAAGGTCCCAAGAAGGCAGGAAGGTTAAAGCAACAAAACAACCTGAAGAGCCAGTTCGGAGCCGAAAGAGGCGACTCTTTTTAGTGAAGAACCGGTTCTCTAAAAAGAGCCGGAAATTCCATCACTACTGCAAATTGAAGTTTAGTGGCCACAAAAACAACACAGTCAAACCTGGTTTGAAACACACTTTTTAAAATAAGAAGACTTGCTGAATTTGGACAGTAATTTTATTTTTACATGGTAATAGTTGATAAACACATATTTTGGAAAGATAGTCAAATTCTCCAAATCCTTGGTTTAATTCTTTATGAACAAAGAACACTCTTTATTTAGATAGCGAAGCATACAGAGTTTTGCTCTCCAGTAAAACTAATGTGGTAGCTTCTAAACTCCATTTATGTTTGCCACTTTTTTATTTGTTTTTATTATTTTCTACATGTTTACAAAAAGAAACAGGGGAAGAGGTGAGTGTCATTAAGTCATGATGTGTGTCCACATTTTTTCATTTATTTATTTATTGGTAATTATCCAAATGAAATAAGTAATGAGTAACACATCTGGTTTATTCTAGAAAAAGAAAAAGACTTCAACATTTCAAAATAAAATCAGATTTGCTGTGTGCACAAAATACAAAAGTTATATAATCTCATAAAAGTTCAGGTACTACATGTCTCACAATTTTATTCATCGCTATTTGTGTACATTTTTAATTTTTTGCCCTCTCTTGTCATTACAGAGTATATAACAACTGTGTTGCGGAAGAAACTGGATTTTACTGTAAAAGTTCACTTTTGATGTATGTGTGTTGACATTAACCTCTTCTGTCAACCACAAAAATAAAGATTTCAGTGCAACATCCAGTATACATACTGAATAAGCAAAAGAGAATTTAACGTGTTTACTTTCATTTACAGTTTATAACCCTAAAAAAAGGCTCATTGGATTATTGCTTTTGCTTCTCACTTATGCAGCAAAAGCAATAATCCCACTGGAGATTTCATTTGCTTATGCAGCCTCAGCAGGTATGTGTGTGTTTACTATCCAACAGTTTTGGCAGCTGCAACACTTCAAATATCTGAATGATGTTTGTGAAGTTTATTCTAGTGTATTGTAATTCCAAACTATTCAATTCATATGCATCCATTATAAATCTGCAAAACATGTGCCTGCACATACAACATTTCTTGAATAGCAAGCCTTTCTTATAAATCCTTTTTTCAAAGCTAAAGTAAATGTTTAAATGGATGTAGGTCTGTAACAACAAATAGTGAATATTTAAACAAAACATTTACTGTGGATCAGTACTTTCATATTTCTCTCAATGTTTGAACAGCTCCAGCTGTCAGTGCTCCAGCACCGACAAGAAATGCAAAAAAATCTATCGTGCACTGTGGCATGGTGATTAGCACTGTTGCCGCACAGCAAGAAGGTCCTGAGTTCAATTTCAACATCAGGCTGGGGTCTTTCTGTGTGGAGTTTGCATGTTCTCCCCGTGCTTGTGTGGGTTCTCTCCGGGTGCTCTGGTCTCTGTAAAGTACTTTGAATCACCTTGTTGTTGAATTGTGCTATGTAAATAAACTTGCCTTGCCTTCCTCTCACCGTCCAAAGACATGCACTTAGAGCACAGGTGTCAAACTCCAGGCCTGGAGGGCCGGTGTCCTGCAGGTTTTAGATGTGTCCTTGATCCAACACAGCTGATTCAAATGGTTAAATGACCTCCTCAACATGTCTTGAAGTTCTCCAGATGCCTGCTAATGAACTAACCATTTGATTCAGGTGTGTTGACCCAGGGTGAGATCTAAAACCTGCAGGACACCGGCCCTCGAGGCCTGGAGTTTGACACCCCTGACTTAGAGGGGATAGGTTAATTAATCTAGATTGCCCATAAGTGTGAATGTGAGTGCGAATGGTTGTCTGTCCTTGTGTGTTAGCTCTGCAAAAGATTGGTGACCTGTCCACGGTGTACGCCTCTCGCCCTATGAAAGCTGGGATAGGCTCCAGCGCCCCCCGCAACCCTGAAAAGGATAAGAGGAAATGAATGGATGGATTTAGGATTGTGGATCAATACTTTCAGATTTCTCTTAATGTTTGAACAGCTCCAGCTGTCAGTGCTCCAGCACCAACAAGAAATACAAGTAGGGAAATGTTAATGAGCAATATTATATATGTGCGTTTTTATTCTAGTTTTATTGTTAAACAAAAGGAAGTAGCCAAATGTATCATAATCTTTTTTAATGAATAAAATCAATATAATTACATTGTGATAACATTTATCTATGTTTTGCCACTTATCTGTATCAAAGTCACAGGGGCAGCAGTCTAAAGCAGGTTTCAGCAGGGGTACGCTGTTCATAGTCCACTGGCAGCCCCACAGAGAGCTCTGATGTACAAATATGTGGTACAACCGATCTGTGATAAACTGTTGCTTAAGCTGTTGTTGGTCTGTCAGCCAGCCATGTAGAAGAGCAAAGTTCTAACATGCAAAGAACTGAAGTGAAACTAAGTTTTTAAAAAAACAAGAAGCGTTCAGCCACTGTCTTTGCTTTTCATGCTGATCTTTCTGATTTATAAATTGTTTTTTTTTTTACTGTTCTTCTGTTGCTGGTGAACTTTGGTTCCCTATTCCCATCCTATCAACAGACATATTTGGGATTTTGGAGTGCACAGGAACCCATCTGTGGTGGATAAAAACCTCTCTCTGCTTGCTGTTCTAATAGAAGCATGTAGGCAGAGACACATTTGGGACCACAAATTATGCTTAAGTGGAAACACCTAGATCTCTTTCTCCCTTGCCACAAACTTCAGCTCTTTCAGGGGAACATCACAGCTTTCCCAAGTTAGCCAAGAGAAGTAATGCCTCCAGTTATCCCACACCTAAGCATCCAGGAGACATACTTGTCAAATGCCTGAATTCCCTTAAATAGCTGGTATTTGATGCTTTTGCATCTATTCTGAGCACATCACAAATCACTGAGCTCCACAGCATTTAAAGCGTAATTATAGATAGATCCAATCCATAAACCCTTAATCTTTTCATGGCTAAAAATTATGCCCATCTATTCTTTCCATTCACAGGTTATGAACAGAATTCATTAAACATAATGCGATTTGATATGCTTGGAGTTTATGCTACTAGCTGAAACAAAATGGCATTTTTAAAAAAAAATGCAATCGGGAAATGCTAAGGCAATGCTTCAAAACCCACATAAAATATAAGAAAATAACATCAAACTGAATTTACCCTCACTTTAATATTTAATGTTTTCATTTTCTGCAATAAATCATGACATTTTAAAAAGCAGGTAATAGACTGGCCAAAGGAGGAGATAGAAGCCACTGACATAAAGACAAGAAAGCTCCTTACCATGCATGGAGGGTTTCATCCCAACTCCAGCATCCTGAAGTGGAAGGAAGGAGGCCGGGGACTGGTGAGTGTCAGCACCACAGTCCAGGATGAGACAAGGAACATCCACGAATACATCACGAAGATGGCCCCACAGCGTGCTCAGTGAATACCTCAGGTAGCAGAAACCGAAGAAAGAGGAGGAAGGCGAGGAACCATCATGGAAGGACAGGCCCCTGCATGGTATGTACCACCGGCAGATAGCGGAGGTGGCTGATACCCAGAAATCCTACCAGTGGCTGGACAAAGCTGGACTGAAAGACAGCACAGAGGCACTAATCATGGCAGCACAGGAACAAGCTCTGAGTACAAGATCCATAGAGGCTGGGGTCTATCACACCAGGCAAGACCCCAGGTGCAGGCTGTGTAAAGATGCCCCAGAGACAATCCAGCACATAACAGCAGGGTGCAAGATGCTAGCAGGCAAGGCATACATGGAACGCCATAACCAAGTGGCTGGCATAGTGTACAGAAACATCTGTGCCGAGTATAACCTGGAAGTCCCGAGGTCAAAATGGGAGATGCCCCCAAGGGTGGTGGAGAATGACCGAGCTAAGATCCTGTGGGACTTCCAGATACAGACGGACAAAATGGTGGTGGCTAACCAACCGGACATAGTGGTGATAGACAAACAGAAGAAGACGGCCGTGGTGATCGATGTAGCGGTTCCGAATGACAGCAATATCAGGAAGAAGGAACACGAGAAGCTGGAGAAATACCAAGGGCTCAGAGAAGAGCTCGAGAGGATGTGGAGGGTGAAGGTGACGGTGATCCCTGTGGTAATCGGAGCACTAGGTGCAGTGACTCCAAAGCTAGGCGAGTGGCTCCAGCTGATCCCGCGAACAACATCGGAGATCTCTGTCCACTAACTTCCTGTTTTTCAGTCTGGCTGAGCACTTAGTTTGTGAGTCAAAAGTGGCCTTGCTTTGCAAACCTTCATTATTAAAGTACATAAAACAATATAATTAAAAAATAAGCACTAAGAACATATTAATTACATGACAGAGTTAACCAGCAAAATAAGAGACTGAGAAGAGGAAGAGAGAATGAACAGAAAAGAAAAAACAGCTGATGGGACCTCTCATGGCTGCAGAGGTCAGGCAGCAGGAAGCAGCTGTGAGAAGAGGGGATGAGGACGGGTGAGAGGTGAAGCCTGGTCTTGTTAAAGGCTGGACGAGTTAAAGTGAGAGCATATGAAAATTGGGTTGAAAATTGAGGCTGGCGGACTTGTGGAGGTTTAGAAAATGTCCAAAGCACTGCAACAGAAAGGTAAATAAAATAAATAAAGAAATGAAGAAATAAATAAACTAATAATTATATAAATGAATAGAAAACATACATACACAAATAGAAACATGTGAAATTCTTTTTGAAGAGAATCAGGAGCTGGGGGAGACAGTTTACATTCACAGCTTCACGCCAATATGCATGCATTAATCTGAATACAAACCCATACATGCTTACACTCACGAATGTTCATTCATTAGATAAATGCTAAATAGTGTAGATTTAACAGATACTTGCTATTAAATGCTGTGGTTATCCATTGCTGAGGAATAGCTCTAGAAGTCCAGGACAACAGGGGGCTTTTGTGAAAAGGAAAATATAGGGTATTACCAAACGGTGATCAGATAATAAATTTGATTTTAAAATAGTAAATTGGAAGTGATCCTGTGCTGATTGAGCAAAAGAAGTGATTACTGTAGGAAGAAAAAATAATAATAATTTAATTTTGTGGTAATGTTTTGAATATGCATTTCTGTTGTCCTGGTAACTTCTTGAGATATGACTCAATATGCAAATTAGTTGAATGAGTGGAGACAAAAAAAAAAAGAAAAAAAAAGAAGTTCTAATTCCCATAACATATTGTGATACTAGTAAGCAAAAACTTTCCTGTGATTAATCTGGCAGATTTTGTGGGGTTTTATTTTAGTGAGAGGTTGATTCAGCCAGTTAGGTTTGGGTTGTTTTCCTCTTTTCAGCAGAGAGAGTTTTTGTATACATGGACATGTCCAGAACTGAACCCAATATTTTTGTCACAGTGCACTTAGAGAAAACCTGTCAGGTGTCGTGTTTTGATGATTTAATAATCAGCTCTCGCTCTCTCATTTCTGTTCTAAGCAGGCCTGCAAGAAGAATTAACAGCGCTGTAAAATACTTCCTTGTGAGCAAATATAAGGTGAGTTTTTCCAGATTGTAATGGGCTGAGAAGAAGGCCACCTGTGGGGACTCTAAAAGGATTGCACCGAGTCAATCCAGTCCAAAATCATAAAGAACTTTTTTTGTTGTTGTTTTTTTAAAAAAAGAAAAAGAAAAAACAAATGAATGAGCTCATGTTGCTGAGAGTGGAGAATCTGAAAATTTGTGCGTGACACTCAATTATCCACAAGATCTAGTGCAAATGCGTGTGAATGAATGTATGACTGGACTGTGATGGACTGACGAGGTGGATTAAAGTTTTGACTGACTTGACACTGAGACAAAGACTGGACCAAGTTTAGGATTAGTAACTGTTGACAAACAATTCACCACGCCGGTAAGAAAGGGCGGAGGTTTTATTTATTTTTGTTTTTTGCAGGAGTAGGAGGTCAAGAGAGGGGGAGATTGTAGTTTCACATGACACTGTGAGCTGTAGACCTTTTGGCTGCTAATTTTGGGTTACTGATCTCTGGAGTAATAAAATTGGGTCATTGTTGGGAAATTCTAAATGTTAAAGTGGAAAAAACTAAGGAAAAACAAGAAAAACAAAAAGAAAAAAATCAGTTTCAAATGTGAAGGTCATATTAATTAACAGGTTTTGTTTTCAGGCATGGGTGATGTGGAAGAAAGCTCGAGGAGTTCAACAGATTTAACATGATAATTAAACTGATTTAATTTCTTAACACAGGCTTGCAGGCCTGGAGCAAATATACTCGAGAGGAGAATCGCTGAGGTTTTCTGAGGAATAATATGACTAACCTCTTTCTTTTAATTTCCTGGACGTGGTGTAGCCTTTTCATTCTGTGTGACACATAAAAATGTGTCAAAGGGGGGATTTTAGGTTTAATTTGAAAGAAGGGTCCATGATCAGTGTATGACTTTTTGTGTGCTTGATAACTTAGCTATGGTAAAACTTACGCATAAATCATTGTGTTCATGTTTAAGCTTCACATAAACTGAATCCCATTTAGAAGATAAAATGCCTGTGTTCAACAAAATTTCTATTTTTGTAAAAGAAAAGACCTTAAAAGTTGAAGAACTGCCATTTCTTCGTATGTTTCACCTACAGATGTTTAAGAAGTTAATGAAACTGAGTGGCATTTATGTTGTGGTTTTCTACAATTAGTGGACACTGCTGTGTGGTTACTACAAGCAACATTCACACAGATCCACACATACATACAGCACTTTCAGACAATCACTCTTGAAGAGATTTTCCTTGAATTTTCATGACATTTTCCGTGAAATACTCCATGAACCACGATCATGTCACACGTTCAAATATGAGAGCAGCAGCAGATACTTGGCCAGGCAAAACTTCAGCAAGCTGTCAGGTCTGTTGAGTCTAAATATATCCTTCTCACCTCCACAGGGCCATGCAGAGACGTTTAAAGGGGCAGGTGCTCAAAGTTAAAAAGGGGCACATTGGACCAGGCTGAATAACAACAATACATTTACCAAGATTCTAATATGGGATTGCATCATACTATATCAAGAAAGTTATGCCAGGGAGTCAAGTTGTTCTGATTTGAGGCTTTCTACATTATCAAAAGTTGTACACAGTGAAGAAGTAAAAATATTAACAAGATGATCAACTTTTGTGTGAGTTGGTTTCAGGTAGTTGCGCTGCAATGTGTTGGCACGAGGCATTAAGGAAGATAAGAGTGGATGTAATATATCCTTAACTTTCTTAACTTAACTTTCAGAAAGACATCTACTGTGATGAGATCTATTTAACACTGATCTCACAAAGGAAGGTTTTCAGGAAATACTGTTAAATTTTTCATTTGTATGCCATCAATCAGATCAAGTTCTTGAGTGTAATTAAAGTGGTTGATGGGTTCTTTTACCCACCAGTTTATTTGATATCTGATAACATCAATCAAATTGTAAAATTACTTGTCTTCATGTATACGTGTATTTGATATTCATATATCAAATGTCATCATCAGTAAACTGTAAACCTCAACTACAGAAAACATTTATATAGTAACTCCATTAGATTTAGATTTACAAGGGATGGTACAGGATCTCAATCAGGTCCAGGTTCCTGTTCTGCAAACATTTTAAATGTATATATATACATTATATATATAATGTATATATATATTGGCTGACTGCTAATCAGCCAATAATGTGGTTGTGCATTTATGCATCTAGACATGGCCATGACTTTCTCAGAAACTGCTGATTTGATGGGATTTTCCTACAGTAACATCTCTAGGCTTTCCAGAGTCTGGTGTGAATAAGTGAAGATGTTGAATCACTGAATACAATACAATAAAGATTGTATTGTATTGAATAGTTTGTGCTGAGTTTATGATCAATTGTCCCTATGGTGGAAAAATTGGGCCCAGGTGTTTCCAGTCATTAATAATCCTAGCACACCTGCTGGGTACTTGGAACACAAAATAAACAATCATAAATAATCTGCCAGTCTGGCAGCAAGTAGAGTTAATCACATTGTTCATTGTGGGATCATGCAAAGTCCATCATTTGCTTGATTGACGCCCATCATATCACCACATTCAGTAATACACTTACATATAGACTTACACACTGCAGGCTGAATACCAGTGAAGAGCAGTGTGTGAATTTGGATCAAAAGGAAAAGCAAATTAAAACGAGAGACATAAATGGTACAGTGGAGACTATCATTATTATCATTATTATTGTTATTAGTGTTGGTATGTTAATTTTCACTGGTCACTAACAGAGGTTGGTCACACCTCTACATTTCATGTAAACTTTACTTCAGTTCACACAGGTCACCATACAAAGTAAAGACAGTATTTTTTATGTATTTATCTGAGATATTGCTTACTCTGGTAAATAGCTTAATGAGTCATCTTTGCAGTTTATAACATTTTTGGCATTGTTGAATTGTTAAAATGTAATGATATTTTAAATATATTTAAAATGTATTTGCTAGTTCATTTAGTAGTTATTTTTTCAGTAATTTCACTACAACACTTTAGCCCACCAAAGAAAAAGAAAATTTTAGTAAATATAATGAAATAATTTTACTTATTTATTGTTTTATTTATTTTAAGACTTGACATGTCAAAACATAATCAATTAACACATTAAATTAGTTGTTATCTGATAACAGCAATCAAATTGTAAAATGACTATTCTTCATGCATCATATCTATTTGCTATTCATATATCAAATTTCATAGAAATTGGTGCTGCAAATGTAAACATGGGGGGGATTTTAATTAACTGTTAACTAACTAGCTTTTTTCCCATCTCATTTCTCCACACAAGACCCAAACGCCACATTAAGAAGCATGTCAGATAACTCGTCTTCCTCTGCTTTTGACTGCTTTACCTCAAGCATTGGGATTTCGATCATCATTTCTTTTTTCATCACCAAGATATTTGTTGTTCTTTGTCTCTCCACCTTCATCCTCTACGTGGCTTACCAACGATGGCAGCGACAGTCCTTGGCAGCAACAAGTCACTCTGACATTTTTACCTATCATGTGACTGTCTTTGAACTGATATATGTATTGGCGATCAGTACTTACTTACTTGGGAGATACATTAATAGCTCAGTTTTGCTTCTAATGGGGATGTATTCAGCTTCTTTTGTCTACCCTGCAGAGATATTCTTTAACACTGCGACATGTATGGAGCACTACCTGGCTGTTGTTCACCCCATCACCTATATGGGGCTGAGACAGTCGGGTGGGGTCAGGATCAGAAACATCTGCATTGGGTGTGTGTGGTTGATGTGCTTTGGTTGGCTTGGAGTAACAGCTCTATATTACCCTGATCTTCCCTATGTTCCATATTGCTGTATGATGGTGTCCTCATTAATCATCATCTCTTTTTGTAGCCTCTCTGTTCTCTGTGTTCTGATTCGTCCAGGTCCAGGAGAAATGGGAGCAAACAGGGAGAAGATTGATCATTCAAAACAGAAAGCTTTCTACACCATCACAGCAATAATGATAGTGCTGTTGGTGTGTTTTCTAGGAATGCTTGTTACAGTTGGTCTGAATAACTCAAATCTGTTACGTAACACAGACAGATGTGTCCTGTTCTTATCTGGAACCTGGTTTACTCTGCCCATCAGTCTGATCTTACCTGTATTGTTTCTCCACAGAGCAGCAAAAGTGTCCTGCACCAGTTTTACCAAAAAGTAAAAATAAAGCAATTAAACAAAAAAGAAAATAATAATAAAAAGATTAATAATGTATGTACGTGTGTTATATTGAGCAACAAGTCTGTATTCCAAAATATTTCCGTAGGGACTTAAATAAAGTAGGGACAAAAGTATGGAAAATCAAATTAAATAAAAGCAGGTATAGACAAAATGATTTGGAAACAGCAGGTACTGAAGTCGGTGGAAAAGATACATGAAAAAGTACTAGTGACAAATCTGGTGCAACTCAGCTCTGTTGATTTACTTTCATTTAAAGTATCCCATCATATGTCCACACATGAGATCATAAATATGTTTTTAAACTACTGATCTTTTTACATTGCATAAATATTGTAGTAAACATTTTTTCAACATAAAAATGTCGGTTTGTCCCAGAAACTTTACCAGCAGCACACATCGTTATGTGCCTCAACTTTCAGTCTTTTACGCATGCTAATCTGCCATTTTTTCTTCTTTGTTTATGTTTAGGGATTAGAGATCTGATCTAGTTTATCATATTAAAATTTGGAAAGCGTCATCAGTAGTGGATCTTGGATTCATTGGTTGTTTCGGCCATTTATCGCTAGACACCCTCTTCCAAGGAGGCCCTGCCAGGGTTGATCAGGCCCCAAAGTGTGTCACTGGTTTATGTTTATTTGTTATTTCTCCTCTTCTTTCTGCTGTTTAGTTTTCTACAGTTTTTTTTTTCTATCTATTCACTGCAACTGAGAAATAATACGTACCTTGTTAACATTTATGGAGCCTCACTTCTTCAAAGACATAGAAAAGGTGATGGAGAGTAAGACAAAAGGGACAAGATAGGAGAGAGCAGAGAGGGGAGCCAGAAGGGGGGTGCCCAATCTGGCTTCACACACCTCCCCCCCGGATTGGGCTGTATGAGTTTTAAATTGTATATTTTTTGGGGGATGTATCAGCATGTGTCTGATTTGATACACAGGCTTTTAGGTAAAAATAATAAAAAATCACTGATGATCTGGGATGTCTCAAAAAGTTTGCTCCATTCACTGGACAAAAAAAAACAAAGAAAAAGTTCTTGAATTTACTTATTTAAAATTTGAATTTATTTATTTAAAAGGGACAGTGCAGTTTAACAGTGCAAGACATGAAACTGATACAACGCACATAAGTTTATAGCTACTGCTAATTTTCAACAATTATCCCTTGTTGGGCTTACAAGCTAAATAGGTACATTTTACAATAAAACATACATTTTCATGAAACCAAATTACATCATAAATACAATTAATAGACAATAATTTTAAATAGTGTACAATCCCTTCCTTTAAGACACTACCCCAACTTCTGTTTGGTTTATTGACCATATTCTGACCATAAGGCGCACCAGATTATAATGCACACTGTCATTGAACAGGTCTGTTTTCATACATAAAACGCACTGGATTATAAGGCGCATTAAGCAAAGCAAAACAGTCAGAAAAGTCAAACTTTTCTCAACTGTTTTTAAATGAAATAAAATTAAATACAGATAAGAGGCAAACCCTGGTTATAGTGGGAATCGGTTGATAAAATAGTGCAAGATACAGCGCTGATATAAACATCTATGATTGTTGGGAGCAGTTCTGATTGTACAGTCTGACAGCTGCAGGGAGGAAGGACCTGCGGAAACGCTCCTTCATGCATTTAGGATGCAGCAGTCGGTCACTGAAGGAGCTCTGCAGTTCAGCAACATTTACATGCATGGGGTGGGAGACTCTGTCCATCAGAGATGTTATTTTAGCCAGTGTCCTTCTGTCTCCCACCACCTGCACTGGGTCCAGGGTGCATCCCAGAACAGAGCTGGCCTCATAGCTGGACTGGCCAGGACTGGATAGTCATTTTTCGTTTTTATGGACCGATGGGTTTTGGTTTTTTCTTTGGTTTTTTCCCGTAACTGTATAAACACTGGAAGGTGGTGGATTGGCCAGATGCTGGGAGATGTGTAAAAATAACTCAATTGTTTGGTGGTGGCTATTGCAGAGCTTCCACAGATTCAGTAACATTAGCAAGTGGTGGAGGCCAGCAGATGCAACACGCTGGCAGGTGGATGACGGAAAGGCAGGAGGAGCAGAGACCTGAGGTTGTGAACTGAACTTCAGGTAAGAAGTTATGACCTGCAGTCTATCTGGGTCAGATATAAACCAAGTTTAGGTGGAGTTTATTTTCGTTATGCTGACTTTTTACAGTCAGTTACAATAACTCGTACTGCGTACTAGCTAGCATGACGGAGTTTATATACTGCTGGGCGGGTGCTATGATATTATTGATGTTGAACTTGTTTTACTTTATTTATAAGGTTAGTTAAAATTAAAAGCGCAATCGAAAAGAAAATATTGCGCGTTTGGTATTGAGGTGAAAACGAATACAGTTTGTCCCGGACTTCAGCTACAATGAAAAAGACACAAAGCTGGAGTTATTCTGTGTCTTTGCTGCACAGCTGCCTCTTCTCCTCTCATTCTCTCCCCCCCCCCCCCCCCGCTCTCCTGTTTCTACTTCAATTATGAAACTGATCAATGATCAGCTGATCGGCTTTTCTCTCTTGTTTGTTTATCGCCCACTTTGCTAAACAACAGCAGCACATTTAAGCTTGATCAGCTGTTGTTAGAATGTATTTAATATTAATTTCTAGTATCAGCTGATGTTTGCTGGAGCCACAGCTGTAAAGCTGCTGGTCATGATATGGTTTGGTTATCTGGTGAGAGGGAAACATGAAGATGAAACCAGGAGATGTCCTTACTGAATCATCAGAGCTGAACAGGTGATGGAGAAACAGGTTTACCTTTTAGGTGACATGAATGAGTTGAAGGGAATTTATGAACTGTTTCTGAGAGACAAATAACACCAGGATCCTTTTCTAAGTAGTTGACAGCTGGTAACTGTGCAGGGACGGGTCTAGCAAAGTTTTGCCAGGGGGGCAGGTAGGACATTAACAGGGAAAGGGGGGCACAAAGAAATACTTTCTTATTCTCATTTAAAATGTCTCGCTTTTAACAAATAATTATCTGAATCTTACAACAAACGTTTTCATCTGATGTAAAATGTATAGAAGTCCATTATTGTACATAGTAATTTTTTTAGGGTCCCATCATAATTTCTTCAGAAGTAGCTAAGTACTGTATATGATGCCAGTATTTTCCCACATTTTCTAGATTCTGTACCAGTACTGTGTGTAAAATGCCATCAAAAAGTCAATTAAGTTTTATTCTTTCTCACCTGTCTTTCTGTCTCCTTTCACTTATTAAAGGTTGCCATGTTAGAAAAAATATTTTGCCCTGCCATGCTGCTTATTGATGTGGCAAATGAATGGTTTATGAAAATATATCTAAATCTGTCATCAGTAATCATCATGTCTCACCTCTAGTCTTCTCTGTCTTAATTTCAGGTTTTCACCGTGTGTTGTAGATAGTTTAGGAGGTTAACTTGACCAAGCAGTCTACTTGCCGGACACAGACGCCACCGGGCCCTCTGACCACCAGTAGGCAAACATGGGGTTAGTATCTTGCCCAAGGATATTTGGCATGCAGCCAGGATGCAGCCTGGGATCGAACCACCGACCTTCTGATTAGTGGCTGACCTACTCTGCCACCTGAGCTACAGCCACCCCTCAATACATAGCATCACTTATCAAACAGAGAGCTAATCCAGACTTCCTCTATTTGGGTCCTGGTTCCACACATGGACAGTGCAAAAGTGATAACATCTCCAACAACTAGTTTATTTTGCGTAGTTTCGTTCTTCATCATGTCTGTCTTGCTGAACTATGCAACTATGCAAGGACTTCACAGAAAAAAATCATGACCAGAGTTTATAATTAGTGTTCCCTTTGCTGGGAAGACTGGGTCCAGGTACTTTGAGGTTTTTACAGTCAGTGACCAAACCTGCTGGGCACCTGAAACACAAAACACACAATCAAAAGCAGCCTGCCAGGACAGCTGCCAAAAGAAGTAATCACATTTTAGCTAGTATCAGGTAGTGAGGTAGTCAATAATCCACAAGGACATCTGATAGTCCACTCGTGCTCCCTGCATCTTCTCCTGTAGCAGCGAGGGTTGTATTGTGTTGAAGGCACTGGAGAAATAAAAAAACATGACTCTCACAGTGCACCTGGCGCTCTCCAGATGAGAGAAGGCCCGATGCAGCAGGTAGATGACAGCGTGATCCACCCCAATGTTCGGCTGGTAGGAAAACTGCAGCGGGTCTAGGTCTCTCCTGACTAGTGGGTGAAGGTGGTGAAGTATGATTCTCTCCATAGTCTTCATCAGGTGTGAAGTCGGGGCAATAGGTCTGAAGTGGTTCTGCTCCTTGGGGTGCATTGTCTTTGGGACTGGGACCACGCAGGAGGTCTTCCGCAGAATGGGGACTCTCTCCAGGCTGAGACTGAGGTTAAAGATGTATGTGATAACCTCACAGAGTTGATCTGCTCAGTCCCTCAAAATTCTGGAGCTGATTCCATCCGGACCCGTGGCCTCCCTGATTTTCATCTTCCTCAGCTGACTTCGCACCTGGTCAGTTGTGATGGAGAGGCTGCTGTGTAGGGTGTGGGTGGGTGGCTCCTGATGACTGCCATGGGGGTAGGAGGCAGTAGAGTCGTTGAAGGAAAAAGGGGGCAGGTGTGGTGAATCTAATGTCCCCGTTGCTATGGGGGGTTGCAGAGAGGTGTGAAGAGCTCTGGTGGATGGGGCTTCTGAATCGAACCTGTTAAGAAACTGGCTCAGTCTATTAGGCCAAACCTGGTCGCCAGACTCTGGACCCCCTCTGCTCGTTGTGCTTCGTCAGGTGATTGTGTTCAGTCCTCTCCACACATCTCTGGTGTTGCTCTGCTGGAGCTGCTCCTCCAGCGTCCTCCTGTAGTTGTCCTGACTTCATGCCTTTCCCCTCCTTATCTCTCTCCTTAGCTCATTCTTGACTCTAGTCATTTCCTCTCTGTTTCCAGATCTGAAAGCCCTCCTTTTCTTCTCCAGCAGGGTCCTCAGATCTGGAGTCAGCAATAGCTTGTTGTTGGAGTAACACCGTACTCTCCTTGTCAGTACAATACATTCACATCTTCTATTTTTAAAGTTTACGACAGCAGATCACTTCTCAACATCGGTAATAAGTTTGCACATGTAACCTTGGACACTGTTAAACCCGACCTGTCCTTGCTGACTGAGATACTACGCAGTGCGGACAGCAACAATGGACAGGATGCACACCTGAGGCAAAGAACAAAGAAGCGCCGGGGTAAACATGCTCGTGTTTGGAACAGACTGAGGCAGCAAGCGCACTGCAGGCCAGAAGCATTTCTACTCTCTCCAGCAACTGCTCGCCACATCTGGAATACCTGAGCATTACGTTCCGCCTTTTTTTTACCTTCCCTGCAAATTCACCACGGTAATCGCCAAGGTAGTCTACATCCCACCCCTAAACTACATGATGTTGCTGAATAGCAACGGGGACATTAGGACTCTGGCTCAGCCCTCATTGTAGCAGGAGATTTGAATAAAGCAAAACTCGGACAAGTCATGGCAAACTTTATCAACATGTCACATGTCTGACGAGCTGAACGAGTTCTACGCCCACTTCGAGATTAGCCAGGCAGCTAATGCTAACAACCGCCTGAAAACTGAGGATGGTGACATCATCAGAGAGGGACCGGCGATCATCATCGCAGAGCACGACATCTGGGCGGCGCTGAGTGAGCACAAGGAAAGCAGCAGGACCAGACGGCATCACCGGCCATCTGCTGCGTTGCTGTGCTGACCAGCTAGCAGGTGTGTTCATGAACTTTCAACGAGTCCCTGGCTAAGTCTGTGGTCCCCACAAAAGATCCACCATCATCCCTGTGCCCAAGAACAACAAGCCCTCATGCCTGAATGACTACCGGCCAGTTGCACTGACTTTGGTGCTAATGAAGGTGTCCGAGAGGCTGTTGAAAAACATCATCTCCTCCTCCATCCCAAACACCAAAGATCCACTCCAGTTCACCTACTTACCCAACAGATCCACTGAGGAAGCTATCGCCCATGTCCTGCCCAGCACCCTTAGCCACATGGACAAGAAACAGGGTAACTATGTGAGACAGCTGTTTGCTTATTACAGTTCAGCGTTTAACACATTAGTGCCTGGTAGACTGTTCACAAAGCTGAGGGATCTAGGACTCAACAGCTGTATGTGTGCACGGGTATTGGACTGGACAGACTGTGTGGCCACCCATGGCTCCAATACCATTGTGAAGTTTGCTGACGACACAGTGGTGTTGGACGCCATCTCCAACAATGATGAGGTGGCCTACTTGGATGAAGTGAAGAATCTGGCATTGTGCTGCCAGGATAACCACCTCCAGCTGAACATCGGCAAGACAAAGGAGCTGGTGGTGGACTTCAGAAGGAGTAAGCACAGGCACTACAAGCCCATTATCATAAATGGAACTCCAGTGGAGAGGGTGCAGTCCTTCAAGTACGTGACGCTGGCTTGGCTTAGTTAACCCTTAGCTTTTGTTTTGTGGCGCTAGTTTGCATTAGTTAACCCTTAGCTTTTGCTCCTGACTTTTTTTTCTTCATGTATTAATTGGTTGCCCATTGGTGTGTTGAACAGCCCTGTCATTTTTCTGTTTAAAGCATGCAATAAAAACTTTTATTTTACTCAGTTTTCTTGTGGGGGCTTGTGCATGTTACTCCCCTCCTGTCGCCTAGCAGATGGGGTCGTAACACAATCACAACCAGGGAAATTTTGTTGTTGCTGCTAGCTCTGTTGCTATATTAGGTGCTGATTTTCTTTGTGCCCATGGACTTCTAGTCGATGTTGCTAACTTCTTCAAAACTTTCTTCAATACCCTGTTTTACTCGGGCCGCCGAGGTCCTGGTATGGGCTAATGTAGTGACTTCCGGTGATGCTTTTCAGCATTTGCTTTTGGAGTTCCCATCACTGTCTGTCCCTTCTCTAATAGGTCAGCAAAGCACGAGTTTGAACATTATGTGCCTGCGGTCAGGCCCAAAGTGTTCATGCGGGTGCGCCTCCTCGACCCCACAAAACTCTCCATCGCTTGGGAGGAGTGTGCAGCCATGGAGCGCCTTGGCGTTGTAAGGCACTCGAATAGTGCCTGTGTCATGGTCTACGGTGGGTGGCTGGAGTTTCCATTAGGCTCCTGAACTGACCTGGGATCCGCCCCTGGGCAGGGCCAACTCCAGCTCCTGCACACCTGGAGCCTATTGCAGGCAATCAAGCCAGAGGGATTTAAACCACACATCGATGTTCACTCACTGCCAGTTCGTCATCAACCCATGTTGGTAACAGGTCTTGTGCTTCAACTTCTCGCTGTGATTTATCTTACTAACAAAGACTCTTTTGTACTACAGTTGCTGTACCCACCCTGGCTCACACTCCACCTCCGGACTCGGGATACCTAGTGATCATTCTGGAAATCCCTCTGTGCCGCACCTGCCTGCCCTCCTGCCATCACACTCCATCTGGAGCCCCGGATCTCAGGTCAGCCTTTCCACGCCACTCAGCCTCCCCTGGATCTTCATCACCCCCCTCTCAAACACTCCAGGTCCCTAACTGCAAGTAAGAATCGCTGCTCTTATACTGGCCACTCCTGAGCTGCCTTCACTACCTGCCTAACTCCTATATCCTCTTCCCTCAGTGTGACTGTTCCCCACTCAGCTCCGTTCCGCTTCTCAGGCCTCGTTCCCTGGCCCTAGCCACGTTCCCCTGGGCACGCCACACCAAGGCTCCACGTCTCGTCATTTTCTGTCTTTGCCACGTTTCTTTTTTTCCCCTTTGCACTTAACCGTAATAAACTGTTAAATCATCTACTGTCTCCGCTCTGGGTTTCTGCACCTGAGTCCTATTCAGTACCGGCCATCCGTCGCCGTGACAGCCTGGCCTTCTCCACTACACACAATGCTCAAATTGGATGGCGGAGATTTTCACTGTTTAAATGTCACGGCGAATGATCGTTACCCTATTCCTCACATCAACCTATCTTGCCAGGACCTCAATTTTTTCTAAAATTGACTTGGTGCACTTGGTGCTTCAAGTTAGCTGGAAGAGCATGCACATGTCTTAAATCTAAACTGAGGAGGAGTTTCCTGCAGCTGTTCCTAGATGGAGTTATTGAGTCTGTCAGGGCCTATGTGAGTTGCTTAGGCATTGGCTACCAACTAATTATTCATTTACCCATTCTAGATCAGGATTGGTTCTTCAGGTATAACAAATTTAACTTTGTTTAAAGTATTGTCATCTATACCTGGTAGATGGGATAAAAGGAGAGAATGGCTTGGGAGACATTTCCACTTACAGGAGAAACATTTGGTACACCAACTTGTACAGTAGAAATAAACTCATCTCCACTACAGATAGCAGAGTTTTACATACAAAAACAAATATGAATCAAATAGTCATGTACCTGTGACAAATCTTGTCCCTTCTTTCTGTGCAGCAACCAGAGGTGCAGGGGTTAATGGTTGTTTGCTGTTCTGAGTCCATGCTGATTCCATGCTTCCTGGAATGACTGAAGATGATGTTGAATGTGATGCAAAAAGCATCTGTGCAATGCAAACAAGTGAATTTCTTCACCAGGGTTGAGCAGTCCTTGAATCTCCAGCTGGGTGAAGATTGTGTAGAAAGGTTCAAGGACGTTTTTATACACATCCCTCCACATGCGCTCAATGCTGATTTCCATCTATATGCCAAAGGTGATTTGCTGCTGGTACACTCTACTGAAGACTACTTGCAGTCTTAATAGATAACCGTTGTATCTTGACCCCTTCTGGATTGACTCGTCTCATTTTTCAATTTCAAATATTTCAAATAACATGTAAGTCAGAAAACACTGTAACACTATTAGTGATGTCTATAAAAAGATGTATGGATCTTGTACTTAGAGCTTTTTCCTGTGCTGCCATGATTAGTGCGCATCTGTGCTCTTTCAGTCCAGCTTTGTCCAGCCACTTGTAGGATTTCTGGGCACTTCCTCTAACTGCCAGTGGTGCTCCCATGATGGCTCCTCTTCTTTCTTGGATTTCTGCTGCCTGTGGTATTCCCTAAGCACACAGTCAGTTGTGGGTGTCTTCCTGATGTACCAATGGATATTCGTTGTCTCACTCTAGACCATGGTTCTGACACTTACTATTCTCTGGCCTGCTTTCTTCCGCTTAGTGTACAGCCTCAAGGTGCTGGACTTGGGGTCCTCCATGCATAGTTCAGAAGAGACTGACATCAAGACAAATTGGTAAATGGTAAATAGCCTGTATTTATATAGCGCTTTACTAGTCCCTAAGGATCCCAAAGCGCTTTACACAGTCAGTCATCCACCCATTAACACACACATTCACACACTGGTGATGGCAAGCTACATTGTAGCCACAGCCACCCTGGGGCGTACTGACAGACAAGGACGCTCCTGTCTCCTACTTTGGTCAGTTTATTATCTGATTACCAGCAGAGCGTAGGTGTTGATTGCCCGGATCTTGTTCTTCCCATTCAGCTGACTCCTCAGGACTTGCCTTACTCTCTGCAAGTGGGTGCAGCTTTGCTAGTGCCCTTTTTGTGGTTCTTATTTGCCTGTGGGATTCCCAGGTCCTTGTAACTGTCGTCTCTGTCTGCAATGTTGCCTTCTGGCAGTGTGATCTATTCCCTTAGTCAGTCTTGACAATGATGTCACTGAGGGTGATCAGGCCTATGCAGAGCAGCAGTGGGGACAGAGCATCTCCTTGGTAGGTAACTTGATGGTGACTTTTGCTACAGGCTTGAAGTTGGCCTCTAGTTTTGTTCACCACAACATTAGAGTGCAGTCAGCTCCTACAGCCAGTAGGCATGAATCATATTAGGGCCTGGTGCTGAAAACTCTTCATACTAGAGACCTTTTCCTGGATGCCACTGTGATGGTTACTGGATCTTGTTCAGGGATGTCTGCTCTTAGACCCACTAGCTAGTCACGGCGCTGTTCTCATATTGTTCCCTGGCCAAGGCTGTGAATCTTAGCTTGGCAGTTTCCAAGGCCTCAGGTATGGACAGGATACCTCTTGGGCACCTTTTTCATCAAACCTTCTTGCAACTCCAATAGTTGGTTAACTTTCCTCCGTGCTACCTTGATCATGGCCTCGAGTCTCTGTTTTTGTAGCTAAGATTCTCAACATCTAGTAGACCTTCACAGGATACTTCACATAATCTCAGTAAGTGGCTGTGGAGAGACCAGATTTCAAGCCTTCAGTATGATCCTATCTTTCAGTCCGTTCCTGTTTCTTTCAGGTCAGTTCCTCTCGCACTCAGCACTCCTTCCATAATACAATCTTGGGTAAGGGTGATGATGATATCTCCAACCTGACCTGCTTTGTTGTACCTCGTCAATCTCTAGGCATACGAGCATTTCCTTCTTAAAAATGCTGGAACACTAAGCTACTAGTTCCAAGATTCCATTCCACATCCTATTTGTGTAACCTCTTCTGCTGTGGTTATTTGTGTAGTAGCATACAACAGTGGCCTGCTCTCATCTCTTGTTCCAGTAGCCCACTTCTCATCATGGTTCCCTGGTTCCTCAAAACCTGATGTGGACCATGTTAACCCAGGCGACATGTTTGACACCATTCTTTTATTTGCTTTCAAAGCTCTCCATGGCCTAGCCCCATCTTATCTCTCTGAGCTGCTACAGCCTTATACACCCACCCGCTCTCTCAGGTCAGCTGATCAGCTGCTCCTGAATGTACCCAGGACTGGGCGTAAACTTAGAGGAGGCCACTTCTTTACCTGCTTTTAAGTCACTCTTGAAAACCTCCTGTCCCTCTTTACCCTGGCCTTTGACACCATGTGAGATGTTGGTTTTTATTTTTATTTTAGTTGTTCTTATTTGATTCGATGATGTTTTATAATGTTTTTGTTTTTGTTTAGGGCTGTTTTAATTTTATGCATTATGTGTTTTATTTATTTATTTTTGCTGTTTTCTGTTATTCTATTGTTTTTAACTTATTTTTCTGTACAGCACTTTGTTCCTCTGCTGGGTATTTTCTCTACACCAACTAATACAAGTAAGAAACAAGTCGCCTTCACACTTAGTCAAATGAAGCTGAATTCACTCTTACTTGTAAATGCCTGTTTTTCTTCACTGTATTTTCCTTTTTTAGAAATCAAACAGCAGTTTTGAGAATATGATAAGTCCTTTTTTGTAATAAATCTAATTATACTTTAGGTGCGATGTCTGAGATTAAACTGAGATTAAACAGAATTCATTTAAACAAGTTGACAGCAATCCATAACCCACAGAAAGTTTACATGTTGGGAAACCACATTAAACTTATTTTGTAAGTATTTTTAATTAATGTGTATTAATAAAAATGTAATGCTTGTAATGTAATGTTTAGAGGGGAAAACACAGTTCATCAACAGATAATTAAGTGACTGTTATACTAAAAGATGTTCATCCACAGCAAATTAAGAATATTTGACCCGAATGTGATTAAGACAATTCTAACATTTGTCACATATTCCAGTAGCTCTGATGGAAACTGCTCGGACACAAACAAGTGGCATCAGTCTGCAAGACACAAAGCTGGCCAGAGCAAGTCTTGCAGATGCGAAGACCACAACAGAGCAGGCCACTGGGGAGATGAAGGCTGCCGCTGAGGGGTGGCCATCACCCACTCCCCAATAATGGGGCAGGCTGCCACATTCAGGTGGTAGAACCTAGTAAAGGCCGAATTGGATGACCACGTTGCCTCTGCACAAATGGCAAAGAGAGGCGCCCCTCAACAAGACACATAAAGTGGCCACCCTGCGGATCAAGTGGGCCTGCACTCCAGAGTGGAGGGGAACCTCTGCCGTCAGCCGGAGCCTTGCAGGGCAGGGGTGGAACAGTAATCCTCTTGCCTGGGACAGGAGGTTCAAACCAGAAGCTCCTAGGATATCCTGTCCAGAAGTTGAAGGATTGCTGAAAACCAAGACATGTGGGCCCAGAGAGTGCCCACCAGGATCAGCATCAACTCCTTGGTCTGAACCCAGTGGAGGCTCAGTGTGAATGGATGCTTATGTATACTGCGGGAGTCCAAGAGTAAAACTCAAGACGTGAAAACAGGCCAGCCTCACTTTAGAGGCCAGCAAGCGTTAGCTCACAGAGCTACTTATTAGCCACCACCAGGTCTTGCTGGCCCTGTAAACCTGCATGAGCATGGGCCATACACCAGATGGGAACCGAGCACTGCAGGCTGGAGAACTCTATGTATTATACATAAGCTGTGGGTAGTGACCGGGCTGGCGGGAATGTCTTTAAAAAGTATCAAGATGTCATGACCAAGGGGGGTCAAAATATTACTCACAGACCCATTAATGGGTGAGAAGTCAGACTGACTGCTTCTGGGGAAAGGATGTCCAAAAGACTGAGAAGTATTTCTTCCACTTGTTGAATATTTTCCCAGTTGAGGCCAGACATATCTTCACTGTCTTTAATGTTGACAGAGATACAAACTATATTTTTTTTAACTAAAAATAGAAACCAAAGAAACATTTCACAAAGACTGAATAGAACAATCTGAGTATATCAGAGAATATAGACACAAAACCTTCATTTTGCGAATGTTGTTTTCTGTATTTGGATTTTACCTCTGAACTTAATTTCTCTTTTTGATTTGATTTTAAAATCCATCTTGTATTGTGTTGACTTTTTATGACTTTGGTGTGAAAAAACTTTTTTTCTTTTATTATCAGGAGCCCATACCAGCTGTCCCTGAATATGGAGTTTATCTGTGTATTACCAGGGGGGACAGTCTTATTTATCATCTACAAAAAATCTATTTAACAATTCCTCTGACTTTGAACTGAGGGAACACTTAAATGATAACTGATGCCAAATGATTTCTAGATTTTAAGACTCATTCTGCATCACTCTCCTCTATCATTTATAATGTGCCACGTTTTTCTACTGAGCCTTCTGCAGATGTGCTCATACAATCAATGCAATTGACTTATCTTGAAAACAACTATCTTCAACTGTCTACTGGCAGCAGTCAGACAGTGTCTCTTTTATGCTGAGCAGCAGGCAGCAGAACAGTGTGATGTGTGGCTCCCTCAAGTGGTCAGCTCTGGTTTGAGGCCCAGGTTTGTTAGGCCTGGAGTTTGACACCCCTGCTTTAGCAGTTTGCGCTGTTCTTCTTAAATGCTGTGTCATGTACCAGGGTTTGAATTGATTCAAACTCTGAATTCTGTTTTACATTATTTACAAAAATTGTTACCAACTGATTTCAGTTAAAGTAAGGACACTATGGAAAATGAATAAAAGCAGATATAGACAAAAAGATTTGGAAACAGCAGGTACTGAAATCGGTGGAAAAGAACAATGAAAAAGCCGGTGCTACTTAGCTCTGTGGATTTCTTCTGATCCCATTTCATATCCACACATAAAATGCAAGATATATTTTTTACACTATTGATCTTTTTACATTACATAAATTCTAATTATTGTAACTGTATCATTAAATAAAAACATATCCTGTGATGTGTCAGAAACATGTCACTTTGATAGATTGAATAAGTCAGCTCTCTAACTCTGTGATACATGAACTGTGAAATAATTGCAATACACTGAAGTGGTCATTGAACTTTTTTTTTTTTTGCTTGTTTACTCTTTTTTTTTCTTTCAACAGGTGATCCAGGTGATCCTTTAGTGTCTTCACTCCCTGTCCCTCTTCCCTCTCTTTTTTCTTTCTCCCTTTCCTATCCCCCAGTCATGTCTGTCCTGTATGTAATAACTTAAAATAAATAAATAATAATAACAAAGGTCAATCAAATGGACCAACAACGGCCAGCCACAGCCACCCTGGGGCGCACTGACAGAGGCGAGGCTGCCAGACAAACTCCCAGCTCTTGAGCCACGATCGCCCCGATGGGAGTAGAATGGGAGGGAGAGCCTTCAGTTTTCAGGCCAATCTTCTGTGAAACCAGCTTCTAGTTTGGATTCGGGAGACAGACTCTCTACTTTTAAGATTAGTCTTAAAACTTTCCTATTTGCTAAAGCAAATAGGGCTGGACCAGGTGACCCTGAATCCTCCCTTAGTTGTGCTGCAATAGATGTAGGCTGCTGGGGGATTCCCATGATGCATTGAGTTTTTCCTTTCCAGTCCCCTTTCTCACTCACTATGTGTTTATACACCTCTCTGCATTTCACCATTAGTTATTATTAATTTCTGGCTCTCTTCCACATCATGTCTTTGTCCCCACACCCCAGCTGGTTCTAGCAGATGGCCGCCCCTCCCTGAACCTGGTTCTGCTGGAAGTTTCTTCCCATCAAACAGAAAGTTTTCATATGGTCATATGATTGCTGAGGTTTTCTTTGTGCAATCTATCTTCAAAAAACCGTGTGGCAATCTGTGTGTTCTGTGGCAAACAGATTCCTGTAAGCAGCATGGATTGCAAAAGCTCCTTCCTCATAATAAAATACTGTTTACTTCTTCAAGAACTTAATAAGTGTAATTTGATCAAAAGTAACTGAATATAAAACGAAACACAACAATGGGAAGGACTGAAGAAATGCTGCCATGGTTAGATTTTTTTATCTGGAAGAATCAAAGTACAGACATCAAGACATTTAACAAATGAAAGCATCTGTGTATCACCACTTCTCATTTTGTAATTTCCTGACCTTTTTTTTTTTTAATCTTTCAGTTTCACCTCTGATCTTTACCTCACTCACTGTAGTTCTTCTCACACAGTACTGTACATTGCATATTTTATACAGTAGACAAGGTTAAACAAGCCTGTTTTGATTGGGAGAAGATTTATTTTTAATAATGTTATATTAATAATCCACAACATCACTGCTGAATAAAGCTTAACCTTTATCATTTTTGTTATGTTACAGTTACAGATTTTTAAATAAATCACAACTCTGTAGTTTAGGACACATTTGCCTAACAAGTGAATGGTTGATTACAATGAGGAGACACAAATCCCTTTGGGTGTGTGTCAGGAAGTCAATCTAGTGAGAACTGGAAGCACTTTGACTCAATAAGCTGCCATCATCCATTCACAGGCACTTACAAATTCATAAAGGGCTTGTTGCATTTTCATATATGTTTGCATATTTGATGTAATAAATGCACCTATTTTCCACAGATACAGATATAAAATGAGGAAGAAGATACAAAGCATTATGAAAGCTATGCAACAGTTGGACAAGTAAAAGAGAAAATAAACATGTCTACTTTCATTTACAGTTCATAACCCAAACAGCAGCTCATTTAAAACTTCACTGAATCTAGCATTTAAACATTTGTGAGTATCCTGATTTTACTCAGCACAATGACGTCTTCAGTGGGATTATTGCTTTTGCTTCTCACTTATGCAGCCTCAGCAGGTATGTATGTTTACTAGCCAACAATTATGACAGCTGCAACACTTCAAATATCTGAATGATGTAGGTTAATTCTAGTGTATTGCATTTCCAATATATTTAATTCATATTCATCGATTATAGATCTTTAAAATATGTGCCAAATGTGCACATGCAATATTTATTGAATAGAAAGCCTTTGACACAAATCCCTTTTTCAAAGTTAAAGTTAGTGTTTAAATGGATGTAGGTCTGTAACCGCAAATATAGTGGATATTTAATCAAAACATTTAGGGCTGTGGATCAACACTTTCATATTTCTCAAAATATTCCAACAGCTCCAGCTGTCAGCACTCCAGCAACAACAAGAAATACAAGTAAGGAAATGTCAATGATGAAAATCTATCTTTTCATTTTTATTGTATTTTGTGTTGTTAGACAAAAGAAAGCAATTAAATGTAACATCCACTTTTTTTTAAATGAATAGACTTAAAATAACATTCTGATAACATCCATCCATGTTTTGCCACTTATCTGTACCAAAGTCACAGGGGCAGCAGTCCAATCAGGGTTCATCAGGGATAGCCTGTAGTCCACCTGCAGAGAGCTCTGATGTAAAACAATATGTGGTCCAGCTGGTCTGTGATAAACTTATGCTGTTGTTGGTCTGTCAGCCAGCCATGGAGAAGAACGAAGTTCTAACATGCAAAGAACTGAAGTGAAACTAAGTTTTTAAAAACAACGAAGTGTTCAGCCAATGTCTTTCATTCTCATGCTGAACTTTTTGATCTTTGATTTTTTTTCATTGTTCTCCTGTTGCTGTGGATTCTGGTTCCCTATTCCCATCCTATCAGCAGATATATATTTGGGATTTTGGAGTGCACAGGAACCCATCTGCGGTGGATGAAAAGCTCTCTCTGCTTGCTGTTCTAACAAGAACATGCAGGCAGAGACATATCTCACGTTCCCTTGCCACAGCCTTCAGGTCTTTCAGGGGAGCATCAAGGCTTTCCCAAGCTGGCCAAGAGAAGTAATTTCTCCAGTTATCCCACACCTAGGCACCCAGAAGACATACTTGTCAGATGCCTGAATTACCTTAAATGGCTGGTATTTGATGCTTTTGCTTCTATTCTGAGCACATCACAAATTACTGAGCTCCACAGCCTTTAAAGCTTAATTATAGATAGATCCAATCCAGAAACCCTTAATCTTTTCATGGCTAAAAATTCTGCCCATCCATTCTTTCCATTCAGAGGTTATGATCAGAATTCAGTAAACATAATGTGATTTGATATGCTTGGGGTTTATGCCACTACCTGAAACAAAATGGCAAAAATTTGTAAAAATGCAATCAGGAAATGCTAAGGCAGTGCTTCAAAACCAACATAAAATATAAGAAAATAACATCAAACTGAATTTACCCTTACTTTAATATTTAATGTTTTCATTTTCTGCAATAAATAATACAATTTTAAAAAGCAGCAAATACATCTAACCAAATTGTTATTTCGGATTAGTAGAAGTTCAACAACAGAGAAGATTGTAAAAAGTGTTTGAGTATTAACATTTGTCACAATTTCCCAACAGCCCCAGTGGACACTGATTGGACACCAACAAGTAAGAAACGAGTCAGAGTCAAATGAAAATGAATTTACTCTTACTTGTAAATGTTCAATTTTAATTTATGAACTTACAGTTGTTGTAATTTTATTTTTAGAAAATCAAAGAAGAGCTTTGAGAAGATAAAAAAATATTTCGTTTTGTGTGATAAATAATTATGCTTTAAGTGTAGTGCCAGCTGAGATTAAAAAGAATTCATTTCTAAAGATAGCAATCCAAAACCCACAGAAAGTTTAAGTAAATATGTCATGAAACCACATTAAAACTTATTTCATGAGTAATTTTATTTAACGTACTCCTGCTTTAATGTTTAGAGGGGAGAAAATGATAAATGAAATGAAAATGAAAAATAATAATTGCATCTAGTCCAGCCAAATCAGATAATTAGGTGAATGTTACACTAAATGTTGTTCAACAACAGCAAATGAAGAATATTTGACCCAAATGTGATTAAGACCATCCTAACCTTTGTCACAATATTCCAACAGCTCTGATGGAAACTACTCGGACACAAACAAGTGCACGTGAGAAAAAATGTCAAATGTGTCAAATTAATTTACTTGAAAATGATTTTGTTCTTTATCTTTAGACAAAAATCAATTAACAGTTTTTAAAGTTTGGGATTTCTTTACTTTTAAAAAATGACTATTATATAATGTTGTATATATTGTATAATGTTGTCTTGAAATGAAATATCCATTTCACAAAAGGGCACATAGACCTGCATTATACAAAGTTTGCTGTGAAACTCGGTTTAAAATATGCTCAGTATACATTGAATTGAACATTTAAACAGAAACTGACCGGAAAGTTTGTGTTTAATTTGATCTGACACAATGAAATATAATGTTTGACATTGTACTTCTGTTACAAAAAAACTAAAACAGAAATAATATACAAATTTATTTGTAATAAGATTACTAAAGTCAGCATTTTGGGCATGTTTTTTTTTTTTTATCTGAGTGCATTAATTTCATTAAGTAACCTAAGTAAGACCTAAGTAAAAAGTTGGGGGGGGGGGGGGGGGGGGGGGTTTGTTTGTTTTTTGAACCCGTTCTTGTGTATATTTTAGGTCCTCAACCTGGCATACAGCTTAATGGTGGCATCATCGCTGCCATTGCAATTGGCATTTCTGCTGTTATTGCAACAGTCGTAATAGCCTTTTATGTAATAGCCCGGAAGTGTGGTAAGTTTATTTTTTGCATTTGGGAGTTTGTTTGTTTTTTATTATAGCTCATCTTGTGTACATATCAACTACGTTGTTATTTATGGAAGCCCATTTCGGCCACTAAAAAAAGACAGGATCCATAACTCGAAATTTCAAGTTATTTTCTCAAAATTTCGACTTACTTTTCTCAAAATTTCAGGTTAATAAGTCGAAACTTCGAGAAAATAACTTGAAATTTCAAGTTATGGATCCTTTTTTTTTTCTTTTTTTTAGTGGCAGGAACGGGCTTCCATACTTATTAAACAAACCAAAAAGAAAAAAAAGAAAAGGGAAAAGAGGGAATATACATCAAAGAGACACTTAATTTTTTTATGATTATTATAAGCAGGTAAATTATTTTTTTAAAATTGTCAACTTGTGCTACTTTTATTGCAGTGCGTTCAAAAGAAAATGTATCATTATCTCTGAGTTTGTTTTAAACTAATATTCATCTTTTGGCTTAATTTGATGTTTTTACTCTTTCTGCTCTATCTTTCATGTTTACTGTGCTATAAATGATTGTGTTTAAGCTTTCTATTTATCCAAAATAACAAGTGCATATGCTCGCACAGTCACTCGTAAATTCTGTTTGAGGTCACTAACACTGACTGTGTTTGTGTGTGTTTTTATAGGTGCAACAGACAGCGAAATCACAACATTTTGCGACATACTTTGCTCTTGTTTGCGCTGTTGTCTGGCGTGCTTTGAGTTTGTGGTTGTCATAATGGAAGATACTGAGTAAAAGAGTTTGCTCTTTGCTATTTTAGATATTGAAGATTTTTCCATCATACTGTTTTTATTGAATCTTTCTTTTACATCTGTTGTGCTACACATGTTTATTCTTGCATGTTCTAATCCAACATCATTTCTATTTCTGTCAAAGAAAAGACCTCAAAAGTTGAAGAACTGCCATTTCTTCTTATGTTTCACCTACAGATGTTTAAGAAGTTAATGAAACTAAGTGGCATTTATGTTGTGGTTTTCTACAATTAGTGGACACTGCTGTGTGGTTACTACAAGCAACATTCACACAGATCCACACATGCATACAGCACTTTTGAACAATCACTCTTGAAGAGAGTTTCCTTGAATTTTCATGACATTTTCCGTGAAATACTCCATGAACCGCAATCATGTCACACATTCAAATATGAGAGCAGCAGCAGATACTTGGCCAAGCAAAACCTCAGCAAGCTTTCGGGTCTGTTGAGTCTAAATATATCCTTGTCACCCTCATGTGTTTCTATTTCTGTCCTTATTTTTTTCCATGTCTTGTATTGAAATATTCCTCCACTGTAATCAGTTATTATATTTTTGATGTTGCATTTTACATTAATGCTGCATTTTGATTGCAAAACTACATTCATATTCAAAACAACTTTACTTTTGGCTCCCTTTGTTGGCTAGAGCTGAACAACTAAACAGCAGGTGGTGCAGTTGTACATTTTATATTTATTATTATTATTATTATTCATTTATATTCACTGTTGACTGTAACTATGCTCAAACTGTTAATGCTATCTTATTTTAATAAACAACACTGTAATATGCAAAACTGGGGTGGCACTTGGGATGGCAATGGATCATTTTAGGGTGGCACTTGCCACCCCATGCCACCCTTCTAGATCCGCCCCTGGTTTAGTTTCTGTTTTCCTTCCTAACCACTCTCATCTAATCAAACTCCTGTATCCTTCAAAAGATATTTTGGTAAGAGTATACTCTTTTTGTATCTGCATTAACAGCAGACATTTTTTTTGGGGGGGGGGGACCTCTTGTGCTCCTCACATCTCCGCACACCAGGTCCTGTCTTCATTCATCCACTTTTTCCTTCCTCAGCTAAAAATACACACTTGTAAAACTAGATAAATACAAATAAACCTACAATAAAACACCAAAGAAGCTTTAGGTGAGTTACATATATCTCACTCATTATTTTCATACGCATTAATAATCATGAGTTTAGAAAAGCAAAAAGAATTTATGGTTTTTGTGGATCCCGTGGATTCCTGTTCACCTTCTAACTCTTATTTGCATTAGTTAGTTAGTTAATTATTAGTTGGAGGAGCAAAATTGTTATGAAATTCTCAATTTTCAAGTCAGTTCTTTGAAGAGGGCAAAGCTTTGTGTTGCAATCAAAACTGACAAAAAGTGTGACTTACAAAAGAGCTTCCCACATGCGTTTTTCGAAGATGCTTCAACTCTCATCCAAGAAGTTCATTAGTGAGCCCTGAAAGTGCTTTTACACAATAACCTGCATTCATCCATTCATACACACACTCACAGACTAATGAAGGACTTCCTGTACTGCACTTTCATTTATGTTTGCACATATAATTTGATAAATGGATTTATTTTCCATTCTGCTATTAAAAAAATTAGGAAAAAGAGGTTTCTAAAAAAAAAAATCCACACCATTGAATTCTGTTTCCACAGACACACTATAAAGGAGGAAGAAAGTATGGAGCATTGTGAAAGAGAGACACTAGTTTTCACAACCAAAGGAGAACATAGGCACACACAGCACTAAATCTAGTCATTAACCATTTGTCAGCTCCCTGATTTCACTCAGCACAATGAAGACTTCAGTGGTTTTACTCATTTTCTTTCTTACTTACGCAGCCTCACCAGGTATGTTCACTGGGAAACTGTTTTAATAACAGCAACGTTTAAAATAAGTCAGTCAATCAGAGATGTTACAAAGGGGTCAAATTCATATTCGGCCAATAAAGATCTTTTAAAAGATGTGCCACACACACATCTCAAGTGGATGTAGGATGGAACAGCAAATAGTAAATATTTAATCAAAGTATTTACAATTGTAAGTCGGTACTTTCATATTTCTCTCAATATTCCAACAGCTCCAGCTGTCAGTGTGCGAACGCCGATAAGAAACACTGATAAGAAAGGACAAAGATGTGTATTTTCATTTGTTAGACTTTTTTATTGTTAAACAAAAGCAAGTTAGTGAATTTAACATTTTTTAATAATTAACTAATGATTAATCCCATTCTGTTTTACTTGGCTATAAACTGTACCAACAGTAGGGTTCGCCATTTCATTAAGACAGGAGTAAAAAAACATGTCAAGTCAAATGAAGCTGATATTACTGTTGAGTTAATTATCTGTTCTCACTTGTTGTATATTTTAAGACAATCAAAGGACAGTTTTGAGAATAAAACTAATCGTTCTTTTGTGTATTAAAATATGAAAAATAATTCATTTACATGAGTTGTAAATGTTTGATACAGAGATCCAAAACACACAGAAACTTTAAGTAAATATTTGGAAAAACACATTTAACTCAGTGTAATCTAACTTCCATAGTTGTCATTGTTCTTGGCACATCTCGTTTAGATCACGACAGTTCTCTACTCTGTGGTCTGCCTCTTAAATTATTTGTATTACGTGTTAATTACTTTGTTATTTGCAGTGTTGGGTAAGTTACTTTAAAATAGTAACTTAGTTACATTACTAGTTACTTCTCTCAAAAGTAACTCCATTACTTCAAGTTACTCGTTACTTTCAAAGTACCTAGTTACTAGGGAAAGTAACTTTGGTTTTACTCAGAATTCTCTTGTTAATGTGTTGCTTCCATAACTTTGCCAGTCTTCTAGCTTGCTTACTTGCCACAAGTGCACTGTGCCACCTACCAATAGAAAGGAAAAGATAATGTGCATATTTCCACAAGAGAAATCCCACACCTGGACCGTCATTGACTGCTGCCATGATTCTAGCCTACGTCACAGCGTCATGTGCGCCTTTTACATCCAACACAAAAACTGCAGTCGTGGTGCTTTCGATTGTACTCAGAACTCGGAAATTCTGCCTTCTGAATAGGAAGATGTAGGTAACACCAGACTGCAGATGAGCTGCATACAGAGCTGGACTGGGGGAAAAAAATCGTCCTGGGCATTTTGACTAGAGACCAGCCCACCATTATAGGAAAAATCATAAAGCCTTTGAATGAAAATAAACACAGTGATGTACACTGTTTTGATGGTATATATGCATCAATCTATCAATCGTTCGTTGTAAGATTCAGATAATTATTTTTTAAAAGCGAGACATTTTAAATGAGAATAAGAAAGAAAAGTATTTCTTTGTGCCCCCCTCTCCCTGTTAATGCCCTACCTGCCCCCCTGGCAAAACTTTGCTAGACCCGCCCCTGCACAGTTACCAGCTGTCAGCTATGTAAAAAAGGATCCTGGTGTTATTTGTCTCTCAGAAACAGTTCATAACTTCCCTTCAACTCATTCATGTCACCTAAAAGGTAAACCTGTTTCTCCATCACCTGTTCAGCTCTGATTCAGTAAGGACATCTCCTGATTTCATCCTCATGTTTCCCTCTCACCAGATAACCAAACCATATCATGACCAGCAGGTTTACAGCTGTGGCTCCAGCAAACATCAGCTGATACTAGAAATTAATATTAAATAAATTCTAACAACAGCTGATCAAGCTTTAACGTGCTGCTGTTGTTTAGCGCGACATCCGCTGGTTTCCTCTTTCGGCGCAAAGTGGGCGATAAACAAACAAGAGAGCCGATCAGCTGATCATTGATCAGTTTTCATGATTGAAGTAGAAATGGGAGAGGGAGGGTGAGAGGATGAGAGAAGAAGAGGCAGCTGTGCAGCAAAGACACAGAATAACTCCAGCTTTGTGCCTTTTTCATTGTAGCTGAATTACGGGACAAACTGTTCCTTTTCACCTCAATAAGAAACGCGTAATATTTTCTCTGAATACCAGACGGGACGGTTGGCAACTCTAATAACTTATAAACAAAATAAAGTTCAACATCAGTAACATCATAGCACCCACCCAGCTGTATAGAAACTCCGTCAAGCTAGCACGCAGTATGGAAAAAGTCAGAATAACGAAAATAAACTCCACCTAAACTTGGTTCATATCTGACCCAGATAGACTGCAGGTCATAACTTCTTACCTGAAGTTCAGTTCACACTTGGACCGGTGGCCGCCTCGGGTCTCTTTTCCTCCCTTTCCCTCATCCACCTGCTGGCCTCCACCACTTGCTAATGTTACTGAATCTGTGGAACCTCCGCGATAGCCACCACACGAAGTAACGAGTAACGACCCTATCTAAATCCCAGTAACGACTAACGCGTTCCTGATTTTGGCATAATAACTAGTTACCGTGCTCGTTACCACAATAATAACGTAGTTACTGTAACGCGTTACTTAATAACGCGTTAGTCCCAACACTGGTTATTTGTATAATTAAAGGAAAAAAACAGAAGGAAAAATGGAATGGTCAAAAAAATTACAGTATTATATGTACCATGATTTCAAATGCACAATATAATACATTTTCACTTTTTATAAGTGTTGCTAATTTGACAAAGTGCATCAAAATAGCTACTAAATTATTTTATGATTGTTTTAAGAAGGTAAATTATGATAGGTATTTGTCAAATCTGCTAACCTGTAACACACTGAATTTGTTACTTTTATTCATCTCCAGGTGTAGCTGCATCATCTCTCAGCTTTTTCTTGACTAATATTTACATTTTGGGTACATTTCATGTTTTTAGTCTTTCAGACTAATCTTATCTTTAATCATGCTTGTAAAGGATGATTTTTAAGCTCTTTAACATTTTATACAATGTTACTACATACCTATAAATTATCCATGCATGACTTTTTAGACAGTGCGTGTGGGTGTGCGTGTGTGCGCATGTGCACGTGCGTTCACGTTTTAGGGGGTGGGGGGATAAAAGTCCAGCTGACTCTTTTTCCTACCTGGTGATAACACTGTCATAAAACCATGTCAATAATTAATGTGGCCTTTTGTGTGTTTTCCTTACACACACACACAAACACACACACACATCTGGTGTTACTAGACAGAAAGTGTGTGTGCGTATTGGTGAGAGGGAGCAGAGCTGTTCAGACTTCGCCCTACCTGCAGGAAACTGTCGCTCAGTCACTACATTGCCAACACTGCAACCAGCCGAGGAGCTTCGCACCAGCCCCTGAGTACAAACTGGGGAAACTGTGAGGAAGGTTCACAGCTGGTGTGGGTGGGAGGCACACAACAGCCTAATAGTCTTCACTAATCCCAGCTCTGTTCAATACAACATTTCCTTACAAGAGCAACAAGACAGGAGTGACTGTGGTGAGTGTGCTGGTTTACCTGAGGCTGAGAATGGTTTTTGTATTGCTTTCTGTGTTTTGGCCAGTGTTCACTTTGACAGACACACACCCACTGAGTCTTTCCAGTTTCCAAGGATCACCACACTGGGAGTAATGCTGCTGGGACAGTTACTGCCTCTCCTGTGGGATTAACCCTCTTCTGTTTAAAGGTCAATCTTTGTCTTGTCTGGTTAGTTTCACCCTGCAATCTTAAACTTTTTACTTATATCACATTAATAGTAATGGGTGGAATATTCAGTTCCAATTTGCTGTTAGCCAATGCATTTTCTTGCTGATGCTCCATCCAGGGACATGACACTGGCATTGTGATGCTAACCACTGGTTTTGGCCCATCTCACCAATCTGGCCAGATATTTTGAGTTCTCTGCTCGATGGTAATGACAGAACAGCCGGGGTGTTTCTTTGGTACTGTTCTCCTTCTGACCACGGTTAACTCTTTTAGTTTTATCACTCTCTTCTGCATTACATCAGTTTTAAAGCAACCTTTTTTAACCTTTATCTAATCCCATATTTCAAATGAATAGATTCACTTGTGACCACTTTGTCCTATATTTTGACTACTAATCAATCCATCACAATGATAGTTTGACGTCTGAGTATTGGAATGCAAGATGGCCTGAATGAGTCAAGCTACAGGAGAGAAAAGTGAAAAACCCCAACACTGCTGCTTCAAGCTGCTGACGCTCCACACACTGAATGTGAGTTTGAGCAAAAACACGCCTCAAAGGAAGTATCAGCCACCTTTAAACCGAGCTTTAAAGAACCCGTGTGAGTCATTCTTACAGGAGCGAGATCAGAGAGCTTCAGAGGTTCTCTGCAGTCTGCACTTGGAGAAAACTCAAACTATTCTGTCTGGATCATCAGCAGCCAGTGTGTGTCATTTGCAGAGACTCAGAAAAACACACCAACCACAGTTTCAGACCCATTGATGAAGCTGCACAACAACACAAGAAGGAACTTCAGGAAATTTCGGAGATATTAAAGAAGAAGTTGAAGGTTTGTGAAGAAGTCCAAGTGAAGTTTGATCAAACAGCAGAACACATTAAGGTCCAGGCCCGACACACAGAGAGGCAGATTAAGGAGCAGTTTACGGTGCTTCACCAGTTTCTAGCAGAGGAAGAGGAGCCCAGGCTGGCTGAACTGAGGGAGGAAGAGGAGCAGAAGAGTGGGATGATGATGGAGAAGATGGAGGCTCTGAGCAGAGAGATAGCAACTCTTTCAGACACAGTCAGAGCCACAGAGGAGGAGCTGAGAGCTGAAGACGTCTCATTTCTGCACAACTACAAGAATGCATTGGAAAGAGTACAATACTGCCCCCTGCTGGATGATCCACAGCTGCCCTCAGGAGCTCTGATAGACCAGGCCAAACACCTGGGCAATCTGACCTTCAACATCTGGAACAATATGAAGGACATGCACTGAAAAAAAAGTTCTTTCAATTTACTTGATTTTATTGTGTACATCGGTCCCACATAATATGAATAAGTATGACTGACTTAATTTTCCACTTTCCCTCAAGTAATTAATGCTTGTCACATCAAAGTATTTTATTTACATCAGATTACTTTAAAAAAATCATGTTTGATGTACTAATATTAATCTATTATCATAATATCAATGTATTGCATAATGTCAATATATTTTAATATTTAACACCAACTTATTTTTATTTGCCAGTGGTACGCAATGATATTATGTAATGTAAACACATTGCAATTATGTTCTTGCAAGACAAATTATGGCTTTAAATCCTACTTAATTTTTTCAATTGAAATATTAACTGATCATTATTGACAAAAAAGGCAAAGACTGAGTGCTACTGAACAATACACCTTTATTAAACTGTAACAGCAGTGAAAGCAGCAATTCTGCCATGAACAAGTCCAAAATCGCATCCATATAAACTTGTTAACACATTTTTAAAGATAGCCCGCAGAACTAACTAAAAGAAAAAGTTAGTTTGAGAATATATTTGCAAATGTTTCACAAAAAACTGACCTTAGCAGCAAATAAAAGAAAGTGCTTATAGATGATCCTGTCATCTCTTACATATAACATTTGTATTAATTACACAATTGAAAATGTAAACTAAATTAAGACTACCTGAAAAAAAGCAACACGCTTTTATGAATAAACAGATTTACACAAATATAACTTGTGTGTTATTTGACAACAGTTTCAGCTTCTGTACAAGTATTTACCTGTACAAGATTTCAACTAAGTTGAGCCTTAAATGACATTGTTACATAACTAATACCAAACACCTACATGAATTTTAATATTCATTTTAAACATGTAAGCAGGACATTAAGGTTGATTTAGAACATATTGCTAAAAATCGTCAGTAAAAATTTCTTACAACACGATACCAAAAGGAAAAATCATCCTGCATTGCAGTCACATGAGGGGAAAGCAATAAAAACATAAGCAGTATAACGTTACTGAACACAAAATGAAAAACTGCAAAGAATTGCAGAAGTGCAGTCTTTGACTTCTCAATGAAACAGATGGTTTTTTTAAAGCAAGAACTTTAGAGAGTTTAGCTCCATCCAGTTCCATGAAAACCTTCTGGAAAACATCAAAGTTGTAGCGAAGGTCCGCCGGGTAGGCAAGGTTTAATGCATACATGAGTCCAAATAGCATTATCACAGCAAATGCTACATTATCCAAATTCTTCGCCACCCTGATGCCTGCAAGGACAACTCTTGTTCATCTGCTGAAGCTTGCTCTTTAAGAAGATAAATTCAAACAGTGGTGTCTTCAACAGTCTCACTGATGGCACGTTCTTCCATGCCCTGTAAAAAAGAAGCCATGTTAGTCATTTCATGCCAAGTAAGTAATATGACACACTGTGGAAAGTCTGAAAAAAAAGAAAAAAAAAGACAAGTACATACCACATACTCCTGGATAAGCATGCCAGGGTCTTCACCCATGTAGATACACACTCAGCATCAACATCTTCACACTGAAATGAAATGTATGTAATTAGCATCTTCATTCAGCCCTTGTCCTTCATTTAAGTTTTACTAGTGTACTTTACATGAATGTTTTTAAAGTAAAGGCACACAAATTAATAATAGGTTTACTGGCAATTAATAATAAGTTGACAAAGTGAAGGTTAAAAAAACAAGCAGATGTAAAAATACAAAATGAGAGAATTTATCATAGGAAAACATTTGAAATCTTCCACAATTGTAAAGTTTCATCCAAAGAGGATCATGTTAAGTGAATGTTGAGGCTTTATCACTTACATTATCCATTTATGCCACAATTCTTTTCAGTATTAGTCCAAGCTCTCCTCTTCTGTTGACCAACTTCACCAGGTTGTCCAAGTGGAGAGCCAGCTGAGCCAGGAACTTTGTCTGAGGGGGGATGGTGGCAATTCTCTTAAACTCAGCATTGATCTGAAAAAAATGAGCACAGAGGAATGAGCTTCAAAGGTTTAATACCTGGAAGAAGGCCGCAATCACTCATGCTGAAGAAATGGGCTGTCAAATAACAACTGTGCCTTAACCATTTTAGGCTAATACCACAAGAACACCGTGTATGAGGCAAACCTTACCTCATGGAAATCAATTAGAGCAGGCCATCTTGCCATGAAAGCCTCCACCATTGGTGCATCACGAACAACTTCATGTCTTCTGTATGAAAAAGTCTTTTCCATCTTGAGTTTCACCAACTCTGTTACTCTTTTTTTATGTCCATGTGGTGGGCTTTGACATGTCAATAGCTTTAAGAGTCCCTTTGTCTGCTACTTCTGAAACTGAGGTGAGGTTAAGAAACTCATTCCCAAGCAAGGAATCCATAAACTGAAGTCTGAAACTGCCCTGAAGACAACACTGTCTCTTGACTTCAACGATGAGATCCTCAGTTGATTCAGGCGCTCCATTAGAGAGTGAGCCTTCGACAGGTTCCGTCAGCCAAAACAGTCTTTAGGACCATAGGACTCCCCATAGGACTCTGTAGGAAAAAAAGAATTACATATCAGACATTCAGAAAGAATCCCTTCAGTTTAGTTTTCATAAAGCTATCCATACCCAATACTCAAAGTTATAAAGATCAGACATAAAAAAAAGAAGAATTTATTTAATGAAATACATGCTACTGAAGCTATTACACTTATATGAACACCTTTTATTTCTATATGCCTTTTTAAAGTCACAATGTGGACTGATCCAATCTCATAGTCAACCAATGGATAAGTATCAAGGAGTTCACAGAGTGTATATTCTTGTGGATACTGGGCTGAGCTCAAAAGCTCTGTGGTGCTCTCTGTACCAGCCACCAAGCTCTCTGACAATGTAGAATATGCTGTGGTACAATGCAGATATGGTTTTTCAGTATTCTGGCAATCCACCTGCTGCCCTTTGGGCCAGTACCATTCCATTTCTATACGTTATGCCCTTTAATGTCACACACTGTGCAAGGTTGACCTCTAGAATGTCAGGGAATATGTACCTAATAATAATAAGCTATCTCCTCTTTAAGCAAATCCACTAGAAAGGCAGATACAGCTGAGACCTCTAATTCAGACTTGCCAAGAGATGGGGAGTTTAGATGGTAAGCTATCATCATCTGATGTTTTGACTACTGTAATCATAAAGGTAAAAATTCCACCATCACAAAAAACATTAATTTTAATTGAAAAAAGATATTCCAGTCCAGAAGAGCATCAATGGTTTCTTTAAAGTACCAATCTTTCTCTCATTTATACATAATGTTTTGAGAAGCAGCTCACATATGTTCTACACAAAGTAGAAAAAAAGTGGGGGAAAGGGTCCTAATTTTTGTTAGGACAATGTTGGAAAATTCACAATACATCACTTAATAAGACATACTCTGTTGAACAAACTTATCTCCTTGTAGATATCTGCTGTATTATTTGGGCTTAACCAATAGAATAGTCAAGTAAGTGACACTTCACCTAAAACAATGACTAAATGGAAAAATGATTTGGCATTTATGGGCACAGGTTCTTAAACCCACGTCTAAGGTGGCAGGATCCTTATTATAACTTGAGTGTGTGTCCTCAGCAAGAATTAAGGTATGGCACTGTGGGGCTCCCAGCTTCTTAAACTCTGACGGTTACAGCCAGACTAATTACCCACTGTAGCCATAACTAGCACGAGTAACACAAACACTATTGCGCTCTCTCAGTGACGTTTTAACTTGCTAAGCCATCAAAAACGTCAGTGCTCTCTGTCACATGCATAAATTCCATATCTGACCGACAACAGCTGCTTTCTCCCGACTATGTGCAATTTGTTAATATTTTTCAGCTTTAGCCACAAAGCTAATACCAACTTTAGCTAGCACTGTAAAAACAACATGTAGATGCATTACACACTACTATTTATATAGCATGCACTACAACAATTCTGTGAAAACGTACCCAACTAAAACAAATGTATTTAAATTACTTACCTTCTCAGTATGCCTGACTCAGTGCCAAAGGTTGCATGTGGCTGAACAGTCTTCCAGAATCTGGCGGTCAATTGCGCTCTCCTTAAATTATGTTGTTGTCTTATTGGATAAGACTCTAGGTCTTATTATCCAATCATATTTAGTTGTTGTCTTTGAATATATTGCATCATTTCCGGTTGTGGTCAAACATGATTACAATGGTTTTAGTATTCTAATTTAGTAACTTTAAATCAATGCAAGAAAAATGAGTAGTCTCAGTATTGTTTATAATCAAGTAAATAGTACTTTATTTAATCATGTAAATAAGAGAAACATGAAAGGCTTGTGTAGCATTAACTAAATTCATTTGTGCAAATTCAAAAGCCTCCCAATTCCCATTTTTTCAGTGTGGTCTCCTACACTCCTCTCATTCTGGATCCCAAACACCGCTCATCCAAACCTCATCATGTCTGAAAATCTGACCAGTGTGATAGGAGGAGAAAGACAACAGCTTCCTGATAATCCAGAGAGGTTTAATGATTCCTGCTCTGTCGTGGGCTCTGAGGGCTTTAACTCAGGGAATCACAGCTGGGATGTCGAGGTTGGAGACAGTATACGGTGGGGACTGGGTGTGTTTGCAGAGTCTGTGCAGAGGAAGGGAATCATACTGTCTGGATTATCGAGAATAAGGTTCTATGAAAGTAAATACTATGCACGCTCACCATCAGCTCCTCTCACTGCTCCAGAGGATCAGAGTGAACAGAGGACAGCTGTCGTTCTCTGATCCTGATACTAACACACACATACACACCTTCACACACACTTTCACTCACAATATGTTTCCATATATTAACACTTAACAATAAAGCCAATGTGCTGTTGTTGAAAGTACAGTGTTAGTGGAGCAGATGACTTGAGGATGATTATATTTCTAATGTTGTTTCCTGTCAGTGAATTGAAGCTGTGAAGCTGAAGCAATGATTCATGTTTAACTCCATATATGAAATGTTTCTGATATTTGATTAAAGACTTTCTTCATGACAGAAATTAGATTTCAGTACATTAATAAAACTAAATAAGATCAGAGTTGAAAGGTTGAATTATTATGTATGTGCTTCATTGTCAGTATCTTTGGGGGGATTCAAAGTTATGAGATAAACTAGTGTAGAGGCATGTAGAGAAAAATATCCGAGCTTTATTTTGTTTCAAATCGGAGGAACGGCTAAGACGGCTTCACATGGAAACGTCAGCAGGAAGTTTATAATGACGGAGCTTGTTTCATCAGCTCATTTTTCCTTCATTTACAACAGAAGAAGAACTAAAATTGTGTGTGGATTCAGAGCGCTCGCTGTCAGAACAAATAAAGGAGGGGAACGGCTTTAAAGCAGCAAAGCGCTGTTTTTAGAACCGTATTTGTTATATGCATCTTATGTCCCACAGAAGTCAAGATTTGAAGATGAAATTGTTTTATAGCTGTAAATTCAGTGTGCACAGTGAAAAGCAGAGGGGGAAAACTATGATTACAAGAAAACACATATGCAGGAAGTAGCCACTTCATTAGGTACACGTGTTAAACCCGCAATAGAGCAAATATCTATTCAGATAATCACATGACAGCAACTCGGTGCATTTGGGGATGTAAAGATTGATCAAGATGACCTGCTGAAGTTCAAACTGAGTATCAGAATGGAGACAAAAGGTGATGTAAGTGACTTTGAACATGTCATGGTTGTTGGTGCCATGCAAACCAAAATCTTTAAGGAATAAAGTGGCTGGTGAGTGTATGTAGACATATATTTAGTATAGAACATTTTAATTACACACATTTTATTCTTACATATAAACAAATGCTCAGATTCTCTCACTGCTGTTTATATAGGTTTGCTGCTGTTTTTATTAAAAACTGGAGACTAAATTTGAGATAATTAAAGAATGGTCAGTCGAGGGGATTCACTTTAATGTGATCCTGTTCAGTTAGTTTCACACTGCACATTAAAAGGTGTTAAAATAGTATCCATTAATGTAACATTTGTTTTGTATAATTTTAAGTGAACCTGTTGGGGGGTTTTTTTGGTTTTGTTTTGTTTTTTTTATTTACCATTGCTGGTGGAACAACACTTTCTTCAAGTGAATCACTTTTCAAGAAGAACTTAGACATCAGTGTAACATTTTGGAAAAACTGAATCTTTTGAGCTTTAAATGAATTTATTAACTGATGGGCTGGCTGTGATGTATATGCCACGGCCACCACTAGAGGGCACCATGAGTGTCTCATTTAGACAAACTGTGCGGTCACCACAGGCAGGTACATACCGGAATTTTGAAAGCACACCTCAAACAAACCAACACTGTGATCATTTTAGTCTGGTGTATTATATTTTTTATTTTTCTCTTTTATATCTGAAAGTATTTTATATATTTTATGGTTTAATGTAACTCTCTGACGGACTGTGGCTTTATATTAGCTGTATGTGTGCTAAATTTTGGAAGTTACATCTTACATGTTTACATGGATGTGTTAATGCTGCGTTGTTCAACCTGCTTCCCTCAGGGAAGTGCTACAGGTGCATCAGCACAAAGACTGACAAACTCAGGAACAGTTTCTTCCCAAAAGCCATAACCACCCTGAACTCACACAAGCACCAATAACACGGTTCCACCCCCATTCCAAAGACTTCCCTCTATATACCACCACCACTGTGAAATAACCCAAACTGTAAATACACAACATTATTTATCCATCACATATTTATTTCCTCTTTTTTTTCTAGATTTGTATATCTGTACACAAACACACACACATAGAGGTGCGAGCCCCTTCTTCTCCAACATGCTCTGTATCTCATCGTACATCTGCATAGTGACAATAAATGCCTTCTATTCTAATGTGCACTGTCGCTTCAGAAATTAAAAAGAAAAGATGTGTGAGACATCACCGTTTTTTTCACACGAAAAGTTTTCATATTGCTGTCCTTAATCTGCGTTTATCTGCTAAAAGCTCATTTAACACAAGCTTTCAGCTTTCAAATCATTTTTCCCTCCTGTTTTGATGAAATCTGATATTTCCCAGTAGTGTTTGAACGCGCCATTGGACCCCCTAAAGCGCTGTCCTTGGTGCTGAAACGCAAACACCCCAAACTCTCCTCCTCCTCTTCTCTATTCTCATCCAGATGTAGTTTCGTATCCTGCCAGCGCACTGAGGTCGCGCGAGCATCGTGACATCATTATTATTCGTCTCCAACAAGCAGCACGAGCCCGCGCGGGTGTCTCGTGCTCAGGGGGGCGTCGCGGGGATCGCTCGTAGGTGGCGAGGGCCGACGTGCTGACGTCACTCAAATAACGTGAGGCTCCCCTCCCCGCCGAAGATCGTTTTCGTATGAAAGATGGAGGCTCCGAGGACAGAAATCAAAACAATGAACGCGAAATTAACTTGTGCAGGGATTCCAGAAACTTCATCAAATATCTGCAAAAGCTCTTTTTGATCACAGCAACATTTTCTGAGTTCTTACAACTGCTTCCTTTTGGTTTTCCCCTGAGTTCAGTAAGTCTCCATGGTGTTTTGTTTTGTTTTGTTTTGTTGCTCAGATATTAGTGTTGTTTGTCAGGAGAGATAATTAAAACTTCAGAGCAAATATTACTTCTGTGGTTTTGTTTCCTGTCTGATATTTGAGTTCTGGTCACTGTTTGATGGTATTTCTTCTTTCTTGTATTGCTAGGTCTTTATGTCTTCCCCATGTGTTCTGTGTTTCTTTGTTTCTGGCTGCAGTCAAACACTCATTTCTTCTTAGAAAGGTTCCTAACCCATTAAACTGTCCCCAAAGCACCTCTGTGGCAGTATATTCTCTAAATACTCAGGAGACAAACTCCCTTTGTTACCTCCTTTGGTAGAGGACACACTGGACCTTAAATCGTCAGTGCTAATGCTCAAATATAGTAGAGAGGCTGCATTAATTACCCACCATGCCCACAGCCAAGTCAGGTTAATTTAAAAGAAATTGATAGGGCTGTCAGACAGTGTAAACATTTGGGTGAACTGGCCCTTTAAATAATCCAGAGGAGAAAAAACAAAACAAAACAGAATAAAACACCTCAGATCATCTTAAAATCTGCTGCCTGTGGGGCTCAGAAAAAATGTTTATTAGTTGCTGAATAGATAGATAGATAGATAGATAGATAGATAGATAGATAGATAGATAGATAGATAGATAGATAGATAGATAGATAGATAGATAGATAGATAGATAGATAGATAGATAGATAGATAGATAGATAGAAGGGATAGGGAAATAATTTCTTTAAGGATTAATAAAATATTCCGATTTTGACGATTTTAATTATTCCTGATGTTCTTGTGGGAGATCTTGAGAAGCATCCCCATATCTTCTTGGAGGTTTGGTGTGCCCAGAAAAAGCTCTAAAAGTTGAAGGTTTCACATAAATACCACAAAATTTAAGTGACTAGAGAGGTCACAATATTTAAGATCCACACAATATTAATAATAACCACTACTGTGAATGCTAAAAAAAAACCCAAAACAAAACAAAAAACTGTTAAAATAAAAAAACATCAAGTCAGTCGATGTGTAAGAAATAATTTCTTATTCAAACTGTGACTGTGAGTGACAGCTCACCTGTCTTAGGTGTAGAGAAACAGATATACTGACTTACAGTGATCCTCTCTGAATAATGCAGTAGTAACTGTAGCTGCAGCTGCTGCGCCACAGTGTGAACTTATGTAAATGTCTCACTTTGGAGAGGCACCTCTGGGTCCTGTGAAGCTGCGGGGATTTAATGAACATAAAACTCCAGCTTCCGTTAGTCTGCTTCACTGCTAAACCTCTTCATGATGTCACACTGACACATCTGTGCACATCTGCCAAATCAAACACATGAGCTGTATGCTGGGCTCTGGCTGAACTTTATGTTGAGACTAAACAAGCTTGTTTTCCCATTGAAGTCCAGCTTTTAGTTTTGGTCTCATCAAGCATGTGATTGAATAGAGAAAGTTTTCCATGAGCCATAAACTGAGAGCTGGACATCCTGGTTTATAAGCACATCACATCACTGGTGGACAAAAGGGCAAAAGAATAAGATCATAAATATGAAATGAGTTTTTAGTGCCAGCATGAAGAGGCTGGTGTGATCCATTTTCTCATTAGAGGATCTTTGCCCTTCCTCTTCCTCCTCTCCTCCTCTCTCTCTCTCTCTGACTGAAAATAGATCCAGCTGGGTTTGGTTTGGCGATCAGCGGCTCGCGTTTCCACCACATTTTCCTCCACAATAAGCGGACAGTACCGACTTTAAAGCGAACCGGAGGATTTACCGCCGTCTCTTCGGGCTCCACCTCGCTCCCGTCCCAGGCTCCGTGCTGTCCGTGCAGCTTTCACATAAATATTTCACACACCGTTTCTCTGTGGTTGCTGCCTCCGCCGCTGAAGTGATGTCTGTCGCGGGGTTGAAGAAGCAGTTCCATAAAGCCACCCAGGTAAGAAGAAGCGAGAGACCCGCTTCCTGTTTCCCTTCATGTGTCTGTACATTTCTCTGCGGGAAAAAACAAACAAACCTGTGGACGCACATAAATCCACTGATATCAACAAAAACACGTTTAGTCTTTAATGAAATCACGTTTATGCCGTTAAAAGCTGCGAGTTAGTATTAAAAATCTACATTTTACCTCATTCAGATGTTTTTAAATTTGTTTTTGTGTAAAGAACTGTCTGATTATTTTCCTCAGATAAAAACGAGATTTGTGTGTAAACTATTCAGATTGCTCGCGATGTTTTGTGTGAATTAAAAGCGGGGTATGCCCCCCTCAAACACACACACTGAGAGGTTTGCATGTAATGTTATGTAACACTGTGTGAGCTGAAAGTGTGTGTGTGCAGCTGATTGGCTGTTGATCCACGCAACAGGGAATTCCCTCCTTCCTCCTTCACATCCCTCCATCTTCTTCTTCTTCCGCCATCTCTCCATCCTCTTCATCTTCCTTCATCCTTTTTAAAAAATCTACATACCTCTAAAATACAAACTTCCTTCATCATCCTCTTCCTTCTCCTTCATCCTTCCATTCTTCCTCCACACTTTCTTCGCCTCTTCGTGTTATTGTTATTCATCCCTCCTCTATAACGCTGCTTCATCTTTCTCCTTCTTGTCCTCCTTCTATCATCTTTTCCATCTTTCACCCATCCCTCCTTTTCTCTCTGTGCCTCTTGCATCACCTCCTTCTCCTGATCTCTCCTCTGTTTCCTTCCATCCTCTGCTTCTTTCTTATCCATCCCTCCATCCACATTCTGTTTTCCTTCCTATCCCTCCATCTTTTTCTTCTTGCTCCAATCCCTCTATCACTCCATCTTTCCCATCCTGTCTCCTTCTCCACACGCTTCTTTTTCTTTTTATCCATCCATTACCAACCCAACATCTTTTAGCTTTAGACACCTGAACATCCCCTCTGCTTCTTTTTCTTCTTTCTCTTTTTACTTTTAAATCTGTTTTTCAGTCCTCCCTTCATCTTTTCCTCCACTCTTCCTCATCCTCCTGTTCTTTGAGACGTTCCTCCACCTCTTCTCACTTCTCCCCCTCCTTGTGCTATTTTTCTGTCTTTTAACATCCCCTCATCCACCCTCTGATCATCATTTTAATCCATGTTTCCTTTATTCTTTCTTCCTCCTACACTCATCCTCTGCTCCTAGATTTCTTCACCATCGATCCTTCTGTTTAATCTTTTTTTTCTTTTTTTCTGATCATCATGCCTCCATTTTTCATTTTCCACTTCACATCCACCTCCTACCGCCCTCCATCATCTGTCCATCATTACAGCGTAATCATAACTCGGGCTCAGATTTCAGTTTCATTAATGATTAGGATTTATTTTTAACACTTGCTGACATGTTTTTGTTTGGAGGCTTTTGGGGGAACCGCTTTAACCTTTCAGCCTGTTTTCTGGTGGTTGAATCTGAATGTGAGATGAATACAAAGAGTGAAGCACAAACAGACAGACAGACAGAACCTGTATGACCCGGCGTCTGTCCGTCCGGCCTCCTCCCCACAGGGTTCCTCGCTCATCATGTCGGCTGTGGAGTGATGTCGGTCGTGCTGGCAGCTCTGTGAGGCTGCAGATGGAAAAGTGGCAGGACTTTGAGCTGAATGGTCATGTGTGTGAAAAATAGTAAGGGACAGGAGGAGGGGGGGACTCGGGTTCCTTATATTGAAGTTTGTTAGAACTGCAATTATTCATCAAGTAATTTGATTAAATAAATTCTTGACCCAAATTCTTTGCTTCAGTGCTTAGTTTAACGCATGGCTCTGTTGCACCCTGATGTAATAAACTATGTAAACTAGAGTGTTTCACCTACATTTGAGACTAAAAACAGACCTGCAATAGATATGTATTTAGGAGTAGCGTATGATTAAAAAGTTGAACAACATCAAGGCCACAGTGCCCCAAATTTCAGGCCGAGTGAAGGAAAACATCCAAAACATCAGCGGTGTTCCTGCACTCACCTTTTACATTTTCAGTCCTTCATTAAATCACCTGATCAACAAACTCCAACATGAAGAAAAGCAAACTTTTTACTCCTCCATCCACCACCATTTGTTTTATGCTGAGAAAAATCAGCAGTAAGCCTCCAGAAGTTGTATTAAAATATACAAAACTGTTAACTTAGTCACACTGGTTTAATTAGACAGCTTCCTGAAGGCTGACAGCAGCTGTCCTGTTTTACATGGAAGCGAACAGAGCTGAGTCTAAGAAGGGCATAGGGTGTATTGCAAAGCTTTCGTAACATTTTTCAGATTGAAAGTGAAACAATATCAAATTGGACACTGTCTGTTGGACACTGAATTATTATTAATTATTAACATCTACACCATTTTTTCAGCAGCACAAAAAAGTTGCCTCCCATTAAAAGGGAGTTTTACCTTCCCACTTTCGCCAAAGTGCTTGCTAATACGATTGTTGTTGTTTTTTCTGTATGTATTATTGTAGGGTCTACCTTACAATATAAGTCGCCTTAAGGTGACTGTTGTTGTGATTTGCCGCTAAATAAAACTGAAATAAAATTCAATTAATGTCAGAAAACCTTAAAAATTGACAGTAAAGGTAAATATTTATGCCTTAGTTCAGATTGTTTATTTATCTTATTATATTTGATTTGACCTTTGACTGTACTTGAGATTTTTTTTATATATTTTTCCATTTAAGAAAATGTTTTCTTTAAAAAAAAAAAAATTTAATATGGTGCGTTTATACAGTCAAAGGGTTTAGTTATTTTGTTTTTTGAGATGTTGGTTGCAGTTAAACGTTTAAAAATTGCAATTTCTAAAATGGAAACCAATAAGCAGTTCATTTTGAAAGACTAGTTTTTTCTCTCTTGAATATTTACTATTGCTCATTAATAAGACAAAAAATAGTTTTCATCTGATTGCTTGATTAATTGGTGGAATAATCAATAGATTACTCGATTGCTAAAATAAACGATAGCTGCAGCCCTAGAGCCCAAGCAACAAGCCTCCACTTGAGGCTGTGTCTATGTTTAGAGCCTGGTTACAAAAACCGTGTTAGCCCCTGTGGATGGTTTCACTTTCATAATAACTGTGCTTCCATAGCTCCTACATTTGGAAACTGAAGAACAGGGCGGGGCTCTTAATTGACAGCTAGCTCACCTGAACTAATTAAATCGTGGAAGTGGACCTCTCCACTACATCTGTGGTGCCATTTTAATGGAATTACATAACAAATTTCCTCCACTGTGTGGTTCACACCATCAGTTCTAGTATTTTATTAATCTGTAGTTATTATTAGTGTTCATTTATTGGTGGGGCTTGCTCATAAGCTCACCAAGCTTGCTGATAACTACACCACGCTTTAAGGTTGGGGCCCAATCTTCTTCCCTTCACCTCCAACTAGTCACCGCTGTTCCTCCCTGCACCTGGTTCAGCTGGAGGGTTCTTCCTGTTAAAAGGGAGTTTTTCTTCCCTACTGTCACCACATCATTTGGTCAAAGGGGCCGATGTGATTGTTTGGGTTTTTCTCTGTTTTCTCGGTATTATTGTAGAATCCTTGCAATAAAGTGTTTGACCCTGTGAAAGTAAAGCAAATTATAAGGTTGTGTTGCGGGATAAAGATCTTGGGGAGCAAAGATGGTCAGATTGATTTGCCATTAGCTCTCAAGTAACTGTGGGGGTTTGTTTCAGCTTGTTATTATGAATGCATTCATTTCCTGTTCTCAGAATTGTTAGATTAATTATTTTAGTTCAAGATTCCAGATTCAATGTGCCTTGATACCATTCATGTCAACACCTGTCCATTTAAACAATCCCTGCAGACCTGGGCTCGTACTGTTTCCTCTTTGACATTAATGAATCTGTGTAGAGTGTCTTCATTGATCCAGAGTTAGAGAAAACAGAAGGAAGTGTGGTTTGTTTTTTAATCTGGTTTGACTTTAAATTACAGTTTAATTAACAAGTACACTTAACCCTTCTCCACAGCCCTCCTCAGGGACAGTGGTTGGTTATTGATTATTGGCGATCTCGCAGCAGGATGACGGCAGGAGCAGGTCAACAAACCCGAGTATCCAGTTGTACCTTCAGTTGTACGGGTCGATTGAGGCTCAGGAGGTGAAGCTGGAAGGTCGGAGTTATAATAACCCAGCTCCTCTAGTCAAAGTGTCATCGGGAAACAAGCTGAACAACAAATTGCTTAGCGTGTGCTTGTCACTGGAGCGCTTCCCCTTTTCATTGAATGCTTGTGGTTTGTACCTTTCAGAGGCCAGTCTTTAACCTCCACTGACAGTGTTGCACACTACAAAAATGGACTTTGTGAAAAATGTTGCAGAATTTCTATGCATAGTACCAATTAGTATTTTTTTTATATGTGATTGGGGAAAGACCACAGTTGCACAGTGCATTTCTAGTCTTACTCAAAGTGGTCAAACAACTTCTAACTTGTCTATAAATTAAAAGGACTTCCTCTCTTACTGCTGCTTTTACCGCTCTTACTAATGCAGCTGATGCCCCTGCTGCTCCTATACTTATTAAAACAGCTCTTATTCAGATTATTTTGCAAGAAATATTAACAGCTAAGTGTCTGCAGAGAGTCACTGTAAGACACTTTTACTGCTGTAGCTGGTAGTGGTGCTATAAACACTTGGATAGTCACGCGCTGTTAAGGTTCATAAATTGGAGACATCACAGACGATTACCAGAGAGGAAAGAAGAGGAAATAAAATTGTGACACACAAATTACTCTTATCTTTGCTCTTCTTTGGTAAATTAATGTGTGTCTGTGCTTGTCTGGGCCTCCCACTGTTCTTAAAGAGAGTCGAAATCAATGAAAATGTTATTAATATGACATTTTCATGCAGTAATCTGACCCCGAGGGCTTCACTAATGTCATTAAAAAGTGTAAAAAATAAAATAGGAGGAAGAGAGAGAGGAACAAAAACAGCCGATCGATGTTGTCCATGTTTGCTTTCCGTCTCGTCTGTCATCGGGACAAATTCCTACACATTCGTTGCGTTTGCGGGTGCTGATAAAGAGAGAAGATGATGTTTATTGATCCCTGAGGGGGAAACTGGGTCACTGCAGCAGAGCAAAAAGCAAAAATAAAAAGTACAGCAACAGAGACGGAGGGCGTCCTGCATGTTCAGACAGCTCCAGAGGACAGCGTTAACTCTGAAACTGGTGCACCAAAGGCAGTCTCTGTTTCTTTGTAGCACAGTCTATCCAAAAGAGACGACCAGCTGGCTTGGCTGGTTCTGGATTGGTACTCGTGTCATACTCATTTATCGAAGGCTGTTTTTCACCTTTCAGATATCTAAGCAGGCTGTAAAGATGTGTGCAAAGTAAAAAGTGATCTTCTTATACATGATTCTCTGATCATCCACCATATATCCCTCATCATATATGAGGGTATAAATACACTGTATGGACAAAACCTTTCTACCCATTACACTTACAGTAGCTCTTATGGCATCCCATCAAGCTTTCCACAATATTTTGGAGTGTGCCCACTTATCCAGAAGAGCATTTGTAAGGTCAGACACTGATGTTGGATACGAGCGCCTGGATCTCAATCTCCCAAAGCATTCATTGTTCGTTCTAGTTCATCCAAAACTGAAAGGGCTGGTTCTGGCATAGTTCTTTTCTACTCTACTTGAGCATTCAACATACTTTATTCTTCAATTCACATACACATTCATACAAGCACTTTTTTCTATGTCAAAGTGCTTACTATCTAACATTCACAGTCCAATGAACACAGCAGAAGTGAGTCTGGGTTCAGTATCTTGCCCAAGGATGCTCTGGCCAGCAGAATGGTGCAGCCAGCAAACCATCAACCTTCCAATTACTAAATGAGCTGCTCTACCTCCTGAGCCACAGCCCCCCCGAGGTGTTCAATGGGGTTAAGGTCAGGACTCTGTGAGGGCCATTTAAGTTCTTCCACGTCAAACTCATCCAACCATGCTTTTATGGACCTTGCTGTGTCACTTGGTCACAGTCACTCTGAAACAGAAAAGGGGTTTTCCCCAAACTGTTCCCACGAAGTTGGAAGCTTAGAATTGGCCATCTTATCTTGGTACGCTAAAGAATTAAGATTTCCTTTGACTGGAACTAAACCTTAAGGCACGTTCTCCTGGCATTCGCCAAACACATTCATCAGACTCGTCAGATGATTGCTCTATAAAGAAACATGACTCCTCATTTCCACTGCTGCAGAGAACAGCAGTGGCATGCTTTCCACAACTCCATCCAGGGCTTGGCATTGTATGTGGCGATGTCAGGCTTCCAGCCATAGAAACCAGCACAGTGAAGCTCCCAGAGCACAGCTTCTGTGCTGATATTAATGCCAAAGAAAGTTTGGAAGTCCAGAGTCACTGACTCAGCAGAGTGTTGTTGACTTTTATACATAATGCTCCTCAGCACTCAGCAACTGTGCTCTATAACTTTACATGACCTGCCACTTTGTGAATGAGCTGCTGTGGCTCCTAAACACTTCTGTTTTGCAGTTCAGTTGTCCCTCGTTTATCACTGGAGTTACGTTCTATAACCCACGATGGGTAAAATCCGCGAAGTAGCCAACTTTATTTTTTACAATTATTATAGATGTTTCAAGGCTGTAAAACCCCTCACTACACACTTTATACACTTTTCTCCGACAGGCACGAACATTTTCACACTTTTCACTCTTGTTTAAACACTCTCAAAGTTCAAACCTTCGTAGAAAAATAAGTCCAGAGATAGAATGAACCCAAAGGCACCGGCGGTTGTCTTTGATGGTGCAAAATGTTTCATCGACATTGTTGTGTCTTTTTGAGAAAACTTACAAACATACAGTACAGCACTTCAAAGTCACACTGATAGTGATCAAAGATTTTGTAATTTAGCTTGTCAAATTTGTAAATTTGACAAGCTAAATGCATTCTGTCCTGTACAGGAGACAAGGCACGAGATGGATTAACAGTGGTCTACAACCAATTAGGATGCAGAACACAGTGGGCTATAAACACACACACACACACACACACACACACACACACACACACACACACACACACACACACACACACACACAAAACTTCCAAAAATGCGAAACAGCAAGGCTGCGAAATGTGAATTGTATTATAGCGAAGGACCACTGTAACACCATTTAGAGTTGAGCGTGGTATATCTAAGGGAAGAAATTTCACAGACTGACTGGTTGCAACTGTGGCATCCTGTTACAGTACCAGAGTTGAATTCGGTGAGCGCTTAAGAACAACCTGTTCTTTCATAAATGTTGAAAGGCATCTGGCATTTGTGGCAGTGGGACTGGAAAATACCTAAATTCAAGATTAAGAGACTGTGTAAGCTAGTACTTTAATATTAGTGTAGTGTACAGATGTTACAACTCAGAGATAGTAACTGCTAAATAAGAACAATGCTGATGAAACTCTGGATGGAGAACAATTCTATGAACCTAAAACATTTTAAAGGAGGCAAACAATTAAAAATGGAAGCAGAGGATTAAAGGGAAACTTAAAAGATAAATCTGGTGTTGCTACATAGAAAAAGAGCAGAAGCATCAGTATGTGTTGAGTTTAGCCCCCAGTAATTTCAGATTGGACTCTCTGTTCTATTCAACATGGAAATCTTTTAAAATGACTTGTAAATATACAGTTTTATTTCTGGAATAAAGCTGAGTATTATCCTTGTTCGGGACTATTTCAGTGGCAGATTATTGACATTTGGTGCCGTAGTGACTATTTTCAGAAGCAGGCTGAGTCAAAATAAACTAAAATCATGAATGAACTTGTCATGTTGTGTTGCTGTGTATGGTGGATCACAAGCTAAGTGTATGAATGAGGTATTGTCTCAGTTATAAATCCAGGTTCTACAGGTGTTTCTTTAAAAACACCTTTGACTTGTCACATATGAATTTCCCATTTGATTGGAGGTGGTGACGGATCTTTGAGGTGAGATGTCGACGGCTAGCAGGCAGGTAGCGAGGCCTGAAATAGATCTGTGAATCACCAGTAGGTGTTATTGGAAAGTGAGGGGGCAGCAGGCAGCACGAGACGTCAGAGACCCGTAACTCTGGAAACCAGAAAAGAGGGACTGTCTGTCTGCCTGTATCTATGAGTTTCTCTCTGTGTGTAAACTGAAATATAAACCCGATTTGTCATCTCTCTGGTGCTGATTAACCATCGACACTCTGACTGCTGTGGTTTATTCATGGCTGTACCAGGCAGAGTGCAAACACACAAGCACAAAGCAGAGAGAACCGAGTCTGAGCGACAGGGTAGATGCTGAGCTGCAGAGGTGAGAGATAATAACCCGTGATTACATGCAGCAGCGCGGCAATACAGTGTGCTGCTTTACTAAGTAATAGCAGGTTGGAAAAATCTAATTCAATAGGAGAAATAACACATTGAGGAAAGTCTGAACTCAGAAAATTAAAAGACATAGCACATTATTATGAAATTAGGACTTATGTGTTTGTTTATTTTCAGCTTCTGTCTCATTTCAGGAATGTCAAGTTAATGTTGTGTAAGAAAAATAAAGGACAAAATTCATCCACTGGCCACTAGAGGCACACCCAGAAATATTAGTTATTCGCCATAGACACAGATATCTAAAAAAAAAAAAAAACTAATAAAATGCCAGAATTTAACTCACTGAAACTGATTAGCATAATTAACTGCAGGGGTTGATATAGTGGTGAAAATCCTTCGAAAAAAAACCACGTCCTCCATTCATTTGTTATTAACCATGATCTAGTTCACAGCCATGGTTTATGTCAGACAGAGAGCAAAACTAGCTTAAGAGAGTAAAACTGTATGAGGTTGTAAACACATTTATTTCTGCTCTAACAGGAGTCAACTGGTATTGACTCACTTTTGGAGCCATTGTCAAGAAGCTGTTAGAAGAAACTGCAGGTTTTGGTACTCCAGCGTTGGTGTTGTGGATCTTGTTGCCTCACAACAAGTAGGTCAAGGGTTCAAATCCAGGATGGAGTTTTTAGGTTCTCCCTGTGCCTGCATGGATTCTTGTCTGATACTCCAGCTTCCAACCACAGTCCATGCACGTGAGGCTAGCTTGTGATTTTAAATCTGTGTATAGCAGATTACAATGGATGGGATAGGCTCCAGGCAAAAATTAGATTAAAAGGTTAACATATAAATTTTAGCTATAATTGAGGTGAGATTGTAGAGCAAAATGAATTAGGCAGAGCTCAACAGATGAGTCATATGTTGCGACAGCTTTAACAACAATCTGTTCACCTCATTTGACCAGGCTCGTCTTATCTGTGACAGAAACCTTGCAAGCAGAAAATTTTTCAAATGGAGAGCATAAAAAAAAACCTTCGTGTTTTCCACTTCTTGCTCATGGGGTGTGTGAGCCAATCACACGCGAGAATTGGGAACATTAAAACTTGATTTGAACTTTTTGCCTGCTGAGACGTGAATCTGGGACACATCCCAGCATGTGTGTGTGTGTGTGTGTGCTTTAACAGATGGGAAAAGAACAATCAGAGCTGAGCTAAGCAAGCAGTGGCAGTGTGAAGCCAACTGCCAAGTCGCAGTGCCACCAACCAAGATGGCCGCCAAGCAGGAAATGGGACACCTCGGTCTAAACGGTTGAATAAAACATGAGAGAGGGAGAGAAGACAGAGATCGATATCCAACTGTACAAACGTCAAAGAAAGAGGAAGAACAATAAACAAAAGATCAAAGAGGAAGTAGATCATAAACAGGCCTTTCATTTAATAATTTCATACGTTTTAAATCTTCATCCCTGATTTTTAACTTATCCTTCACTGAATTTGCCTTCATTCATTTAGTATTCCCAATTGTTTGAAATGTGGCATTTTAAAGTAATATTTTGTTGTTTTATTTAACAGGTGTCTCCAGTTATTTCTACTTTTCAGATTTTGATGGTTATAGCCATTATAAGCCACTCAGTGATGCACAAATTCCCATTTTAGTTGTAATTTTGCATGTTTTAGATACAAGCATACTTAATTGTTATTCAAATTTACCCATTACAGTACACATAAGATTGAGATTTCATTGCATTAGCTCCAATTGTAGAAAAATTTTGCACTTATCTTCATTTGTTTATCTTTGCTAGTTACAATGATTCGCAAAACAAGTGGCCTCCTGATAGCCAAACTACAATCTTATCAAAGGGAGAGCCCAGCCACTCTTCAGAGGAAACTCATTTCTGCCTCTTGCATCTGCACTCTCACCCTTTCAGTGATTAGCCAGAGCTCGTGACCATAAGTGATGGAACATAGATCAACCTGTGAATCGACAGCTTTATTTCCCTTTAATCTTGCCGAGATGTCATTTCTGGAAGACTTTTTAATGGGAAGGGACACGGGGATTGATAGTTGATGATTAATGAAAATTACAACAGGTAAACCTTCGATATGAAACATGACCACAGAATGTTATAGGCTTTGTTGACTTTAATTTGGCAGGAATTTATATAAATGAAAATACGAAGGTAATCAAAGGTAATGAAAGGCTCCCTCACTCTTTTGTGGCAGTAGACTCATTTGCAATGAATCCACCTGCTTCTTCAAAGGTAATCTTTTCATCTCCCCTTTTTGTTTTCTGCCATGTTTCTTTGGTTTAGCCACTGTTTCTTTCCTTGAGCTCTTCAGTTGAAACATGTTCCGCATAGGCTTGATAATAAACTACTATCATATTACATCCTTATTAGCAGCAGTATTGCTACATACAGGTAATTCAGAATGCAGTCGTCCTTACGCATACATGGAAATTTGACCTTCAGTTTGACCTTCAGTTCAGTACTACCTTTAAATCCATTTAGTATTTCATAATAGATTCTCTGCCTCATCTTCACTGATCTCACCTGGACCCACAACACCAATGTCCTGGTAAAGAAGGTCCAGCAGCAGCGCTTCCTTCATGTCCTGAGGAAGAATAACCTGGACTGGAAGCTGCTGCTGGCCTTCTACCACTCCACAGTGGAGAGCATGCTCTCCTACTGCCTTGTGTTTGGTACGCAGGGGCCACAGCTGAGAAAAGGAAGGCTGTGCAGAGGGTAATAAACACTGTCCAAAGAATCACTGGCTGCCCTATACCAACCCTGGAGGCCATCACCAGATCCTCCTGTCTCAGGAAAACCAGCACCATCACAGGTGACCCCTGCCCTCTGCCCACTGCATATTTGACTCACTGCCCTCCGGACAGTGCCTCAGGTCAGTCAGGTCCCACACCTCCAGACTCACAAACAGCTTCTTCCTCTGGGCCATTTGGACTGTAAACAAACACTATCCCCCCACACCCCACTCCTGCCCACCCACAGTCACTCAGACCACTACCACACAGACTCTATACTTGGACCAAGTCCTTTGCACTACATTTAGGCACTTTGTAACTTGTCCTTTTAATGTGTGTCTTCCTCTTATTTTGTATATATTCCTCTTTTTTGTTATTCATTCCTGTTGTCTAACTATTTATGTGAAGTTATTCTTTTATATGCTATTGTATTCTAAAGCTCTGTGGTTTGGTCCCTCAGTACATTTCTGACTTCTTCAGTTTCTATAACCTGATTAGATTTTGCAGGTCATCAGGTGCAGGTCTGTGAACTGTTTTATTAGAGTTGGATCTAAGTGTGTTCAAAGTGCTTTCAATTACTGTGGTCCTGTTCTTGGGAACAAGCTGCCCACTGACAGACTCAGAACATTTTTTATTCTCACAGTTGCACACTTAATAACAGTGTGTGTGCACATGTGCTTTTCATTGATTTGTGGATTTTTTTTTTTTTACTGTTATAAGCTATGTGGGGGTAGAGCAGGTCCCCTACTTATCGGAAGGTTAGTGGTTTGATTCCTGGCTCCTCCAGTCTGCATGTCAAGTATCCTTGGAAATACTAACGCCAAGTTGCTCTCCGAGTATGAATGTGTGTATGAGTATGAATGTGTGTATGAGTATGAATGTGTGTATGAGTATGAATGTGTGTATGTAGTTAGGAAGCACTAACTAGAAAGAAAGTGCTTGTGTGATAAGGTGAATGTGGCATGTTGTATAGACCTCTTTGAGTACTCCAAGAGAGTAGAAAAGCACTATACAAGAATCAGTCAATTTACATGTTGTAGACCCACATCAGTTGTTTTTATCTTTCATGTTCAGCACACTGAGTTTACATGAAATTAAATGGGCTACATAAATAAAATTCTGTTTTCTGATCATTTTAAGTGGCTAACATTAACATGTGATCATGGGTCAGGTTAATGTCGATGATAGCTGTGTAAAATGAAAATGTTGAATGTGTTCAGCTGCTAGTGAGGTGAGGGGCTGTGCACCTGCCAGTTGTGCATCAGCTGAATGAGGTGAATACGGCACTCCTAGTATCAATACTGCTGAGTATCCAACTAAGTGTTACGGTTTAGAGTCATTATGTCTATATGCTGCCCTCAGTGTTGTTTTCCAAATTTTCATATCAAAAGATATCAGGTGTAGTAAATGTTATCAGTCCTGCCCATCTGTAACAGTAATAGACAGTGTTAAATGAACAAGATAACACAGTTTAATGTGCCTACAAAGTGTCAAGTTTGTCTGTCTGGTTGTACCAGAGAAAGTATCTCAGCAGTTGGAAACAGTGGCTGCCTTCCTTAGCAACCGTATTTGATCAGCACCAGAAGCAAAGCATTTCCTCAAAGAGCCTAAAAATAGTCATCTTTCATAGTTTGCTCTACCTAAGGAAGTATTGAAATATTTCTTGTGTGTGTGCCTGCGTGTACCTTGCAGTTATGTTACTATATTATTATTGTTAGTAGTAGTAATACTAAAGATTGAGTAAGTTCTGCGTTTTCCTTGTTCTACATAAATCTAAATGCAATATTTGAGAGATTTGAACTGTTAATGTGGCAAAGTAAGTCTTTTGTGAGATTGTTATGAATGAAACACTCAATGAGCTAATTCAGAAATAATGGTCCTGAGATTATGTTTGCAGGCTATTACACTTATATTCACTATATTCTGAACCCACAGCCCTGCTCTGCATCAAGAGTAAAGGAAATGAATGGGTGCTTCAAGTTTCTTTGAGGATTTTCGGTTTCCTTAAAGGCTGAGGTTCAGAATGATCTCTGATCGTCCCGGTTATGTTGACAAAAGTTCACAATGAGGTATTTATTTTCTGTGGAAACATAGTGAATTCATCTTGTATTTCACTGCGTGGTAGTTCTCTTTCCACATTTTTCTTTCAGCTTGCAGTCTCTGTTTGTGTTGACCCTAGACTTGTATTTGACGATGAATGATAGAAGAAGAGAAAGACACAGGAAGCACCCTGAAGATAATTAGAGAGAAAGAGGTGAAGAGGATTGATGGAGCAGATTGAAGAAGCTGCTATTAAGTGGGAGCAGATGGGAGCACAGTTTGTCTCTCTTAAATTCAAATTATGGTGACAGGACACTCAAAAAAATGAGGAAATAGAAAATAATGTGTCAATAATCAGATTTAATAAGACATAAAGATGTGAATTTGAACAAAGATTGAGGATAAAAAGGATGTTAATCAGTCTGTCTCTGCTTCTCTGTTGCTTCCTGATCAAACATGCTTCTCTCTCCCTTCGAGGGACGTGTTGTCCTGGCAACCACACACGTGTGAAGTGAAGGCAGGCTTGATGCAAACACACATACACACACAGGCCAGGCTGAGCTCTGGTTGGCTCGCTCAATAATTGATTGTCCCTGAGGGCTTCACACGTGAGCAGAGGACCCGCGTGTCTCCGTGTCCTTTCCTTTTGTTTTCAAGTCACTTCATCAATTTGACCTTTGACCTCCTCACTGCGTGCTGATGATGTGGCTGCAGCCATCAGCCACTGTAAGGGAATTCAGCCTAAAATCAATGAAAGCTGGACGAAGACAGAAGCTCTGCTGCCCGAGGCAAAGCTCCAGCTGGGGGCAGAATGAATCCCATTGGCTGAGATGAACCTTAGGCTGTGTGGGTGTAATCAATATGCTGTATATTACAGTGTGGAAAACAGACGAGTGCTGTCATTTTGACCTCCATGATTTTAAATTGCTCATTTGTATTTAATTTTTTAAAATTACTCATCAGATTTGACAAAAAAAACCAATTTAAGATCCAGATTAAGAGTCTTACAGATTAAACATCTGTTTAACAGATGATGACAAAAACTTCTAAACTGAAACGTGAAAATCTTCCAGAATCCACAAAAAATCAGCACGTCCTTGTTTTTGTATCCGTTTTTGTATCTAATCGTGAGGTTTTCTTTGTTTATTATTTTTATTGTTACCAGCTGACAGCAATCACACCACTTTTTCTCACCAACACATTTACTTGATCTGATGCCTGCAATTTAACCATCAGGTCAAGTATAGGTTAAATGAATTAAAAATAACAGTTCATTTGAAATACCATCACTCTGATTTATCTATTTCATAGTTGTTGTTTTTTTCCACCTAGCATACATTTTAAGAATAGCATTGACCATTTAATTACAGATTGGGAAAGTAAGACATATTTTTAAAAAGCACAAATAGGACAAAAACTAACACATCTGAATAATCTAATTACTAGAAGTAGAACTAACATGTTGCTTTAGCTACACTAAAATAAGGAAATAAAAGAGCAGGCTGAACAGGTCACAGTCCACATTTTAAATATGCACCTCACAGTTATCTACAACAGCTTAAGGAACGCACTTTTAACTCTTTCTTCAGAAACTGGTGAGATCATTGCTGGCCTGCTATCCGGTTGTTCAGTCTGACGTCACTAGCCGTGTCTGGGTCTAAACTCCGCTGCAGGTCCATATATCAAACGATCACTATGGCATTACTGAGAGTTGAAAAACTATCTAAAGTCTTTCATCTTTAATAAAATGATCAGCGTTCTGCTCTACCAGGTGTAACAATTGAGTTTCCAGGCATCCATGAAAACAGAATTTATGACATTTAACGGAGTTAGAAGTTAGCAGGGAGTTAGCTCGCTAGCTTCTATCTAAATACAATATAGCATGTCCTGACTGCGGGGTTTTGGAAACAAATTAAAACGTACAGCTCTGCTATCACTTCCAGCATAAATGAAGACAGAAAACTAAACAGCAGTGACGTTTGTAGGGTTACTTTAGTTTGGCTAGCTGGTATATAATGATGTGCTACGTGATTGCTAGCGACACAGCTATGTTAGCATAATATAAACAAGCTAACTTTTTTTCCACTCGATAAAAGTTAACGTGAGTGTTCTCGGTGGTCAGGAACAAATGTAATCGCATGGCAGGATGCTGTAAAAGGACCAAACTTCAGCCAGGAGAACAACTGAGATAATCCATCCATAATACAAGGTTAGTCATTCATATACTGCTGCATGGGCTGGGCTGCAGTTACATCCTAAGGTTTTAAAAACTGAGCTTAAATAAATGATTAGTGGTAATAAAAGCCGAGGGAGGTCAATAGTGATCACTGACTGTTTTAGGAGCTTTTTGAGATCAAATAGAAGAAAATACATAACATTAAACATGTTAACAACACAAAAGCCATATTAAACGCAGACTACTTTAGACCCGGAAGTAGGATTCGTCACGTCATCACTGAACAACCGGATAGAGATTGAAAATGTGACGTCACTCAGGGGTAAAACCGCAAAGAATTCTGGGAACTCGTGGCAAGAGGTACTAGCGCACGCAGGTTTTCAATTGAAATCAGTCACACAGCGATAAAAAGAAACACAAAAAATGGCAAGAAGCTGTTGTATTATTAACTGCAATAGCCGGTCGCATGACAGCCACGGAAAGCCGACGGGTAAAGAGATCGGTTGTTATCGGATTACGTCGTTGAAGAGAAATTGTTCGAGCCATGTTTCCGAAGCAACAAAGAGGCGACGGATGGCCTGGATTGCAGCCATTCAAAGACAAAATATAACGTCCCAGAACACTCCAGCTCACAGGTTAGTCTGCTCCAAGCATTTCCACAGAGGTCAGTCTGCTGTTGTAGTTAATGCGTCATTTTTCATAACATAATTGGTGATATAGGTTACAAGCAAGTCTGGCGCTGAACAGAAATTGTCGCGCTATGCTCCTTTATTTATTGTGCATAAATAGTAAATTGTCCTGACACAATATTGCGTTTCGCTTCTGTTATTACCATGGTACATTGACAAAAACATATACTTTTATTCACAGGGTAAAACAGTTTTTTTGTATCACTAATTGTCCAGTGCGATTACAGCATACAATATTATTGTCACTGCTACATTTCTGTAATGCGTACCAGAAATTATTTCCACTACTAATTAATTACCGTTGAGCTCAAAGGTCCTATTAATAAACGGTTAAAGAATGTGTATTTATGACGACAATTTGTGAGGTAAACTTATGATACGTACAATAGTCTTTCGTTCTACACGGTGCATTTCAAGGTCCTGCACCCATCTGTCGGTAAACTGTACCTGGGCTTGTTGCAGTGACCTGAAGTTACTAAACTTCACGAGTGTGTGCACTCACTCCAAGAAACGTATGATTATAAATATGAGCGTGGTGAAAGTTGGGCAGCACGCTAACGTATTTTGTCCCTCTGTGTGCTCGTAAGTAGGGCTGGGTATCGTCACTGATTTCTAGAATCGATTCAATTCCGATTCACAAGGTCCCGAATCGATTCGATCCACGATTCGATTTAATTCGATTCGATTCGATTCAATTTAAATCTGGGAAATTTTGACAGTCAGAAATATAATTCAGATCAGTACATTTACATATTTTTGTATCTATAAAAAGGAAGCTGACACTCGCAAGACTTTATCACAGGTGTGAGCATCACAGCAGATGCCTTTGTGTCAAAGTAGCTGAAGATAAAACACAGAAAAACATGTAGGTGATTTTCCTGGCCTGGGATTTTATAAAAAATATTCTGCAGTACATCAAAAACGAAAGAAAACCATTAATTAATGAACATTACCTCTGACGTTACAGCGGTTTTATTAGAGACACGGCTAAGCATTTTGCATTTTGAATAATTTTAAAAAGTTTAAATTTGTTCAGTATTGAACAGCAGAAATGAGGTTTTCTTTTCGGAAGAATGTAAAAGGGAAAAAAACAGCGGCCGACAGCGCTGTAAGCAACAGTAGACTTGTGCGTAACAAGCAAGCGAATAATGAAGAAAGCAAAACTGTTCGAGAGAGAGAAAGAGAGAGGGAGAGGGAGAGAGGGAGAGAGGGAGAGAGAGAGAGCTGCGCATCGCAATGGAAGCAAAACAGTAAAAGAGTGAATTCATGACGATGTTTATGTGAAGCGTTTGGATCTTCTTTTGCTGCTGGTTCGGTCAATATTGTTTGGAGAGAGATCAAACTAACAGCCTTAGAATCAGCGCATAAAGGGCGTGAACACAAAGCGCGGACCCGGATCAGCGAGCTGTCGGCTTTCACTTTCAGCCCCGACTGTGAGAAAGGCGACATCTAACTGATTCTGATCCGGGGGTCACGCCCTGTGTTTAAGTCTATGTGAAGAATCCCTGTACCTGCTCTCATTTACTGTTTGGTGGTTCTTGAAATTTTGTGAGATGTCACCAGAGATTCTGGCATTTCGGACAAAATAAATTTATATTAAAAAATCGATTCAGGATTTTAATGAATCGATTTTACATTATCCAAGCCAGAATCGATTTTAATCGATGAATCGATTATAAAAACCCACCCCTACTCGTAAGGGTCTGACCCTTTCACTGGTTTGATTTTTTTCCTCGTATCTTTTCTTTGACTTTTCATCAAGTCTGTCTTTGTACGGACCGGCATTGTTCTCCTTCGTTTTGTACATACCTTTTTTGGGGGAAAAGAAAAAGCAAGAATTTATTGGAACCGAAGAATGAACGTTTTGCGGTGCTGCAAATGCTTGCATTTGATGCGGTACTTGGATTGTTTTGCCACGAGTTCACCGCATGCAATGCGCGAAAGTCACGTGGTCTGTCAATCTCTATATATGTATCAATATAAATGCTGTATATGTAGTATATTTATTAATTTAAACATATGTAGCCAGTTGGCTAAGGTAGATAGCCGATAACAGTTGCAGAGTAACTTAAAATGGACCAACTTGGTTTGGGGCATCTTATTTTGAAAATCTAATCACTTTACAGAATCTTAAAACATCCAAAGATGAACTGGAGGGTTTTATTTTGAAAAAGTATCACTATAAAGTCCATTATCTACAATAGGAGTGGGCAATCTGGCCTTGAAATTATATCACAATATTTCTAGGAAACACTGATATTGATGTGGAAGAAAACAATGAACAATGCTCGCAGCTGCGACTGAGCTGAATTTATTAGTGCAAATAAAATGGACAGTTTCCATTCTCCTCTTTCAGTGAGCCACTGCTATTAACGACAAGGGATGGGTATCCGGTGCCATGATGGCAACCAGACCGGAAAGCAGCGCACATTTCGGTGCTTTATTTCTGTGCTTTTTTTTTTTCCTGAGATGTCATACACTTTGGATTCCAGCCAATCATTTTACCTTTGCAAGCGTAGTAGGCGGGCCCAGGTACGTACGTTCTTTTAGAGCAGAGCTACAGATTAAAAATGCCCAAGGTGAAGCGGTCAAAGTCTGGCTGTACTTCACAGCAAAAGATGCAAACTCAGCAGCCTGCAACAAGTGCTTTAAGGTGATACTGTGCAAAGGAGGTAACACCTCGAATCTGATGAAACACCTGGCGACGCATAGCGTTTTTTTTAAAAGCCGAGAAATGCGCCGTATTTGATAGCTTGCTGTGAGACCTCACACTGAGCACATCTACTCCGGGTGTGGTGCCTGTTATCGGACCAGGAGTTTGCAACATCCCCCAAGAACCCGAAGAGTAGAGTCCTGGCCCCTAGTCCTGCCAGTGTAGCAGAAATGATGACGGATGATGATGGCAGCAGCAGCCGTTCTTCTCTGCGTGAGTAGCTTAATGTTGTTCGTGTGTAATTTACGTTGAGTAGGCTAACCACGTTATTACATTAATGCATGTAAGGTGAACTAGCAAACACAGTCGTAGTTACATGCGGCTGTCTTCTTGTTTGATGGCAGATACTCCCATCACCCTGGCCAAAAAGGCTAAAAAGACCAAAGAAAAAGTGGAAAACAGTTAAACATGAGAAGTTTTTGGACAAAGTTAGTGTTTTTTTTTTCACAAAATTGTGAATCAATTGAAACAAGGCGCCGGCTGCAGCGCCATTACAGTGCAATAGTAGTGACACAGCATAAGTCTAACCTAAGCATAAAAGTCACCTCACTGGTGCTTTTCTCTGGAAATGTTAAAGTATAAAATTACTGAGTAATATTTTAACAATAGCTGAAGTAACTTAACCTTTGAACTGATGAGGTGCTGCACAAAAGTGTTACAGTGTTGTTTTATGTATTTCCAGCTGCTTATAGTTCCATTATGTATCAATTCAATTCAATTTTATTTATACACGCCAAATCGCAACAACGATCATCTCAAGGCACTTTATATTGTAATGTAGACTGTACAACACACAGAGAAAAACCCAAGCAAGCACTTTGGCGACAGTGGGAAGGAAAAACTCCCTTTTAACAGGAAAAAACCTTCGGCAGAACCAGACTCAGGGAGGGGCGGCAGATCATAGTTTCCATCCACCCTTTGTGCTCCAGCGATGCTCATTTGAGCCATTTGTTTTTGTTTGGGTGACACATTACCAGCTGCTAGCATCACCTCCTCACGTGCCCTAGTCACCTCATCATTGTTGGAGGTTAGCTATGTGCTGTATGATATGCAGACTCCTCTTCATCAGGACCATGAAAAGGGGTGGATTTGTGAATTAACTTTTTAAAGTAATGGCCACCGATATTATGTTTTTATAAACAATCAAACGCCCCTTTGCAACCAGAGAAGTTGCTTCCTGCTGACTGTTAGGAAGAATGCAGGTTTGATGCTAAAGTCGTGTCCACCTTTTTTATACAGTCTTTTTTTGTGCCCAGTGGGTTACAGGGGAATACTGGCATTGTGGTATGGCCACCACATTGTACAAGTAGCAATTACTTAGCTATGATGAAGCAAAAAACTTGTGTTTCTATTTTAAGCACTGAGGTGAAGTCTGGTAATTAGGGCCAGGATTAGCCTAATAACTGAGAGTAGGAGGACCATTAGAGCCTGCTCAATTGCTCATTTAAACATAATACAAATGGAGTGTGAATGTATTTTCTTAAAAACTGTCATTTAATGTAAAATATAATGTAAAAATCATTGATTTGTTATAAATTATAGCCTTAAACTGTCCGTTTAATCTAATGTGCAAACACTACCAGTCTCACCAAGCATGACTGAAGATGGTTCAGTCCCATAATCCAGTGTTAAATTTCCACTGAGTAGCATCAGTTACATGACTGACTAAGTGGATGGGTGGATTTTGTTCAAGCTGCCGTGTTTACTCAAATTAAAAGCCTTTAAATTCATGTCATAGATATTTATTTTTTGTGCTGCATTTTGAAATGTTTACCAACTTTTGTTCAAGGTCAGCCTTCTGCCACCAAACTAATTAAAAAAAAAAACAAAAAACAAGAAGTTAGGTGTGCATGTTGATTTTTTTTATTTTTTTATTTTTCTCCCGGTGCTCTGACCCAAGGTTCCCTCTTTCAAAATAAACGCCCTGCTTGCCAGCCCCGCTGACATGATGACACACTAGCAATTCTGACAGGGACGGCGCGCTCGGCTCTAAATATATCAGAGTGATCGAAGCGTGCATCTGTGCTTCTGTGTGTGCGTTTGTGTGCAGCTGCAAAAACAACTGGTCGCAGTGATTGCAGACTATTCATCCTCTCAAGCAGGAAAATCGATGCTCAGCAGAAGAGTTACAACCTTGCCAGTTTATTTTTTTCCCACTTATATAAGGCTGCTTCAGCTTTTAACCTCTTCAGAGAGCAGCACTAACATTAACAATCATTTAGAGGGGTTGGAAATTTTCCTGAGTAACACATTTCAGGAAACTGCTGCTAAAAAGTTCAGTCCCCGGTAATCAATAACCACAGTCCTGTGATTGTGGTTATTGCACAATACTCCACTGCTCTGCTCGTTACAGTCCAGTGTGATAAATAATAAATACATGAGGCCAGTTGTCCTTTTGGAAGCTGTGACACAGTTGCTGATTTTCCAGAACGGATTTATTAGATCTTTCTGCTTTAGTGCTTGAAAACTGCACTTGTGCTTACAGCAAAAGGTCCAGGTTCACGTTTCTGCAAAGTCTTTCTGCTATAAAAATGAGAGAAAGGGCAGAGATGGGAAGGGAAGCCTTCAGAGTCCTTGTAACAAACCATTTGCACCCCCCTGTTGTACAGGCACGACATCATTCCTGGCATCATTATATTTTATATAAAACTGGAATAATTCACTGACTTCACTGCGGTTTTTCACGCATTGCAAACCCTCTGCTGGGCCTAACCCTTCAGGCCACATGTTTGACACCTTAAAAAAGGTAAAAATTCTGACGTGTTTCTGTAGATTAATCATTTTGAACTGAGTGCACTCGATCTCTGTGGGTCTCGCAGTTGCTTCTAGCTGTGTCCAGCTGACAGGTTAGTTGGCTTTGAAGAGGTACAGATGTACAGGTGAAGTTAGCTCTCTGTCTTCATTCTTGTCTTTGCCGGCTTGTGTGTTTTACTTCTGTGGTTTTTGCTTTTGGCCTACAAATGCTCATTTTTGTAGCATACCCCACCCGTCTCTCTCCTGCTGTATAAAGCTGGTTTGCTGAGGGGGACAGGTCCACTTATCAAAGAAAATGCTGCACTTCACTAAACCTTTTGCCCAGGTGCTTTGCCGCCATATTGCTGTGACAGTTCAACACGTTTCTTTATCACTGTGTTTGAGTTTTAGCACTGTGACATAGATAACACTGCCATCATCAGAAAAAGGTTAAAGTTACTGCCAACTGTCATTATCATCCATCATCTTATAAAAAGTTTGATTGGTCAAACTCAAAATTGGACAAAGACCATTTTATATACATCAAAGGTTTGAAGACACCGTTTTGCAGTTAAGTGCAGTGGATGAACCGATTATATCCGATCGCACATTCTTTTTCCTTTGGATGCTTCTTGTTCATCCCTATTGTTTGCTGTCACATTACAAAGTCATACTCCGCGTCCTCCTGAGCGCTCATGCATACTAATGTGTCACCATCAATCTCTGCTTTACTTCCCTCTCTTTCTTTTGAAAGCTTTCTCTCTCTCATATTTCCAACTCCCAAAAACCCAGTTCAGAGTAATGCTCTGTTGCAGTATGGGTCCTTTTGCTTGGCTTTGTTATTGCCCCATCAATCCTGAGCAGCTCTCTGAAGAGCAACAACAGGGCAGCCCTGCAGGGCTCGAGCACAAAAAGCCCTCTCATATTCTGAATAAAGTCGAGTCAGAGCCGTGTACTGGACGGCTGGCTGGTCAAATGCAGGCTGAGCCGTGCAGATATTTCCTGAAATATAATTTCTGGTAAACACAAAACGTCAGAGGGGAAATACATGGAAATGGATAGAATGGCAGAGAATCAACAACAGTGATATATACATACATATAAATATATTAGGGGTGCAACAATACTCGTATCGATATTGAACTGTTCGATACAGTGCTTTCGGTTCGGTACGCATATGTATCAAACAATGCAAAATTTTTAATTTATTATATCAACTTTTCTTCTGACGATGCTGTCTGTCTTGAGAGCTCAGTGGATCTGCGTTCGACTACTCCGCACTGTCGAGCGCAGATCCACTGAGCACAGCACAAGCTAGCAAGACAGAAGCTAAGCTCGTTGCAACATGGCAAATTGAACCTCCCCCACCCTCATTCAGATCTGGCCTTTGGAATATATGTATATGTATGTATATATCACCACTCCACTCCAGCGTCTCCTTTCATGCCATTTTCAACTTAAATATAAATTAGTGCATATAGAAATAACAGCCTTCTTTTCGCTATAGCGTTCCTGACTTCAGTGTATTTCCCAAAAAATTAAATAATTTCTTTAATTCCAAGGATTTAAAATTTTGAATAAACCAGCCATTTTATACACGTTTCATTTTTTTAATCAGACGATAAACTGAAAGCAGTTTCACGGTCAGGTGAGGCTCGCTCCTTTGTTGTTTAATGACAAATGAAGCAGACATAACATCCAAAGTTGGTTCACTGTTGAATTTTTGTGTTTAACAGCTTTTCACTGTAATTTTAATGTCATTTTTAAATATGAGGCCCAAAGAGGCATCAGTGGAAGAGAAGCAGGACGTCATCGGGCTGAAAAAACATCTTATTAAATTCAACAAAAAACAACTCAAGTGCATGATGACGAAATTGTTTCCATGGTTTTATCTGTTCCAACATTATGGAGGGCATTTTGTCTTAGTCATCCTTTTAATTTAAAAGGGATGGGGCTTGGAACTACTGCCGAGCTCCTCGCCATATCTGTAAGGCTGAGTCCAGGCACGCCTCAGAGGAAGCTCGTTTCTGCTGCTGGTTTCCACACTCTCATTCTTTCTGTCACTGCCCACAGTTTGTTGACACAGGTGAGGGTCAGAAAGTAGATCGACCTGTAAATGGACAGCTTCCCTTTCACACTCAACCATCTCTTTGCCACAGGATCAATACAGAATCCGCAGCACTGCCACTGTTACATCAATCCATCTGTCAATCTCCGTTTCCACTCTGTCCTCATAATTTAGGAGTAATTATTTTGGAAAATATGACAGCTTTTGAACAATTACATAACGTTTAGGATTTGCCGTGTGGTGCAAGCTGCTTCGCAAGCCATCCCTTTCCCTTACTCCCGACTGATCTGTTGCCACTGATGAAGGCTTTCTCAATCGGAGGTCCCCAGAAATTTGCACAGAATTTGGTTGGTGGCTTATTGAAAGTTTCATGGAAGGTTTTACTGTGTGCGTCTACCTGTCTGACCTAAATATTTGTACAACAGTGGCATTAAAGTAGCTGTAGATTTGGAAGAAAATATAAAATTGTGTAAAAGAAGTACTTTAGGATCATAAAATACTTTGCTTTGAAACACCACAGATGACCAAAACCTGCTGTATTTATTTAGCCCAGGGCTGTGTTGCTTATTGGAAGACATCTGTTAGTGTGATTGGTGTGAAAGGATTTAGTATTCATTGTACAGCCTGTGAATCGTGACTCGTGCATGCTGACAGGATGAAGAAGCCGCTGTCTGGTGTTAGTATAAATGAATGTGGTATTGGGTTCAGTAGGTCTAAGATACTTGTCTTTCCTTGAAGTTTATCTCTGGTTGTTCTTTCAAATTCGATTTCTTTTAATAAGTCTGGCGGATCTTTGATGTCTCTTTGTCCGCCTGAATGTCTCAGTTCTCGCTGTTTCATCTGGTTTCTCACCTTTTTTCTTTCGCACTTTCCACCACAACTGAGGCTGTGGGTGTAATGTGACATCATTTTTATGAGCTCTATAGTAGCTATGAATGATCCCTTGTTTTAATATTTCTATATGACTAAAGTCATAACGTTAGAGTGAATGTAGGGGAAATATATTTTTAACCGCATTCATTTTATGTGCTCTTCAGCTGTCAAGCAGCCTTTGTAATCACTGGAAAAGTCTAAAATAAAAACACTGAATAAAATGCTTGTTTGCAGTTGTTTCATATGTTTACAACCAGATTGCAGAACAATTCTTCTTTCCTAGTGGTTCATGTCCGCTTAATAGAGGGTCCACTGTTTTGCATGCCTTCCTCCACTTCTTCCTATCCAGAGCATCTTACAGTGTCACAGTCATATCATCTTTGATTTGGTCCATCCAGCACTTTTTGTGGTCTTCCTCATGGCCTTTTGCCACCTGGGTCTAATCGTCGGGCTGTGTCCGAGACAGAGTTCTCATCACAACGGCCAACATGGCTGTACCATCAGACACGCGACTCTTGTATCTTGTCAGTGATCTGCGCCACTCTTCATCATTTCCTGAGAAATCGGTCGAGAGGTAACAGAGTGATGATCGAAGATGTCAAGCTGAGGTGGCCCCGAGACCCAGGCGCCACCTCAACATCTTCATCTCCATGGTGTGGACTTTATCCAAACATTTTATTTTATGCACTTTATGAAACAGTTTTCTGGAATCCATTTTTTGTGCTTTATATACCCACCATCCACCCCAACCTCCTCCTAGAAGTTGATATCTGCATTTCATTATTTAACAGTTAATAAAAGGTTGCTTCTACTGTAAATATAATCAAGTCCCGACTGCAGGCTTTATATAAAAAAATGAATACAGCCACCATCACATCAAACGTTGGCTAACACGTCAGAGCTTCGGCATTTGTATTTTGGCTGGTCGATTGTGTTTGTTTTTGGAGCCAGTAGTGACCATACATGTATGCAGTGCTGCATTATCAGCTGCATTTATAAAGTGCACACGAGCAATACACACAGGAAAAAAGCAAATAAACAAAACGAGGACAGATTAATGGTGCCACTTTTATAGCCTACTCGACAAATTCAAACATAAACAACCTATCTGGAACCACAGTATGCATAATAACCATAAACACTCGGTACACTCAGAATAATTTATTTTGGAAATTAAAGGTGAGATCATTCTTTTAAAATAAAATGCCTCATGAGCTGATGATGACCTTTTTGTAGTCCCAAAGAGACCTATTGTAGCCTATAAGGAGTAGCTGATGACCCAAGAGCACAGACCCATGGTCTCTAAAATCAGTGTCCTTATTTGTAACACCTCTACTATTAGCTAAAAAATTTACATGGGCTTGATTGTTACTACGATAGCTTTTTAAAAAAAACAATAACAAAAAAACAAATGTATAAATCATATTTGGTTTATAGTGATATGTAAGTAGAACTCAGCTTAGGGGTCACCGACCCCCGGAGCTCATCCATAATGCCGATGCCACACCTGCTACCTGGGCTCATAATTCAGACGTCCTCTACAGAAAAGGACAGAGCAGGCTGTACCTGCTGCGGAGACTCAGGTCTTTTGGAGTGAAAGGCCCACTCCTGAAACCTTCTATGACTCTGTGGTGGCCTCAGCCATTGTTTACAGTGTGGTCTACTGGGGTGGCAGCATCTCTGCTGGGGACAGGAAGAAACTAAACAGGCTGATCCGGAGGGCCAGCATTGTTCTAGGATGCCATTTGGACCCAGTGGAGGTGGTGAGTGAGAGGAGAATGGTGGCTAAGCTGTCGTCCCTGTTGGACAACATCTCCCACCCCATGCAGGAGACTCTGACAGCACTGAGCAGCTATTTCAGTGGCTGCGGCACCCATGATGTGGGACGGAGAGATTTCGCAGGTCTTTCCTCCCCACTGCTGTCAGACTCCACAACAAAGACTTCAACTGACCAAACACACACAAATCCACACATGTGTAGCAGCAATAACACTAAGCAATAACACTAAGTGCAATACTCTTTTCTGACATTGTTGTATTATACTCAGTTGTATATAGCATTTGTATTTTATTTTATTCTATTCTATTGTGTACAATTTTGTACAGTATCTTATTCTTATCCTATTCCAGTGTTTTTTCTCATTTTTGCTATGTAACTTTGCACTGTCCGCTTTCTGCTGTGACAAAACAAATTTCTCATGTGTGAGACTAATATTGGTTATCTTATCTTATCTTACTTGATGCTCTGCAGCAGATTAATAAAACAGGCTGTAACTCAAACCAAGGCATATTATTACTCTGATAACGCCATTCAAAATGGTTCACAAAGCACCAACAGCACAAACACAGAGGTCCACGTACATTAGAGTAAATGAAGCCACCCAACAGCACTCGGACACGTCAACTAGAGCAGCAGAGTCCCTAATGTTAATTTTAAGCAGGAGCTCACATCACTTAGACTCACTTCACAAATTACAGCTATATTTGGTTTTAAAAACTCAAAACCTAAAAGCAAAACACAATCCTCCTGGAACTGCAGCTTTTAATACTTGAGCGTTGGCTTCACCTTTCAGCCCTGACTGCTGCTGCTCTCTTTATGGCTGCAAATATCTCACAATAGCGGCCCTACTGATTAAAAAAAAAAAGGGCTTCCAAACTCTTAAATGAAGTGTTGCATTTAGAATCAGAATCAGAAAGGGTTTTATTGCCAAATGTTGAGCAGGTTTACAACATTAGGAAATTGCTGCGGTGCTTCAGTGCAAACATACTGTCATAAAAATATAAAAATAAGAATAAGAATTAAAAGTGCTAAGTGGATAGATATATACATGATATATACATGAGTGCAGGTGGTGATCAGTGCCAAACATGGAATGATGCAGTGAACACAGCGTAGGGTCATGTGTTAGTGGTGGGAACAGTCATACGGTTATTGTTCATGTGTCCGACAGCAGAGGGGAAGAAACTGTTCTTATGGCGAGAGGTTCTGGTGCGAATGGACCGGAGCCTCCTGCCTGAGGGGAGCAGGTCAAACAGACTGTATCCAGGGTGAGAAGGGTCAGCTGAGATCCGAGCTGCACGCCGCAGTGTCCTGGAGGTGTACAGGTCCTGCAGAGATGGGAGTCTGCAGCCAATCACCTTCTCAGCAGAGCGCACAACACGCTGCAGTCTCTGTTTGTCCCTTATATGAAGAGCTTGCAGTAACTTAACAGGGCAAACAGCATGTTTTCTTCTGTGTTAATAAATTAGGTTGTGTTTGACATCATCAAATCTTTATTAATGAAAGGATTGAGTTTATGAGGTGATTTGTGGCCCTGCTGCATTTCCTTGCTCTTCTCCTTTTCCCTCTACCACTGCTGTTAATAATGCATGAGTGTTGGTTGGTGAGGTGCTTGTGTTGTCTGTGAGCTGCTGCAGTGCAGCTGGTCAAGGGCTTTCTGCTGGAATCTGAATGTCGCCTCTTGAGAATTAAATATGTGTCTGCAGAGCAGTGCAACCTGCAAGAATTATAATGCAACACGTGAGGCAATGATCCTCTGCTCCTGCTTTGTTTTTCTTTGCCCCTTCATGTCCTCCAGTCTTCAATTTTTTCATCTCCCTATTCTTTCTATCTCTTCTAATTCACCATGAGGCCCCTGATCCGATCTTTTCCTGTCCTGTCTAGATTACAATCTCTTTAGAATCATTTAGAGAGGTTCTGAGGAAGAGTTTAGATTCAGATAACGGGAATAAACAGTCCTCCAAAGACCTTGCAGGGTGTGTGATCTCCGTCTTTCCGAGGGTTTTCCTGCCCTTGGGTTGAATTTTTTTTAGGGGGTATTCATCCAAAACACACACTTCTTCAAAGCTTTGTGGTTTTCAAAGCGGAGTGATTCATGCTTCTGGTGTTTTTTCCAACATCCTTTTCATGCATTCTATGTGTGTCTCATTCTGCCTTCCTGTTTGGGGTCTGTAGAGAGGGTGGGGTCAGTAGTACAGAATAATAAAAAATAAAAATCAGCCATAATGTTCATTTTCTTGAAGTCGAAGGCCTATCAGAAGAGATAAAATACAGCTATAAAGGAAATATGATTCTTAAAAAGTGTTATTCCTCTGAGAGGAACCAAATAAATTAATAAGCTTCATATCCTGAGAACTGCAGTGTCTTAGTTAATATTATCAGGTTAAAGAACTTATTTAAAATCAGTTTAAAACACCTGGATGAAAAATATGATCTTTCCTGCAAAATATAAATATTAATTTCACCCCATGAATACTGTTTTTCACACATAAAGCTACTTTTGGCTCATTCACTAGGGGTAGCCACCAGGGGTTGCCTTTCATGACACAACTATAGTGGGATTTTCGTCTCCTCCTGGACACGTGTAAGAAGCTAAATTGATCCAAAAAAAGTGCTAAAGTCAATATTTTTAATGAACAGGAGCTCAGAGGCCAAAAATAAAAGTTTTTGAAGAGCAAACCCATAGATAATTATGACACTGTGTTTTAGCTTCTTTCAGCACTTTTCTTTAGTTTTACAGCCAAAATATTTGTTGAAATTTACTGTAAATGTTATTATTTATTGATTAAGATGATAAATTATGGTCATTTACTTCCACTCAGACTCACTTGTCAGTTTTCAAATCCTCGTTCAAAGCATAAAGCCAAAATACTCCATTTATTAATGAACGGCTGGCAGTGGATGTCTTTTTATTGTATTCCTGATGCTCAGGGACGTGTTAAATTTGTATGCAGTGATTGGTGGTTTGCTGGACTATTTCTTCTTGGTTTGTCCCAAATGTAACATATTCATCAAGAAGGACAATGTTGTTCTGCTCCCAAGAAGCCAAAAATGTAATTTTTCAAAGGCTTAACGTTTGGTTTAAAGAGACAACTGGCTCTGGTGGGTTTACTTTAGCATCAAAGTTTTAGTTTAGGCTGGCAATATATGTAATTAAGCTAAAGAAATAAAGAAACATAATGTTTACATTGTAACGTGTTACATCTGCAGCTCTCCAAACTGCACAAAAGGAACTGCCTGCGATTTCCACCTGCTCAGCAGAAACTTACAGACTTTTTTGGATTTAAAAAAAACTATTAAATACAGCACATAACCCATAACTGACAATGGCTTTTACTGTCCTAGAATTAATATTTTTCATTGGATAACTGAGAAATCCCATGCTGATGAAACTGTTATATAGATTTCTTACACAGAAGGGTAAATCACATCTTTTCTTGGTTTGTTTTCCGAGATTGTGTAATTTCTCTTTATTTCTCTAGCCTTCTTACCCATATGGAAAAGAAATAGTAAAAACTTATATGTGATTACTCATGAAAGTGGCCACTTTCATGAGTAAATCATATAAGGCTTACATGATTTACTCATGAAAGTGGCCACTTTCTCATTACTTTCATACATTGTTTTAGTAAGTATCCAAAACATACAAGTTTCATTATATAATTTTTCAAGTGATCTTATATCTATTTTCACTCGTATATGCTTTTCATACAAGTTTCACACAAGACAGATACAAACTTTATAAGATTTATAAATAGCTTTTCCATATGGGTACTTCTCTGACCTCTTCCCTTCTCACTCATTGCCCCTCTGTCTCTGTAGATGTACTTTTATCCCCTCACACTGATTTTCAGCCCTGCGTGTCATAAAATATCAAAAAGCTATCACTCCCCTCTCTCAGTCTTTCATCCTGATTTACTGCAGGTCTAGTAACTACACCTCCCTCTCCCTCAGTGTGGTAATTGAAAGCCTGCTGCGCCTCACATTTTCTCTCTGAGGAGTAAATTGCGAGGAGACGACTCATAATTCCTCAGCTAAATAAAGCTGCAAGGAGCGGTTGGTGTTTAGGTTTCTCATTGTGAAGCTGATGGCGAAAGCTTGCGTAATTTTCCTGAACATTCACCAGCTTTCTACATCAGATGATATAACCATGGCTGCTGCTGGTAAAATAAATGGACCGTGTGTAGGAACCTGGCTCCGAGACAAAAGGCTCTCGGCACTTTGTGTAATAAAATCACCTCTGCCTGGCAGCAGTGCACAGAACAGGAGATTATACCGTAACACCTAATGAATCATATAAAAGCAGCACTGGACATTGTTTTAAGTGAAACTGTAGCTGACTAATGATCATGTTTGTCCAAACTGGATTCAACATGACACCAGGAGGTAATTAAAGTGACACCTGAGCTGTTTCACCATCGTGAATATTGAATATGAGGGATTTCCAAAGTTTTTTTAAGTTTCCTTAAAAATTCCCCAAAATATACAAACTTTCCAATCTCAGACCTACAAATAAGTTAACATAACTCTTTATTGTCATTACACAGTCATACTTAGCACAATAGTACAACCAAATTGGAAAACTGTCCCACGTTGACACTAAACGCAACACAATAAACTTTAACGTGGATAAAAAGTGCAAAAAAGGTATGAATAATAAATTAAAGAATCAATATTCAGTGCGCATTATTGCCCCCCCAAAAATCCAAGGGGGTAATTAATCAGGTCAGCTGTTAGCCTTGATTAGTGTTGCAAATGCTGTCCTTGAGTCCTAACCCTAATCCTGCTTTTTACAGTTACAAAACAAGTCAAATTTCTGTAATGTTTTATTTTAATACTATATTAGTATTTGTTATAATCAATTAAAAGGGTAAATCTTAACATTGAGATTAAACTGTTTACATCTCACAAAACTAAAATCTTTTCATGTAAACAGACTACTTCATAGTTTAGTTTCTTGGCTTTTGGCATGGTTTGTAACTGAACAAATAAAACCAGAAAGCATTTTAATAACCAGTGACTGAGTACTGTATTTTTCGGAGGCGCATAAGGCGCATTAAGCTTAACAAAACAGTCAGATAAGCCAAACTTTACTCAACTAATTCAAGTTAAGTCATCTTTGAGTCCAGTCAAGTCATCTTTATTTATATAGCACATCTAAAAGAGGAATATAATGAAAAGAATTCTTCTTGCTTCCTCAACTTCCGCAGTGTTCATTTGACTTTGGGACCTGAAGCGGAGTTTGGACCCAGATTACTCTGTGAGGCTCCTGACTACAGTAGCCGTAATGCTCTGACAATCCATCAAGTGGTGCGGCATGAGCGCCGTGTACCACATAAAATCGGTTCGAGGTCAGTAAGCACAACCAGAATTCATACATAAGGTGCACCGGATTATAAGGCACACTGTCGATTTTTGAGAAAATTAAAGGAGTTTAAGTGCGCCTTATAGCCCGAAAAATACGGTAATGGTTAATGTAGATTTATTAGCTATTTTTGGCTTTGTTTCAGATTCCTGTCTGTCCTAGAAACCAATGATTCATCTGAAACTGGATAGGTTTGAATTGATATTTCTGCGTGCTGAAGGGGTCTTTCTCATCAGATGTCCTTTCATAAGCCTCCTGAAACTGCAGTGGCTCCACACTCATTTGAATCTGTACATTTGTGTCGCAGCATCAGCTTCCTGCCAGATTCACACTTAAATTGTAAACGTACTGAATGAAAGGGCCAACTGCAGCTGATGAATCAAACAAAGATGAACCTCGTATGCAGATGGCTGAGGATGGCGTGCTTACTCTGAAGCATTATTACTTCATTTAAATGAAACGCCCTACAGTGAAATACTCCTGACCCCCCCGATGAAAAAAACATTAACTTGTGAGTGCAGAGCTCCTTCACAGTGGCAGTAAAGCAGGGGTGCCCAATCCCGGTCCTCGAGAGCTACCGTCCTGCAGCTTTTAGATGCATCCTTGTTCCCACACACCTGAATCACATGAATGGCTTGTTATCAGGCCTTTGCCAAACATGATGGCATGCTGAAGAGATCAAACCATTTGATTCAGCTGTGTCGGAGTAGGGATGCATCTAAAAGCTGCAGGATAGTAGCTCTCGAGGACCGGGATTGGGCACCCCTGCAGTAAATGAAGCAGCTTTAATGGTTTAAAGTGGTGCTTTGTCCTTGTGTACTTGAATGTATCACACTAATAATTATGGTAAATTATTTTTCCATAATAATTATGGACTACAAGTAGGGCTGGGTGATATGGCCTAAAATTCATATCGCGATATAATTTGAAGCACGTGCGGTAACGATATATATCACAATATATTCTTTTCTTCTGTATAACGTATTTTCCACACTATAAGGCACACTTAAAATCCTTTAATTTTCTCAAAAATCGAGATTGTGCCTTATGTATGAATTCTGGTTGTGCTTACTGACCTCGAACCGATTTTTGGCGTGCAGAAATCTGTTAAAAAATATGTTTTAGTACAACTTTGGTAAGCCGCACTGCGTGATGGATTGTCAGAGCATTACGGCTGCCGTAGTGAGGAGCTTTGTGGAGTAATCTGGGTCCAAAACTCCGTCCACTCTAGGTCCCAAAGTCAAACGAACACTGAGAGTTAAAAACGGTCTAAATTCTTTCATCTTTAATAAAATCATCAGCGTTGCTGCTTTAGCAGGTGTAACAATTAAGTTTTACATCCATGCATCCATGAAAACAGAAGTTATTAAATTTAACGGAGTTAGAAGTTAACAGGAAGTTAGCTCGCTAGTTTCCACCTAAACATGACATACCATGTTCTGACTGAGAGATTTTTGAAACTAATTAAAACATACAGCTCTGCTACCACTTCCAACATAAATGAAGACAGAAAACTAAACAGCAGTGGCGTTTGCAGGGTTACTGAAGTTGGACTACCTGGTATATAATGATGATGATGCTAGCGACACAGATATGTTAGCATAACATTAGCACAGTGAAGCTGGAGGATGAACGCCAACTTTTTTTCCACTCGATAAAAGTTAACGTGAGGGATTCTGGTGGTCAGGGACAAATGCAATCGCATAGCAGGATACTATACACGGGCCAAACTTCAGTCAGGAGAACAACTGAGATTATTCATCCACAATACGAGGTTAGTTATTAATATACTGCAACAACATGGGAATAGAACAGCTGCGAGAGAATTCAACATTAATGAATCAATGTTACGGAAGTGGAGGAAGCACAGTTTTTGGCTTTCCCCATATTTCAAAAGTGCATCTCTTTGCTATGACTGTTGCCCGCCATAATTTGCAGATGATAATTGTTGTAGCCGCTGCGATGCTTTCGACCAATACAGGCGCAGCTTGATGACATCATCAACATGCGCTATCGCGATAGAGCGGTATAGTCAAAATCTCTATCGTTGGCCAAATTTATATAGTTTCTGTCGTATATCGTTTATATAAAATTAAAAAAAACATCAAGATGGCGCTGGAGTGACGGCAGCCTTTCCAAGTAGCTCTGCAACACCGCACCTTTTTTGTTAACTTTAACTTTTTAGACTAGGCTTTTCAAACTTTTTTTTCACCTTCCTCTACTTATACCTCTTAGATATAGCAATACAAGATGGATAATGCACTTTTTAAAACTTCTGGAACCAGTTCCTTCATCTATTCGAGAGCGGAGCTGCTGGCACTAAAAACAAAGGGACAGACCGGCATGCGACACAACATCCCGGCCGAGCTAAAGAGGAGCTACAGAGGCTGCAAAGCTGGAGCGAGGAGAGCGGATCACCGGAGGCGATTCACTGTCAATCCCGACAGTGATCATGGGCAACGTGAACTCGTTACAGAATAAGATTGATGAACTGTGCGCTCTGAACAACCACAGACTATACCGTGAGTGCAGCTTGTTTATCTTCACGGAGACGTGGCTAACCGAGCTAACGCCGCAGGCTAACGTAGACCTATGCGGTTTCACATCCGTGAGAGCCGATAGGGACACGCAGGCCAGCGGAAAAAGCAGAGGTGGGGGACTCATTGTCTACGTTAACAACAGATACTGTAACCCTGGACACGTCTCCGTTAAAGTTTCGGTATGCCGTCCGGACCTGGAGCTGCTAGCTGTTAGCTTGCGGCCATATTATCTACCTCGGGAGTTCAGTCATGTGATCTGTGTGTGTGTTTACATCCCTCCGCGGGCCGACGCAACAGCTGCCTGTGAGAAAATACACACAGTCACAGCAAGACTTCAGACACAAAACCCCGAGGCTTTCATTATTATATCTGGAGACTTTAACCATGCCACACTGGACTCTACTCTGGCTGCTTTTCACCAGTTTGTGAATTGTCCCACAAGGAGCAACAGGACAATTGACCTACTGTATGCTAATGTGAGAGATGCATACAGAGCCACCCCCCTCCCCCCACTAGGGAAGTCAGACCACAACCTGGTTTACCTACAGCCACAATACACACCCCTCGTCCAAAGGCAGCCGGTCACAACGCGCTCCATCCGGAGATGGACCCCAGAAAAGGAGGATGCTCTGAGGGACTGTTATGACACCACAGACTGGGATGTGCTCCTGAGCCCACATGGTGAGGACATAGAGGGGGCGACACACTGTCTTACAGACTACCTCAACTTTTGTGTGGACACGGTCGCCCCTGCTAAGACGGTACGGTGTTATCCTAATAACAAACCGTGGGTAACACAGGAAGTCAAAGCTGTCCTCAACATGAAGAAGAAGGCTTTCAGGAGCAAAGTGAAGGAGGAGATGAAGGCAGCACAGCGGGAGGTGAAACGCTGCCTGAGGGAAGCAAAGGACACCTACAGG